>NC_089233.1:7170406-7478676 GCF_963924675.1 Phocoena phocoena
CAACTGGGAGCTGGTAAGCTTGCCCTTCCCTCAAAGAGTGGTAACTGTCAAGCCATATGAGTTGCCTGGGGGCGGGGCATAAGGAGATAGGAGAAGGTGTCCATAAACCGCACTGCGTGGGTATTTTACGCCCCGCCCACAGTGCTTTCAGCCACCCAGGATGCCTGGTAAAAAAGCCAGATGGTTCACGTGGATGACGCTGGACAGCGGAGAACTGAACAAGGTAGCGCTTCCCATCTGTGGGGCTGAGCCTTACATCACCACCATCCTAGACACCTTAGCCATGGTCCTGGGAGTGCATGGACAGTATGCACTGTATAGGAGTCCAGTACACATGGTAAATGGGTACTTAGCAAATGCCTTTATCAGTTCTCCCCTGGCCACTGAGTCACAAGATCAATTTGTCTTCACCTGGGAGGGAAAACAGGGAACCTTTCAAGTGCTCCCCGAGGCTACCTGCACATATGTCATGGGATGGTTAATACCAAACCTGTCCCTGTTCTCCTTCCCCACCCCAGTAGAATGGGCCAATTACATGGATGGTTAATGTTAACGTGTGGAGACTTGCCTCCGGTGCAGGACACTATGCAGGCTTTGTTGGAACACCTGTGAGGGAGTTGGGCGGTGAACCCACAGAAAATTCAAGGCCCAAGCACAGCTGTAAGGTTTTTGGAGTCGTTCGGTCGAGTGAGAGATGTGTTGTCCCAGAAGCTGTGTTGGGTAAGATGCAAGCCTATACAACCCCTAAGAATATAAAGGAGATGCAAGGCTTTGCAGGGATTTGGGGGTTTTAAGAGGACTTTTATTCGCCACCTGGCACAGTGCCTCCACCTCTATGCTTCCAGGTAAAGAAAGGTATGCATGGGACTGGGGATCCGAGCAGGAAACTACTTTTGAGAAGGCAAAATACTAGTGAAGTAGCTCTGGGTATCGCCTAAGTAGGGCGGTCATTTGAGTTAGATGTGTCTGTGACACCAGAAGGCATGGGTCAGACACTGGGGCAGAGACAAGGGAAGGGGAAAGTCCTCCTAGGATTTTGGTCCCAGCTCTGGAAGGGGACAGAAACCGCATATACCCCCACAGAGCAGCAGCTCCTAGCAGTGTACACATGCTCCTCCAGGTGGATCTCTCGGAAGGGACTAAACCACAGCCGCCAATGGCCGGAACTCAGAGCAGTTTGACTGGTGATCATTCATGAGCCCTGGTGGTTAGCCCTTTGTGCTGGGCTGTTCTAAAGAGATTAACCCTGTGGCTTGGGCAAGGGGAAGCCAAGGGGTGAATGATTCATGAGTGGGCACTTATGGGGTCAGGATGTGTGAAGGGACATTTTGGTTCACCCGCAAGAGCCTGAGGCAGTCCTCACTGTTTCCCACATCCCAGCTCCTAAGGCATTGACACACCCTGGCAATCATGAAGCTGATGCCCTAGCTTGGATATGAGCCCTAGCAACTGACACTTCGGTAGATACAGTAGATTGGGTACCACAGCAGAAAGAGTGGCCACCTCAGTGCCTAGGTGGGGTGGTGTATCATCAAGGATGCTGGATTGCCCTTGAAATACAGTGACTTGGATAATGCAGTAACAGCATATCCTGAGAGTTCTAAACAACACCCAAGGCAACCACCAAAAGAGTCCGGGGCCACCACTAGAATTCCAGTTGGTGAGGGATTGGCAAATTGATTATATCAGCCTCCCCCCTCAGAGTGGGGGCTCTAAACCTGCCCTGGTTTGTATGCGCACTGTGTCTGGCTTAACCCAAGTTTTCCCTGTCTCCTTGCAAACCAGGTGCCACCATTAGTGGATTAGAGAAGCTGAGTGCCATGTATGGACACCCTTGTTGAACAGACAGTGATCGGGAGTCACGTTTCAAAGGTCATGATGTGAAAGACTGGGCAAAAGAACGTAATGTTGAATGGAGGATCCCTCTCCCCTATAACCTGCAAGTAGCAGGGTTGGTAAAAAATAATGAAATTAATATTTAATAAGTAGCAGATTAAATTACTAACAGGTAAAAACCACCTTGGCTGGGTGGACTAAAGTACTATTTAATCAGTTAATACATTTAAATGATTTTACATATTGAAATGATCAACCAGTAAGGCCCGATACCCCACATGCCAGAGTGGGGACCCCTGTCAAGACACCCAACACGGTAAAGGGGTGAAAGTGGTGGGAGACAGGCATTGCCCTGACTGTCACCGTGGTTCAATGTGCTCTGCTGTTGAGAATACCAAGCGGCATCGTGCCTGGGAAAGGCATTATCTACTGGAATTTGCGATGAGATATCCCACCAGGATGGGTGAATTACTTCACACCCTTGGGTGAGGAGCAACTACTCAGTCTCCACTGGGATCCCATTGTCCTGCTACAAGCTGGACCTGTTGAAACTCTCAGTACCTGGAATGGAACACACACCACTGAGGGGAGAAGGTGGGGGTCCTGGTCTGGCATATCCAGCCCCCAGCCCATCTGACAGTGCTAACTCCCCCACCCAACTTGTACGGTATGTACAACCAGGTCAAGTTCCTAAAGCTGCCAGCCTCCCTCTCCTCAAGACCAGGTGGGCACGTTCTGTTTCCTACACGTAGAATCATTTGGCTGCTGACTTTGTTCCCTCCGTTGTCCTGGAGGACATTATAGTCCTTACTAAATTCACCCAGCAAGGCTTAAGTGACAACAAACAAAGCTTGTCCTTACTGAACGCTGAAACATCTCTAAAGAGAAAGGCTGTCCTCCAAAAAAGAAGGGTCTTGAACATTATTACTGCCTTACAAGGAGGCATCTGTGCCATTATCCAAACAGAACATTGTGTGTTCATACCTAATGAGCCTGCCAATGTGCCATCTTATTAAATCACATGAAGACACAAGTGAACACCCTGAGTGATCCGACCCCCCGACCTAGGGGACTTAGTAAATCAGTGGTTTAGATCATGGGGCTCTTTGTGTTTTGACCCAAGATCTGGACCTGGACAATCAGAAGCTCCTCACCCACCCCGCCCCCAACCTGTGCTTGGAATATACACTCTCCCCACTGTCCTCAAAGCGGGAGCCGTTTTCGAGGACGCAACCTTGAGAGAGAAATGTGCTGTTGAGACCGTCTAGACAGTGACTGAACCCCGGTGAGGCTTGTATAGAAACTTTTAAGATTTGGCAAGTGGGTGCAGAAAACTACTCCTCTGTGAGCAGCCCAACACAAGCCTGGTAAGTTCCCTTGCTCATTAGAACTGCCACCTACCAGTCTGGAGTGGTCTGCCTCTTTCTTCAGTCTCTCCTTGCCCTGCGTGTATGGGGGTTAGTTTTCGAACCAAAAAGAAAACTGGTCCATTTCATCTGGGTTATCAAACTTGTGGGCATAGAGTCGTTCTTAGTATTCCTTTAAAATCTTTTTAATGTCCAGGGGATCTGTAGTGATGTCCCCTCTTTCGTTTCTATGTTAGTAGCTTGTGTCCTTTCTCTTTTTTTCTTAGCGAGCCAGGCTAGAGTCTTATCGATTTGATTGATCTTTTCAAAGAACTAGATTTCGGTTACATTGATTTTTCTCTCCTTTTTAAAATTTTAGTTTATTTTTTATATCCTTGGCTGCGTTGGGTCTTCGTTGCTGCGCCTGGGCTTTCTCTAGTTGTGGTGAGCAGGGGCTAATCTTCGTTGCGGTGCACGGGCTTCTCATTGTGGTGGCTTCTCTTGTTGCAGAGCACGGGCTCTAGGTGTGAGGGCTTCAGTAGTTGCAGCATGCCGGCTCCAGTAGTTGTGGCGCGTGGGCTCTAGGGCGTGCGGTCTTCAGTAGTTGTGGCTCGCGGGCTCTAGAGCGCAGGCTCAGTAGTTGTGGCGCATGGGCTTAGTTGCTCCGCAGCATGTGGGATCTTCCTGGACCAGGGATCGAACCCGTGTCCCCTGCATTGGCAGGCGGATTCTTAACCACTGTGCCACGAGGGAATTCCTGATTTTTCTCTCTTGATTTCCTGTTGTCAATTTCATTGACTTCTTTAATTCTTATTGTTTCTTTTCTTCTGCTGACTCTGGATTTAATTTGCTCTTTTTTTTTTTTTAGTTTCCTAAGGTGGAAACTTAGATGATTAATTTTAGATCTTCTTTTCTAATATATGCATTCAATGCTATACATTTCCATCTAAGCACTGCTTTCACTGCATTCCACAAATTTTGATAAGTTGTGTTTTCATTTTCATTTACTTCAAAATATCTTAAAGTTTCTCTTGAGAGTTCTTTGTCTCATGTGTTATGTAGAAGTGTGTTGTTTAATCTCCACATAGTTTGATGTTTTTCCAGTTATCTTTCTATTAGTGATTTCTAGTTTAATTCCGTTGTCATCTGAGAGCAGACATTGTATGATTTCTACTTTAAATTTGTTCAGGTGTGTTGTAAAGCCCAGGATGTAGTCTATCTTGGCGAATGTTCCATGTAAACTTGAGAAGAAGTAGTTTGCTTTTTATAGTCTCATCAACAATGGACTCATTTTAAACCCATTAAATTAAATTTCCTGTAGTATAAAGTATAAGAATGGTACTGGCCTAGTAATATTTTTTAAATATGGTATTTATTCACATCATAAAAGTGGAACTGAATTGTAAAAACAATACCCAGGAATGAAAAGTGTGACACAAAAGCTACCTATAACAGTTGTTTAGTAATCCATCATACGTACCACAAGCCAGGTTTTCTAGACATCTGTGTGTTTAGTATATGTTTTGTCTTAAATTTTACTTTTGAATAAAATGCACACTTTAACAAATTCACCAAGACAAGTCATGCTGTAGCTACTTAAAACTGCAGTTAGAGAATAGAACTATTAAAACTCCTAAGCATAGTCTTTAAGGTCACCAACAGGGAAACACCAGTTTTAATTTCTAAAACATTCCTAAGGTTTGGAGCCAAAAACATTTACTAGCATGGTTCGAGGTGGAAGTTGATCTAGATATCAGGATTGAAACTCAGCAAGAACTGAAGTTCTCCAAAGCCAGAAGAAGACTTGTGCATTAATTTCTTAAACAGATGAACAAAAACAAACCTTAAGAGCAAATTTGTACGTATAAATACATACTCTTACAAAAGCAACTTTTCCAACCAGAAAACAAAGACAAAAAACCAAACAACCAAAAAACCAAAAAACCCCCAGAAAACCAAGAGCTTGGAAGCAGCAAGAGTATAACTAACAGGAAGTGAAAACTGAGTGACAGGTTATGGTCTGAGAAGCTCAACAAATAGTTCTTTCAGTTCCATTAGCTGTGGCCCAAAGCTTCAATCATGTTTTAGGTGAGTGTTTACTGTTCAGTATTCTGTTGGCATTATAAGTAGCAGGCCAATAGCACCCTCTGTATTTATAGGAAAGCAATAGTCGTTCCTGGCCTGACTGTATGGGGTAGACTAGTGTTAACGGAGCTTCCTAATACAACAGACTTTAGGAAGAAGACTGAGTAAAAGAAGAAATAAATGTCAGGGAAAAGCGAGATTCAGTTTCCTTGAGTTGATATCATTTTGTTGAACCTTCAGAAATGTCCTCAAGCTGACCTGGTCTTCCTTATATGCAATCCTCAGAAATCTATTGCCACGTGAGAAATATTTGTACAAGCTTTCTGTGAGTTTTGCTTTGTTTTTTGATTTTTTGTTTTGTTTTTGTTTTTGCGGTACGCGGGCCTCTCGCTGCTGTGGCCTCTCCCGTCGCGGAGCACAGGCTCCGGACGCGCAGGCTCAGCGGCCACGGCTCACGGGCCCAGCAGCTCCGCGGCATGTGGGATCTTCCCGGACCGGGGCACGAACCCGTGTCCCCTGCATCGGGAGGCGGACCCCCCGACCACTGCGCCACCAGGGAAGCCCTGTGAGTTTTTTTTTTTAACTCATAAATCTATAAATGGTGGCATTCATTTCTCTAACTTAATGTGAGCATTCCTCCTAAGACGATAAATCCCATACTTAAATTAAATAGGGTGTTAGTCCTCATAAGAAAGAAAATGATGGCAATAATATCAAGTCATACTGCACACAGAAACTGGCAAATTCTTGTTCTCTTCCCCCCCCCACTTTCTTTTCTCAGGCTAGAGTGTTCGCATTAAATCATAAACCTTATAATGGATTTATAGGAACGGTGGTACTAAAATAAAACTGTCAAAATGAAAGTTAAGAACAGAACTGGCTGCCACTTGAAATGGCACCTTATGATCTTAGGTTCCTGAACAGTGTGATCTAGGCACTCGATTCTATCCTAGGAATCACTATGGATACGTGAAACAAACAAGGAAGGAGAGATGAGCCGGGCCGAGGGAGGGGGATATCAACTGATGGAAAACACTGCACAAGGAACAAATTTCACGTGGAAACAGAAATTTCAAAAACTATATTGAAAACATTTTACCCATGACATTCCTATATCATAAACATACTACAGACACACAGATAGCCAACAGGTACGTGAAAATGTGCTCCACGTCACATCATCAGGGAAGTGCAAATCCGAACCACAACGAGATACCACTTCACACCTGCTATAATGGCTATTATCCAAAAGACAAGAAACAACAAGTGTTGGAGAGGATGTGGAGAAGAGGGATCCCCTGTGTACTCTTGGTGGGAAGGTAAATTGGTGCAATCACTATGGAAAACAGTATGGAGGATCCTCAAAAAATCAAAAGTAGAACTACCATAGTAAATGGATCTACTGGATCTAGCATTTCCACTGTTGGGTATTTATCAAAGGAAAAAAACCCACTAACTTGAAAAGATACCTGCACGCTCATATTCATTGCAGCATTATTTACAATAGCCAAGACATGGAAAGAAACTGAATGTCCATCAATGGATGAATGGAAAAGGAAATGTGGTATATATATACACAATCTAATATTATTCAGCCATACAAAGAAGGGAATCCCAACATTTGTAACAACGTGGATGGACCTCGAGGGCATTATGCTAAGTGAAATAACTCAGACAGAAAATGACAAGTCCTGTATGATCTCACTTATATGTGGAATCTAAAACAAAACCAAAGCTCATTGAAACAGAGAACAGATTGGTGGAGTCTTTTGTAGTTCCTTATAAATTTTAGAACTTTTGGTTCTATTTTGTGAAAAACATCGTTGGGGTTTTGATAGGGATTACACTGAATCTGTAGATTGCTTTAGGTAGTATGAACTTTTTTTGTGTTTTTTTTTTTTGCGTTACGCGGGCCTCTCACTGTTGTGGCCTCTCCCCTTGCGGAGCACAGGCTTTGATGCGCAGGCTCAGCGGCCATGGCTCACGGGCCCAGCAGCTCCGTGGCATGTGGGATCTTCCCAGACCAGGGCACAAACCTGTGTCCCCTGCATCGGCAGGTGGACTCTCAACCACTGCGCCACCAGGGAAGCCCGGTATGAACTTTTTAACAATGTGAATTCTAATCCATGAGAACAAAATACCTTTTTTTTTTTTTTTTTTTTAAACATGTGTATGGCACACTGAGGTAAACTGAAGGGAACTTGGGGAAACCTATACGGGGCATGAAGACATATCTTTCTATTTCTATTTCTTTGTGTCTTCTTCAATTTCTTTCAACAATGTCTTACAGTTTTCATTGTGCAGGTCTTTCACTTCCTTGGTTAAATCTATTCCTAGGCTTTTTTTTAATCACTATAAATGGGATTGTTTACTTAATTTCTCTTTCTGTTAGTTTGTTGTTAGGATATAGAAATGCAACAGATTTTTGGATATTGACTTCATTCCTTGCATTTTACTGTATTCATTTACTTTTTTCTAGTAGTTTTTGGTGGAGTCTTCGGGGTTTTCTATACAGAAAATCATGTCATTTGCAACTAGTGACAGTTTTACTTCTTCCTTTGCAATTTGGATGGCTTTTATTTCTTTTTCTTGCCTAATTGCTTTCCCTAGGCCTTCCAATGCTATGGGGTTTTTGTTTGTTTGTTTGTTTTCGTTTTTTTGCAGTACGTGGGCCTCTCACTGTTGTGGCCTCTCCCGTTGCGGAGCACAGTCTCCGGACGCGCAGGCTCAGCGGCCATGGCTCACGGGCCCAGTCGCTTCGCGGCATGTGGGATCTTCCCAGACCGGGGCACAAACCCGTGTCCCCTGCATCGGCAGGCGGACTCTCAACCACTGCGCCACCAGGGAAGCCCTCGTTGAGAGATTTTAAAAAACTCTTAGGTTGTTGAGTTTTGTCAAGTGCTTTTCCTGCATCTAATGAGATGACCATATGATTTTTATCTTTCATTTTGTTAATGTGGTGTATCATGTTGATTGATTTGCAGATGTTGAACCATTCTTGCATCCCTAGAATAAATCCCACTTTATCATGGTGTGTGATCCTTTTAATGTAATGTTGAATTTGGTTTGCTAACATTTGCTAACATTCGTTGAACAATAAACATTTGAATCGGATAGTGTGGCAACTCTGGAAATCAGATTCTCCTTCCCTAGAGTCTGCCGGGTTTTTTGTTTTGTTTTTGTTTATTTTTTGATCATTGTGGTCTGTGTCTGTGCCAAGGATCAGGATAATGTGCAGATTAAGGTCTTCTCGGGTCTGTTTTAATCCTTCCCCTGGGCATGCATGGCCACTTTCTAATTTTCCCCATATATGCAGTAGTTTCTGAATGTCCTAGTCTTTAATGACTGAATCCCAAAAGGGGAGAAGGCAAAAAATGAAGGGGGGGGAGGGGTGTTGGCCCTTTAAATCACCCAGAAGTCATTTCAGATGGAGGGGGAAGTTCTTGCAAGAAGGGAGGGGGAGGTGCAACAACAGTGGCTATCTCCCTGTTTTCCTGAACTTATGTGACCGGAAGCAGCAATCAGTGAATTAGAACATAGATCCCTGATATTTGTACATAGACCTTTTTGCCTACCACAAGCTATGTGCAAGCAACTCCTGGAACACGTGCATAGCTACCTGCTATGTGGCTGGAGGTGTTGAATGGGTAGCTGCTACTGTGCTAAGGAGCTAAAATTGACCAAAATTAACTGAAATTTGCAATTTACCATCCAGCTCTTCCCCCGGAAGCGTCAAGTCTTCAACAGACTCTAGAATTCTGAAATAGTTACATCAGACAGATTCTGCTAATGCAATTTTTGTCTTGGTGGGGAGATGGATTCCTGGTGTGTCCTAGCCCACAACCTCCCCAGAATCCTCCTCTAAATTATTTTTTAAAAAACCATCATATAGGGCTTCCCTGGTGGCGCAGTGGTTGAGAGTCCGCCTGCCGATGCAGGGGACACGGGTTCGTGCCCCGGTCCGGGAGGATCCCACATGCCGCGGAGCGGCTGGGCCTGTGAGCCATGGCCGCTGAGCCTGCGCGTCCGGAGCCTGTGCTCCGCGACGGGAGAGGCCACAACAGTGAGAGGCCCGCGTACCGCAAAAAAAAACCCAAACAAATAAACAAAAAAACATCATATAGTCTCCAAGTTGTCAAAGGTAAACAAAGCCAGACATTAAAGTGGTAAGGACAGATTTTAATCCATAATATACTATTGCCATAGGAAAAAGAGTCTAGCATAAAGTGAACTCTACTTCGAGTTGCACAAAAGTGACATTTTAAAGGGAGAGTAAGGGTATAGGCAAGAGGTCAGGCAAGGGCTCAGCAGTGTTGGGAAAGTGAAAAATTACAAAAAGAGGTGAGTGGTCCACATGAAACCCATCTCGATTTGCTACCTGGCACTTATAAATTTAGGCTCCTACCCTCCATAAAGGCTAGGAGACAGGAGCCCTGTCTTCAGTTGTTGGCTGGAACAAAGAGTAAGGTCTTTTGACAGCCTTAAGTTTTCTTAGGCAAGCACTTTAAGGAGGGCTGGGGTCATCATAGGGATGGGGCCTTGAGCGGTTAGAAACTATGGTAGTATCTGTTCAAGTCTTTATAGTTCAGGGTTGAGGCTTAGTGAGGAGGGGGACTCAGAGGAGCCAGGCTAGAGTTTGGTCAAAGAGATAATGTTTGTCAAAGGAAAAACTACAGATACAGCCAAAGTTGCCTGACAATCATTCCCAATCTTAGTTCATTCATGCTTCTCTGAGCTAAACTTACCCCTGTTATTGGAGTAGGTGAGCCTCCTTCCAAAGTTTGAATGCACTTATGTATGTATGTATGTGTATGTGTGTGTGTGTGTTTGTGTATTCATAGGAGACATACATGTGTGCGTTTTAAGAAGGCTGTTTCTACTGGTTTCACTGAACAAGACGTTCCAAGAGTCTTGCCATGATGGTACCATTATTTTTTATTTGAACATGGTAGCCTATAGTGTGATTTGTCCATAGTCATTCTAGTTTCCTATGGAGGGCAATTTGGGTTGTTTCCAATTTCTATCGGAAATGCGACAAACTGGATGGCAATAAACACTCTCATGAATGCCTCCTTGAAGTGATTCTTGAACAGAGAGATGGAAAGGTGGAATTACTGGGTCCTCGAGCATGCATTTAAAATTTTAACAGATGCCACCAAATTGCCTTTCTTTTAAAAAAAATTTTTTTATTTGGCCATGCCAGGTCTTAGTTGTGGCACATGGGATCTTCGGTTCGGCGTGTGGGATCTTTAGTTGTGGACTGTAGACCATTTAGTTTACTGCATGCAGGCTCTTAGTTGTGCCATGCTGGATCTAGTTCCCTGCCCAGGGTTCGAACCTGGGCCCCCTGCATTGGGAGCTCAGAGTCTTAACCGCTGGACCACGAGGTAAGTCCCCAAATTGCCTTTTTAAACCAGCACAACCCCCTTACACTCCCACCAGCTGGGTAAGAGTGTTTATTTTTCCACTTTTCCCAGCACTGGATAGAATCAAAGTTCCTAACACTTGCTAATCTGCTGGGTCCAAGCTAGTCATTTTGTTTGATCGTTTCCACTAGCCATCTGTGTTTCCTTTTCTGGGACCTGGCCCAAGTCCTCAGATATTGAAATGACTTCTGATGGAATTCTGCATTGTTCCCTGGTACTGGTGGTGGAGTCATAGCCCCAGAGTCATGCTAAGGGCAGGATGGAGATGGGGAAGAGTGAGTGGCAGAGGCAGTGAAGAAGAACAAGTTTTCATCTCTCCCCGCCCCCTGCAGCTGGGAATGAAACTAAGGAGAGGCCCCAGACTCCAGCGTGCAAGGTCTTGGCCAAGCGTATTCTCTGTCCAGTTTTTCTAGTTCTTGGCTGGGGGCAAGGGAAGGGCAGAGCAGGGCAATGTCCTGGGAACTGCTGTGAGTGGGCCAGGCAGGCTGCGGGTGGAGCTCTTCCCGGCTGACACTTCCTGGGCTTGTCTTATCTTCTAGAAAGTCCTTTCTTCCTGCAGCAGTGCCAGATACAGGGAGAAGGGGGGAACAGCGGGGCAAAGGGCGGTACAAAGGTAAAGCTACCTATGCTCAGCCCTCACACCCAGCGGGCAGATAACTTCCAGCTGGGTGCTACTGTACACATCGTTCCGGCGCTGGTCCTGCTTCCAGCCTGCTCTGCACCAGACCCATGCAGCTGCTCCGGCTCCTCTGCCTCTGGATGCTCAGGGTCTCCCTGGGGGCCACAGGTGAGGGAGCGAGGTGGGGAGGGCTGGGGAGACCCTCCTGACGTTCCAGGACAGGGGTGTGTGGGGGGGCGGTGGCTCTGAGATCTAAGGGGAGGCTGAGGAGGGGCCCCTCGGAGCTCTTGGTGCAGGGAGAGCTGTAGGCGGGGGGGGAGGAGAGGGAAGCTGGGTCCAGCGGTGCTGCTCCACACCTGGGGCCGAGTCCGCGCGTGCATCAAAAGGATGGGATCACCTGTTTCTGAAAGAGTGCTCTTCCCACTTTGACTCAGTTTTCTGAGCCCTCTTCCTCTTGTTGCCCCTGCTCCCCAGCACTGATGCTTCCTCCACCCTGGATTCTATCCCTCCCTTTACTTCCATCGGTTCAGCCCTCCTGAGGGTCCCTGGCTCTGCCCCTGGGGCCCCCTCCTCTCTCTGGGGAGTCTACACCTTTGGTCCCAGTGCCCCCTCCTCCAGCCCTGCCCCTAACTCTCCCACCCCGACCTAGCCTATGTTTCTGGGCACAGCTGTCATTGGCAGGGTTGTGGGGGGAGCGCCTGATGGCTCCCAAAGGGTGGTTCTGAGACCACCTGGTGTGGGGTCCTGCTCTTTCTCTCTCCCACCCCTTTGGAACCTCGGAATTCCTCTTCATTTCCCTTCCCTCTGCCCCCCAATGTCTGCTCCTGAACCCCAACCTTAGACCTTCCCAACACAGAGGTCCTCTGGTCCACCCTCTCACTTATCTCCAGGGCCGCCTCCTGGCTATAAGGGCTCTGGGCCAGGAACCTTCATATTCCCCTCCCCTATCTCCCTGACACCCCAGCTAAGCTGAGTAGCGAACCCCAGCTCTCAGAGCGAAGATGTGCTGAGTCTGAGTTGAGAAAGCTGCCCCCGAGTGGACAGGAGGTCTGGGTGCTTCCTGCGAGCAGCCGCCGTGGCGCCAGTCACCCTCAGCACTATGAGATCTTTGACTCTCACTTGTATCACCTGTAAGATGGGGATGACAACATCTGTAGAGGGAGGGGCTCATATTTGTAAACTAACTAATTCCTTGGCCGAAATAGAATAGGTGATGGAAAATATAGCTATTTTTATTATTAACACTCACTGCTACACCTTAAGGTCTTCAGGACCCATGCCTGCCTGCCAAGGTATCTCTTTCTGGAAATTTCCTTTTCTGTCCTGTTCCTCAGCCTGTGTGTGATCCTCTCTCCTTGTCCTCAAACTCAATGAAGTCTGAGCTTCAATCTCTGCTTTTCCCTTTGTTATTCTCTTTGCAACTTTCTGCTCTCTGACCCCTCGTCTCCCAAATTCCATGATGTGTCCCCACCCTCAGCCCAGGATTGGCTGGGTTCTCTCTCTCTCTCCAAAGAGGAGAGTCAGCCCAGACAGCAGTGGGTCACAGGGAGACGGGCAGAGGTGGGCCAGAGGGGGCGGGGGTGGCGCAGAGAACCGGAAGGGACAAGGACTTTGGGGTGTGTGAGGAAGAAGGGTTGGGAGTACCGATGGGAGGAGACAGGACCTTCTGCTGAACCTGCGTGCTCAGGTCGGCCGTTCCAGGGCTGCAAGGTCAGTACTCAGACAGGTGGGCAAGGGATTAAGCGCGCCCCCAACCCAACGCCCCTTGGGGAGGCTGCCCAGGGGGGAAGACATATGTTGGCCTTTAGAACCTTGAAAGACCCCAGCCCCAAACTGCCTCTGATTCGGGAGGAACTGGTGGCACTTCCTACCTCTGTGGCATGTACCTGGAAAATGGGGTAGTGAGTAACCTATGTGGTGTTATGGCGACAAAGCGACCTACCGATGAATTCCTCTGTTCTACTGCCAATACAGGAGCTTCAGCCGTGGCCACATCCACCTCTAATGCGCTTTTGCACGCTGCTCTCAGCAACTCCCCACACTCTCAAGGCCCAGCAAGGCGGCCACTGAGTACCTCCGAAATTTCTCCCACTCCAGATAGCAGGGAACACAGACCTATGACTATCACCACCTCCCCCCACTTGAAATCCATTTCTGAAACGTTGCTCAAATCGCCAATCAATTCCAACACCTCAACAATCCCCATGTCCAAGTTTGTCTTCAAGGTTGAGACCACTCCACCTACCGTGATTGTCTATATGGGCACGACAGAGTGCATCAATCCGACGAACCTTGTAATCACTACCACTTACCCCACCACCACCTGCATGACACAGACCCAAGTGTCCCTCACCAGCTCTTACACCACCGCTCCTGTGACAGAGAAGCCACGGACAGCCATTACCAGTACTTATCCCGTGACAACTACCAAGAGAGTCACTTCAGCCGTGACCACTTCTCCCAGTACCACCACTCCGGGGAAATCTCCCACAACCATAACCCCGCCCCCTTCCTTTGTCCCAACAACCCACACAACTCTAGACACTCCGATCTCCTCTGTGACTGGTACCACAAAAAGGGCTATCCCTACCGCTGCAAGTACCCACGCAACCCAGTCTCCGACCCCAACAATCGTGTCTACCTCTACTCCTACCCCTTCTCTAACTACTAGGAAAACCTTGTTAACAGCACTCAGCACCCGTGGCACCTTGATTACAACCATCACTTCATTTCCAGACACGGCCAGTACCTTTCAGACATCCACAGCTATCACTCAAGCACCTACTTCAAATGATATATTAACAACGCCTACAACACAAGTTGTATCTGTCGCCACAGAAGCATCCACTGAACTAGGTACATGGAGAACAACTCCTCTGAACACCATGAGCTCCACGAAAGCGACACTGACTCCAGTGACTGACACTGTCAAAGAAACTCTCACCACCTCAATTACTTCAATTTCTCCAACTATGTCTTCAATCACTCCTACAAACACAATCACTCCTGCCACATTTACCACATCTAAATCCAGCCCTGTGCCCACCAGCACTGATACACACGTGATATCTACTACCAAGGGACCACTGTCCACCACTGGAGTCGCTATAGAAATAGGAAAGACGAGCAACACAACCCCTCATGCTTCATCAACCAGGAAAACCACATTTATTACAACCAGTGATGTTGGTACAGAGTCTCAGACAACAGAGGTTACTGCTGCTCCATCAATCACAAATGCAGACAGTCCCACAAATACAGTCAATTATTCGACATCCACTACTGCTACTTCAGTGACCACCAGCACCTCGACAGCACCCACCAATAAGCCTCAGCGTTTTCTATCTGCCCAGAGAGGAGAAACAGTCCCGACTAAAACAACAAGCACTACCTCACTATCACCTTCGACTGCCACAATCCCTACTGAGGCTACATCTACCCCTCCATTTACAACTAGTACTGTGACCATGACCAAAACAGGAATAAAAACTCTAATGGACAATTCAACACTTGCCACCTCGAAAACAGCAGTATTGCCCAACACCTCAACAACAAAAATAACCAAGACTGGTACCCCAAATATAGGAACAACACCCACATCAGTAACACCACAAAGTACACCAGACATCACGTCTTCAACCAGTTTCTCTACAGGAAGAACAATGACACCAGCCAACACTGAGTCCACATCCTTGAGTACCACTGGTTCATTGACCCCCACCACCGAACTCAGCTCCACACTCGCTCTTTCCAGCACCTCACCCACCCACACAAATATCACCCCATCTTCCCCTCCACCTTCCCCAACCGCAGAGCCAGTCTCCACTTCGACCGCAAACACTAGCCCTATGTCCACCCTGACTACCACCATCCCCGCTACACACCCAACTTCCGGCCCTTCAACTCCCACTACTCCTCCCACCAGGTCCACAACAGAAATCACCACTCCCACGCACACTGAAGCTCCTGTCACCTCGATCACAAACACTTTTCCCATTCTAGCCTCAACCACAGAAGTAGGCCAGTCTGGGACCAAAAGCGTGGTAACAGCACGCACCTCAATAACAGCTCTCAGTACTTCAAGTGTTTCTCCCTCAACACCTTTCCCTGAATTGATTACTTCTACTAGTGCAATAAGTACCCCTTTTAGTACCATCATCTCGTCTTCAATACCTGAAATAACAATATCATCTCTATCTTCCATCAGCACAAGTTCACTGGTCTCTACGACAAGTAAGTCTTTTCCTACCTCCTCTCATGTCTACAGTACAGACATCACAGGGTCTTCTGTCACAGCTTTTCCTACTTTTTCCTCATCTGAAACTGCAAGAACTTCTCTCACCACTTCTCCCCAAAATGGCAGCAGTCGTCTTACCCAAACCACCACCATGTTGACTCTTTCTCCCACTACCCAATGTCCAGAATCAATATCGGTTACAATAGTGTCTGCCTCTCCCACTACACCATGTATAGAAGTGGGTCCAAATCCTGAAGTTACTTCTACACCCACCATCCCATTATCAGTTTTTACCTCTACTACTGAGAGGGCCACCTGTCCCAGTTCCACCACCAGGACAGCTGTGTTCCCTGCAGAAACGGACACTTCTACTTCCGTTTTCAAAACTGACCCCGCTGACGTGACTGATGCCCCTAGTCCTGTCAGCACTGGAACCATCCCCGTTAACACGGACTTCACGAGCACACAAAGACCCACCAGTGGCACCTGGATCGGCACCAACTTTGTAACTACCCCACGTGTGCCCGGCTCCACGAGCCTCCCAGTGACCGTGAAACCAAGTAGCAGCTTTTCAACTACCATGATGACTTCAAGCAAGCTGACGCACTCCACCTCACCCATCACCAGCACTCCAGGGATACCAGCGACTACCAACAAGACTCTCTCCACCTTTACGTCACCCAGGACAACTTTGACCACGACTCAGATGATCACACGGTCTAGATTGACCACCTCCCCAGGTTGGGTCTCCTGCCTCCATGTGGCCTCTCCTCCCTCTCCCGCTATATTCCCATGACCAAGGTCAATTCTGTCCTGAACTTCCTGTTTTCCTGTGCTCCCCAGGCACTTGTGACAACGGTGGCATCTGGATGCAGAGCCACTGCTCCTGCCCCAGCACTTTCTCTGGCTCCCACTGTGAGTTTGCTGTGGAACACATAGATGTGGGTGAGTTGCTCTCTGCGCTTTCTCTTGGGAGGTGCCACTGACTCTAATGGGCCCAATCATTTTACTGAATCCCTTCATCCTTGCTTTCTGCCTCATGCTCTCCCCTACCCCATACCATGCCTAATCTCCACCCTCACCTCCAGGAGGTCGCTGGGGCCACTTTCTTTCCTGGGACCTCCTCCCAGTCTGGGCTACTTCGAGTTGTATTAGGTTCTAATTTCTGCTGTAACAAATTACCACAAACTTAGCAGGTGAACATTGCAAACTTATTATTGTACAATTCTGTACATTAGAAGTCTGACATGAGTCTCGCAGGGCTAAAATCAAGGTGTTGGCAGGGCTGGGTTCTTTCTGGAGGCCCTAGGAGAGAATCCATCTCTTTGCCCTTTCCAGGTTCACAAGTGGCCCACATTCCTTGTCTCAAGGCCCCCTCGCTCCATCTTCAATGACAACAGCTTTGCATCTCTGTGCCTGTTTTCCATACTCACATCTTCCTCTGACTGATTCTGACTTCTGCCTCCCTCTTCCACTGCTAAGGACCCTTGTGATAATACTCGGACCACCCAGATAGTCCACATTAATTTTCCCATAATGAGGTCAGCTGGTTAGTACCCTTAAATCCATCTGCCACTTTGATTCCTCCATGCCATATAGCATAAGGTATTCCCAGGTTCTGGGTATTACACATAGGCATCTTTGGGGGCCATTATTCTGCTTCCCATTGGGGCAGACGTGGGAGAGACTACAGGCCTGACTGCTGGACATCCTGACTTTCAGTGTTTCTCACATCTCAGGACAACTCATTCCAGAATTCCTGCCTCTCTCCCTCCTGCTGTTCAGTCAGTTCTCAGGGAACATGGAGAGGGGCCACGGGAGTAGCCTCTGGGTCAGGGTGGTGGTGGCGATGTCAGACAGGAGTGGATGGTGAAGTGACCAGAGCAGGGAATGTTGTGTGCAGACAAAGTGGATGCTGAAGTGGGCATGGAGGTTTCTGTCGACAAGAAGTTCTCCCCGGACCTCAATGACAACACTTCTAAGGCCTATAGAGACTTCACGGACACCTTCCGGGATCAGGTGAGGAGGAAGCGGAGGGAACTCAAAGGTTTGCCCCTGGAGTTGAGCTTGGGTCCCTGGGTACCCTCTGGTCTGGATGTTCAGATGTGAGCCCAGGATCCTTGGCATTTCAGATGAAGAAGGTTTACCAAAATGTGAAGGGGTTCAAGGAGGTGGTGATCCTTTCTCTGAGGTAGGAGACCCTTCTGGCACTGTGGAGACAGTGTCATGTGGTGGGGGGGATGAACTAAGAAGTGCTGGAGAAGACATCCCTTGCTTTTGGAATCGTCAGATGTCATAAAGAGAGGGATGGAGTGAGGATGCAAACGAAGCACTCTGTAGAGGATATTTTGCAGTCATTTTCTGGAGTCATTTCTCTGTAGGAGGGATGTCACCCCTACTCTCAAAGCATGTTGGAAGGTGAATGATTCAGTGGGACAAACAGGGAGGCGGTGCATGAGGGATGGTGCCTGGTATCTGGTCTATAGCTGGTCTCTCTCTAGTTGGCACCTGGTCTGCTGGATGGGTCAGCAAGAGGGAGGCAGAGAGCCCAGGAGGGCCTGGTTTGATTATGGCTTGAGGCAATGCCAAGAGAATGTCAATCATTCCTTGTCCCACCTACTCAGGCTGATAAAGGCAGAGATGCTGGACATAATGTATCTGGAATCCCAGCTCAATGCCCACTTCCTGCCAACACCCGTATAGTTGTGGTTGGTCTGGAAGTGCCCTTCTACGGACCTATGATGGCCTGGGCCTGGGCACCTTTTAAGGATCCCTGCCCCCTTGCCCCCCTCAGGAATGGCAGCATTGTTGTGGACTACCTGGTCCAGCTGAAGTTACCCTTCAGCCTCCAGCTGGAGAGCGAGTATGAGAAGGTGAAAGTGGCCCTGAAGGAGGAGCTCCAGACTGTCAGCCAGAATAGCAGCTGCGGGAAGGACCAGGGTGAGCAGAAGCTGGGGGCCTTGGGCTGCAGGGAGGGGCCAGGGTCACAGCCACCGTCCCAGCCTGCTCCATAGGGTGAACAGAAGCGGGGGGGCCTCAGGCTGCAGGGACAGGCCAGGGTCACAGCCACCATCCCAGCCTGCTCCAGCGCAGACAGGGTCCTTCTGGGGTCAGGTGCCAGCCCTGTGGTACCTCTGGCAGGTTGGGAGAAGAGACACAGGTCCCCAGCCAACTGGGTCAAGGATGGGGCTAAGGAGGGGCTCACCAGAACCTGGGTGCTGTGGAAGAGACAGTTCTGCTCAAGGTTTCTAGGGTGGCTGAGGACCCCTGGCTATTCAGGGGACATGAGGGAGTCCAAATGGGTCTTCTCTTGTTGCCCATTCACACCTCCTCCATACTGACAGAGCCCTCTCTGCCCCTCCCTGTGCCTCCCCCCAATTCCACCTGTGCCTGTGTGTCCCCCCGCCCCGCCCCCAGTCTTGTGTTTTAAGCCTGATTCCATCAAGGTGAACAACAGCACCAGGACGGAGCTATCCCGGGAAGGTGAGAGGTAGGGCAAAGGGCTAAGTGGCTCCAAGAGGCCATGACCCCTCCCACAAGGGACATCTGTCCACTGAAATTCCCTAGGGAGGATGGGGAGACCTTTTGGGGAGGCAAGTGATATGGACCCGGCGGTGCTGCCTGCCTGGCCCTTGTTAGTAGCTTCCACCCGAGGACCAGCAGAGAAGGTGAGGAGAGGGTGAGGGGCCTGACCTTCCCTCATCTAATCCCAAGGTCTACCCCTCGACACCCCACCCTCGGAAATGTAGTGCTTCTCATCCATTTTCAGAGTCATTTCATAGCCTGGCCCCGGAGTAGAGTGGATGAAGTCTTTGCCTCTGCAACCCCCTTCCTATCCCCCAGCCATCTGTCGCCGCGCTGCTGCCGTGGGCTACGAGGATTTCTACTTCCCCTTGCTGAAAGAGAACAAGCTCCGCTGTGTCACCAAATGCACGGCGGGCGTGGACGGCGCCATCGACTGTCATCAGGGCCAGTGCGTTCTGCAGAGGAGCGGTCCTTATTGCCGGTGAGGCCCCGCCCACAGCCAGCTGAGCCAATCACCCGACCCCGCTCAGCCGGCGCCGCCAGAGGCCCCGCCCTCTGGCCCCCGGGTCACCCACCTGCTAGTACCTGCGTGGTCCAGGGCCACTAGCGGACCAAGCCCAGGAGGTGGTGAGGGCGTGTGACCTGTGACACGCTCCCCGCAGCTGCTTCTCCACGGACACGTACTGGTTCTCGGGCTCGCGCTGCGAGGTGACCATCTCCTGGAAGGCGCTTGTCGGAGGCCTGGCGGGGACCGCGGCGCTGCTGCTGCTGCTGCTGCTGGGGGCGCTGAGCGTCTTCGTCGCGCGCTCGTGGAGGAGGCGCGGCCAAGGCGGAGGCCTGTGAGTGCGCTGGCGGTGGAGGGCTGAGGGCCGCAAAGGGGTCCCAGACCGGGCGGCCCTGCCCTGACGATGCAGCGCCCGCCTGGCAGGTCCTGGGACGACAGCAAGTGGTTCGAGACCTGTGATGAGAACACCGTGAAGACTTTTTCTAACTTGGGCTTCGAGAATGACAGAACAAGTGAGTCCTGTCTCCTGGGGAAGGGAGACGGGGGCTTCCCTGGGTACCATTTTGGCCTGGGCAGGACGGGAGGACCTCTCTTGCCCAAGACAGGCATATACCTCTTGCCCCAGAGTTTGCTTCGTGGCTTCCGCGCCCCCTTCTAAGGCCCAGGTCGTGCACAGGCCGTCCCCGCAGGGCAGGCGCAGGGGCACAGGAGCCCCCTTGGCCCTGCCTTCCTGACGTTTCCTTCCCTCCTCTTTGCTCCCCACCTCTTCCCTCTCCCCCCCGCCCCCCCCCCCCCCGCCCGTTCTCTTTTCTCTCTATTTAAAGATGAAAACGTCTGTGTGGCCTTGGAGAACGTGGACACTAATATGACGGTGAGGGGGCAAGGTGGGGTGGCGGTAAGGAGTGCTCCCAGGTCCAGCTCCCGATGCCCCCCTTCTCAGGACAGGGGCTGGGCAGGGACAAGGAGGCGGTGACCTTCTAGCCGGCCTCTGCTGGGTGGCTTCCTCTTCTCACTGCCTGTCTCACAAATTCTGTGGCAGCTGCACTTCCACAAACCTGAGGTGAACTTGATCTCACTGTGAGCCCCATGCTGCCTTCTCCACGCTGCCACGGACAGTGCAGGGAACCATCTGCACTGCCTCTGAAGAGATGGCTGCAGACTCCTGCGGATCAGTCTCCTGGTTTCCTTGGGCAGCATCAGACTTCCCCCTGACCCCTATCCTTCTCCCAACTTGTGTGAAACCCACCTGGAGACCCAGTTCAAATCCAGGCTCTTCCACTCTGGGACCTTGGACAAGTCAGTCACTTCTCTGAACCTCGGTTTTGTCACCTGTAAAATGAGTGTGGCCGGGCTTCCCTGATGGCACAGTGGTTGAGAGTCCGCCTGCCAATGCAGGGGACATGGGTTCGTGCCCCGGTCCGGGAAGATGCCACATGCCGCGGAGCGGCTGGGCCCGTGAGCCATGGCCGCTGAGCCTGCGCGTCCGGAGCCTGTGCCCCGCAGCGGGAGAGGCCACAACAGTGAGAGGCCTGCGTACCGCAAAAAAATAAATAAATAAATAAAGAGTGTGGCCCACTCGTCCTAATACCTTGTGGGATTATTGTGAAAACCAGATGTGCTTGGTCAGACCTCTGTCCCAATGCACCTTCCTGTGTCGGCCCTCATGCTTATATGGCTTCTCTGAGATCCCCAATCCCCATGTCCTTCCCCAGGGCTCAGGCCTCCATTTCTCCTTTTCCTGGGTACATCCCTACTGCCGGGTCCTCACCCTGTACATGCAACCAGCCTGCAGCCCGCCCCATCCTCCTACCCTCTCCTTATATAACTCCCCTTGCACCCCTTGCCCCCATCCCTTAAACTTTCTCCCCTCTGAACCCACTTCTTAAGTCACTTCTCCCCAACAGCCCAGTGCCCAGCCCTGCATCTCCCCCAGTTCCCGTACTTTCCCCTTCCCCATCCCTGTACCCTCAGCCCTAAATACCCCCCTGCCCCCTGCATCTCAGTGCCCCAGTCCTAAATCCTCCCTCCTCTTCTCCCCCCATCCCTAGCTAGGTACAGATGCCCTCTGCATCTTAGGACCCCCAGGTGGTGCTCCCTAGGCCAGGTCCCCCATTATGAGGCTCCATTCTTCCTGTCACCCCCAGGTCCCTGAGGATGAGAGGAAGTGGGGTCCTGAGGTGGGAAAGCTCCTCCAGCACCTCCTCCTCATTCCCCTAACTCTCCCTCCCCTCCCTCAGTGCTTCCCCCCATTCCTACCCCCTTCCCCACCCCTTCCTCCCTTCCTCTCCCTGGTCTCACCCCCATCCCTGCAATAACCTCTGAAGACAGAAGCCCCCCGCCTCCTTTGCAGGAAGACCTCACTCACCTGGGGACAGGAAGTCTGCAAGTCTCCCGTTCTCCCAACTGAACATAATATAGCATTTATTGTAAAAGAAACTGCTCTGTGTCTTTCTCTTTCTCACACTCTGGTGCTTCCACTCGGTTGAGGAACAAGGATGTCAGGAGATGTAGGAGGGCCTGGGAGCACAGGTTTCTCCCAGCAAGGAATGAAGGGTTCCGTGGGCAGCTCTCAGGGACCATGACCGTCCTCAAAGGGAACGTCGAGATCGGAGGACCCATTTTCTCAGGGAATGGGAGGGAGCAGGTGGTGGGAGCCTGTTGGGTTTGTCATCTGTGCCCCTTGACGTTAAGAGCTTACGGCTGAGTCAGGGAGGTGGGTGACTGCAGCTGAGACAGCTGTCATTGGCGCTGATAGGTGAGCCAGGCATCCCGAAAGACCTTGAGACTACAAACCTGGGTGGCAGACACACTCACGCCAGGGCCTGCCACGCCTGGGGCTGCGGCCCTCTTGTTTCCACTTTTGTGGGCAGCAGGCTGCCGGACTGAGCTGTGGGTGGTCAGGGCTGGCAGAACGAGGTTCTCCGGGTGGGAGTGTCGGAACGACCCCCGGGACCTTTGTCCAGGACAGGAGAGAGACTGACAGTGGCCAGTGTGCGGGTAGAGACCAGGACCATAAAGCCTCAGGTGCGAGTGGAAGTCCCACCCAGGAGAAGCGCTGGTGGTCAGAGGTGGCCCGGGGGAAGGCACTGTCCTTCTTCAGAAGGGGCCAGCTCGAAGTGGGTGATGAGGAAGGAAGGCCCGAAGGGGGGCCTCTTGGGGGTAAGGGCGGAGGGTCCTTCACTTGGCCTGGTCCCTCTGGCAGCTCCTTCTAGGGTTCTGTTGACCCTCCCTCCACAGTCACCGTCTCCCTGGGTTTCTTGGCCCTCGCATCTCGGCAACCAGCGCGCACTCACGCCTCTGCTGCCTGTCCCTTCCTCCTGCCCTGCCCCTCCCATGACTCTGGCTTCCGCACTATAGAGATCCCGCAGAAGGAGGTTCAGGTCTCTTAGAGAGGAGGAGGGTTGACTGTCTGCCCTTTGGCCAACTCCCCGTGTCACCCACCAACCCCATCGTCTCACCTCCACCCGGGGCCAGGCAGTGTCCTTCCTGAGGCAAAGGTCTCTGGGCTCCTTTATATGGCTGACCCCTCCCTGGGAGGCACTCGTTTCTTAGTTTCTTCTGATGTGGGCCTCACTCTCAGGGAGATGCTGGCGACCTGGATCCTGTCAATGGCTCTCTGGCTCTGGGCGTCCGACACTGCCACATCCACGACATCAGGTGAATGAGATACAGCCCGAGCCCCGCGGTGGTCCCGGTGTGTGCCGGCCTCAGGCAGGGCTGCAGGTGGCTAGCCTCCCTTCTTCCTTCCCTCCCTCGCTTTTCAGGGGAGGGGGCTGCCCAAGGGCTGGACACCCAGGCCATGACCTCATCCCGCCTTTGGAAGCTAAAGGGGTCACCCCGGAGACCCGCGGGTGAGGAGGAAGGGGTCTGGACTGTGCTGTGCTGTTGAGAGTTTGCACCAAGCCCCACCCCGGGGCTGAGTGGGAGCTGGAACCCACCCATTCTGTTCTCCAGGCTTCCCCCTGGGAAAACAGGGGGCTCTGCCTGCCCTCATCCTGGGGTCTGCCCCAGCCTAAGGGTCGGCTCTTTGCAAACCTCACAGAGACACTGCACAGGTTGCCAGCCCTGGCCAGGGAGGGCAGGAGTCCACGGGGTGTCCAGCAGCTTCCCTCCTTGCCTAGGGAGAGCCTCAGGGGTGCCAGGGACAGCCCCTCTGGTTAGAAATGGCTGAAAGGCTGAGGGAGAGACAGACTCTGTGGTCCGTGTTAAACCTTTTCACGGCCGTTTGTCTGGGAAGAGACTGGTTACAAGCTGATTCCCGTGGGTTCCCTCATGCGGAACAGACTTTCTGGTTCCCCCGAGACAGGGAAGTGCCCCCGGGAAGGTGTGAGCAGGGCAGATGCTGGGGTGAGGGGCATTGGGGGAGTGAGCCCAAGGTGCCAGGTGAAAGAGGCATCTCTTGAGGTGAAGGACATGCGTGGTGTGTGATGAGCGGTGGCAAGTGGGTGGTAGGGTGGGAGCTGCGGCTGGGGGCCTTGGAGGTCTTCAGGGCGGCTGTGAGAGAAGCCACGCAGGAACTTAGGCCCCTAGGGGCCACCTCAGCTGACCAGGCCTTAATGTGCTTCTTCCTCCCCTACCAAGACATGTTGGGGGCAGCAGCGCTGGCTGGGAGAAGCCAAGGGGAGAGGAGCCAGGACTGGCGGTGTGAACTTCGTGGCTTTAGGGACATTATGAAAATATGTTAATTAAAGACATTTTAGCCCTAAGCTAATATACAGAGAAAAGGAAGCTATGGAAGGGGGTCAACCTTAGCAGGGGTCCTCCCATCCCTGCTCCCCAGGCAGATACTGAGGAGAGGGATGGTGGGGGTGATGATGACAGTGACGAAGGACCCAGAAATCAGCAAGGGTATTGCCTCTGTTTCTCCCGCCATGCCTTAGAGACAGCCACCCACACAAATTATTGCAAGGTGCTCATAATTGCATGGAAAAGATCGTGTTGAATCCATTAGAACGCCAAGGAGTCAAAAGCATCTATCTTTGATAAATGCCCAGAGCCATCAGGAGCGGGGAGTTCAGGCAAGTAGGGCCATTCTGGGGGACACCAGGTCTGACGATACCCCAAGCCCCCCAGCCCCCTGCTCGCAGAAGGCTCTGCTATTTACAAAGCCATTTCAGAGCATGTAGCCTGTATGACTCATCGGGAGAATTATGAAAGGAAAGGAAGGCAGACAGGAAAGAGAGACTCAGAGAGGGTGAGCGACTTACCTGGGACCAGCATGACCCACGATTATATGATAATTAGCACGACCTCACCCATACGACCCTACCTTTGTGCTGCGCTGGAGGCCCTCAGCCCTCCGCAATGCCTCCATCCCGCTGCGTGCATTCTGGGTCCTCTTCAGAAGTCAGCTCAGAGACCGCTGCTGGCATATGTGGTTTTCTTTGTTTCTCATCTGCTCCCTCCTCTTGGTACCCCAGTTCACCAAGAGGACCGATGAAGTCTTGGACAACTGAACAGTGGGGAGAAGGAATGGCAGCCTGAGAAAGTAGAAAAACACTGTAGGGCTGTGCGGGGGAGTCGAGGTGTAGGAATGTCCCAGAGGCGAGGGGCATGTGTGCCCGGTGGGGAAAGCAGGTTGGTGAGGGAATGCCTTTGGGTAACAGGAGCGTCAAAACCAGGTGGAGGCTTTTAGACACCAGAGGACCTCCAAGGACGGAGCAGGGGTAGGTCACCCCTGCCAGGACAGATGCAAAGAGGGACGTTGGGAGCCATCCTGGCATGAGGCCATGGGGGTCCAGCTGGGAACCCAAGTTCCTTGGAAATAGAGAGGAAGGTCCCTCTTGATGATGGGCACCAAGATAGATGGTTCTAGAACCTGTGTGACTGGGGAGCAGGAGATTCTTTCTGGTGGTTGACAAAGGGCTCCAGGCACGCCTGTTGAGCTTGGGGTGAGCATGGAATTTCTGGATGGAGCTTTCCCAGAGGCCTGGGACTCAGGAAGGAGGATGAAGATAGGGACGTGGTCTAGAATTCTCCATTCTCCATGTGCTGCAAGGGCCGCAAAGACCACACAACACCAGGGATCAACTTGAGGATTGGAGTCTGTGTCCTGTTTTGTGTACATGAAGCTCCAAAGTGTTCCTAGGAAGGGTGGGGGAGAGGAGCTGCTCAGGATGGCAGCAGGGAACAGGCACCAAGTGCAAGAGCCTCAAGGGGTCAGAGTTCTGGAGTCTAGAAAGGTGAAAGTGGAAGTGGAAACGTTCAGTGTATAAAAGTGTGGTGGGGCTTCCCTGGTGGCGCAGTGGGCTTCCCTGGTGGCGCAGTGGTTGAGAATCTGCCTGCTAATGCAGGGGACACGGGTTCGAGCCCTGGTCTGGGAAGATCCCACATGCCGCAGAGCAACCAGGCCCGTGAGCCACAACTACTGAGCCTGCGCGTCTGGAGCCTGTGCTCCGCAACAAGAGAGGCCGCGATAGCGAGAGGCCTGCGCACCGCGATGAAGAGTGGCCCCTGCTTGCCACAACTAGAGAAAGCCCTCGCACAGAAACGAAGACCCATGACAGCCAAATAAATAAACAAATGTGGGGTTTAAAAAAAAAAATAAAGTGTGGTGAAGGCCACAACAGACTTGTTCACAGTAGACAAAGGGGCAACCTTTGAAGCGTAGGTGACATAAATTTAGAGCAATTCAAAGGCAGTAGTTGTTTTTTTTGTTTTTGCTATTATGGATAAAGCTGCTACAGATCTTGTACACATTTTTGGATGGACACATGCACTCATTTCTCTTGGATTTATAATTGGAAGTAGAATCACTGAGTCACAGGGCGGGCTTATGTTTAGAGTTTTACGCGGAGTAATAAACTTACTCATTCAGCAAACACAGGAGACCTGGCTCTGCCCAGGCAGGTGCTCTGAGCCAGGTAGGATGAATAAGCCAGTTTATAGTCTTGTTTATTAGACAGAAACACGGGAACGGGGCAGAAAGAACCACAACCCAGGGCTGGTGCTGAGGCTCCGAGAGGGGCCCCGGTGGAGGAGGGTGAAGGGGGTGCCACTCAGAGGCTGTCCGCCTGGGCTGATCTGGGAGCCTGTAGGGAGAGGTGACACTGGAGTTTGCTGGCTGACGAGGAGTACAGGGAGGGAGTAGTAATAGATGCTCAAAGCCTTTAGACAATTTCAGAACTGACAAAGCCATACGTAGCTATGGACAGAACTGGAATAGTGGCAAACAGAGTCCCTGGGAACAACACATCAGGAAGCCACGCCTCCCGCTGTCTGGGTCTGACACTTATGATCAGAAGTGCTGGTGTTCACTGAGGGCCTACTATGTGCCAGACAGCGTTCTAAACGATATCGCAGTTAAATTTCCCAGCGACCCTGGGAAGAAGCACTGTTACTGATTTCTGTTTTATACATGGGGAAACTGAGGCATGGAGATGTTAACTAACTAGTTCAAGGCTTCCCATCTGTCAGGCGGAGGAGCCAGGATGGGAACCCACGCTGTCAGGCTCCAGAGCTCACATTCTTTACCACTTGCTCTAACTGGGGGTGTCCGTGTGTGTTCGTTTCCTGAGGCTGCTACAACAAATTACGATAGACTTTGTGCTTCAAACAACAGAAATGTATTCTCTCATAGCTATGGAGGCCAGAAATCCGAAATAAGGTATCATCAGGGCCTGGTCCCTCCAAAGGCTCTCATTGTCCCTTCCAGCTTCTGGTGGTTCTTGGCGTTCCTTGGCTGCGTGGCATCTGTCTTCTCATAGCCTGCTTCCCTGTTTGTGTCAAATCCCCCTTGCCTTTCTCTTATAAGGACACCAGTCATCGGATTTAGGGCCCACCCTAAATCCAGGATGATCTGATCTTGAGATCCTTTAATTACATCTGCAAAGACCTTATTTCCAAATAAGGTCACCCTCAAGGGTATATGGGGATTAGGACTTGGACATCTCTTTTGGGGGGGACATGCTTCTACAGCAATCAGAGCAGCAGCCCTTCAGGGAGGCAGTGGGCAGGGGCAGCGGCAGGTGGCACTGGCTGCTGGTGCTAGAAAGCCGGGAAGCCCATTCATTCGTCACAGGTGTGTGCAGGGCAGGGGGTGGGGGACGGAGGCAAGGTGGCCCCGGCCTTGTCTCACCCCTAAGGTGACTCTGCCAGGTGGGAATGACCTTCCAGAAAAGGAGACAGGCCCAAGTCACTGAGGTTGTGTGTGGCAGGGCTGAAAGTACACCCAGGACTGAGTGACACAGCCTAGTGGCCCCCACATGGCTTCTCTTGTAGGATCTTCTAGAACAGTGGTCCCCAACCTTTTTGGCACCAGGGACCGGTTTTGTGGAAGACAATTTTTCCACGGACAGGAGGTGGGGAGCGGGGGGTTGGTTCAGGCGGTGATGCAAGCAATGGGGAGCGACAGGGAGCGACAGATGAAGTTTCGTTCGCCTGCCCCCGGCTCACCTTCTGCTGTGCGGCCCGGTTCCTAACAGGCTGCGGACTGGTGCCGGTCCACGGCCCGGGGGTTGGGGACCCCTGTTCTAGAATGAGAAGGGTGGTGAAGACAGGCATCATTCATCCCCATTTTCCGGGGGAAATGGAAGTTCAGAGACGTTAACTGCACAAGATCCCGTAGCTGGGTAGCACCTGCCCTCACAGGTGTACCCCCCACTCCACACCCCACCCTTCAGGGCTGCTCCCATGGACCCCGCTGAGCCACCACAAGCAGAAATGTGTTTTGGAGGTGGTAGGAGGGGACCGTCTTATATCGAGGTGGAGATCTTCAGACTTGTCCCAAGGTGTTTTCGAGGGCTTTTTCCCAAGAATGCCACCAAGTGAAAAACTTGCTTGGCAAACCAGCTGCCTAACTCAAATGACTATCTTTTAAAGAAAGAAGCAATGAGAACTGTACACAGGACAAGAAAGTAAAATTTTACTTGTTTGGTAGGAGAGCTGGCGTCTTGGATGGCTAGTGCAACACAGACATTAGATCATTTTTGTTAAAGCACTTTGATCACAAAGGTGTGGGGAATCCCAGCTTGGGAATTATTAGTGATTTTGCATGAGTTCTCCAAGGTACTGGGCACACCTAAGTTTTAATTTTTACAGCATATGCATTTATTATGTTTAGACATTATATCGTGAATGCCTATTTATGGTAGAACATTTAGAAAATATAGACAAACAAAAGGAGGAAAATCTCTCTTAAGCTTACCACTCAGATAAACAGGGCTAACATTTTGGTCTTTTTCTGAACAGGTATTTAGATTTATTCTACGGGCAGTTTCTGTTTCAATGGCTGATTAATATTCTATTTTATGGAACACCCCAGTCATCTAACTGGTCCCCTATTCTTTTATTCTTGGACAGGTTTTCCCCAATTTTTCATAGATAATGATGCCATAAACCTTCTCGTAAAACATTTTTTTTAAAAAATCTGCATCAGATTACTTTACTTTAGGGTCAGTAACTAGAAGTGGAATCATTAAAATGGTATGACTCTGCCACGATCCCTGATGCACATTTCAAATTATCCTTTAGAAATATGATACTAAGCTAACATCCATCAGCATCTCATTCCCCAACCGATACCAGGTGCGTTACTTAACATCACAGAAGGGGGTGCAATGTGATAAGCTTACCAGTGAAGTTGACCATTTTCTTCTCATAGGCTTATTGGCCATGTAAATTGTTTCTGTGGAGAATGTCTGTGTTTTTCCTTTGCTCAGCTTCCTGGTGGAACATCTTCTGACCCTGGAGGTTGACTTTGGGAAGGAGTTTGCTCAACTTCTCTGACGCATCCTTTGGGGGTGACGTGACCACCAGAATCTCAGGCTAGGAAGGTTCTGAAGCTCTTCACAGGGCACTGTCTAGGGTGCCTTTTTCTTGTCCCTCCCAGAAATGAGTGAAAGCCTTGAGCATGGAGGGGGTTGCTGCCAGGAAGGTGTGGGATACGGCAGAGCCCTTATCTTTTTTTTTTTTTTTTGGTGGTACGTGGGCCTCTCACTGTTGTGGCCTCTCCCATTGCAGAGCACAGCCTCCGGACGCGCAGGCTCAGCGCCCATGGCTTACGGGCCCAGCCGCTCTGCGGCATGTGGGATCTTCCCGGACCGGGGCACGAACCCGTGTCCCCTGCATCGGCAGGCGGACTCTCAACCCCTGCGCCACCAGGGAAGCCCCAGAGCCTTTATGTTGAGGGTCTCAGTTAGACGGTGAGCAGGAACGAACAGCACCAGGGAGGAGAAGGGTGGTTAGGAGGCAGTGGTGTCTTAGGACCTGAAGGAGATGAGAAATTCCAGGAGGAAGGGCAGCCTGGTGAAAAGGACAGGGATTTGGGCACTCAAGCTGGTCGGCAACTATAGCGAAGACGTGGGTGGCAGTAAAAGGGAGTAAATGGTGTGAATTCAGGAATAAAGACCAAAGAGAGCCTGTCCAGAGGCCATGCCAACGAGTGTCCTGGCCTTCACTGGGGCCCCCGGCGTCCCACTCTGTAACTGCCGTGGGCTCCTCAATCAACCTCCATGCCTCTGCCCTCACTGCCCTTCACTCCAGGGCTCTGCTCCTAAGGCACAGCTGTGACCGTGGCCTTTTGCTGGATGTTCTCCACCGTTGCTGAGTCAAGTCCAGAGCTGGCTTCACACCCACCTTGCCAGCCTTCCTTCTGCCCCCTCTGGTCTCTCAGTATTTAGCTCCACCCCAAGCATGTACTCTGAGCCTCCACACATGCTGTTCCCCCCGCCTGAAACGTTCTCTTTGCTCTTCGCCACTCGAGAAACCCTTTTCTTGGGTTAAAAGTAAACCCTACCTTCAGATTGTGCTTGAATTCTACCTTCCAGCTGGGTGAACTCGGAAAATATTTAACCCTTAGAACCTCAATTCAGGTGTGAAACAGGAATATTCATGTCTACCTCCCAGGGTTACATTAAATAACTAAGAAGAAGTGTCACGTAGACTTTCCAGTATTCATTCTCTCCTTTACTCAAGACGTGCTCATGGAGCACCCACTCTGGCTCAGGCTGAACGGGGCAGAAGTGTTCTCTATGTGCTCAGAGAGGGGCAAAGGGAATTACATACACAGTCATTGAGTTACAGCTGTGATACGGCTACACAGGAATTTGATAGGCCGCCAATAAATGTCACCTCTCCCCACCCCTATTGATGCTTTGTGACTCAGTTAGGGACACGATCATAAATTGCCTTTATATGCTTTCTCATTGTTTGGCTTTCCCAACAAAAATAGTCTACTTTTATAACTTAAAAAGTCCAGTAAAATTTGTAATGCCTAAGTCCACAAAACCCCTTCTTTTTAAAGAAGAAGGGAAAAAGACAGCTTCGACATTACTTTCTTTTCAAAGCCTTCTGAGAAAGGCAGAAGGGTGGTTCCCTCCCTCTCCCACCCTGTTGACTCCCACTGTCCCTTCAAATGGGCCTTGACTGCCCCCGAATTGCACTGGGGGGCCAGGACCCCCCGTGAGGGGTAGGGGCTCATTTGTCCGCCAGCCTGGGTTTACTCTGAGCCCTGCCACCCTCTGCTTTGGGTTGACCAGAGGCCCCATGTGTGGTCTCTCTCTCTCTCTCTCTCTCTCTCTCTGATCCTCTTCATACCCAAGCCCCAGGGAGCCCCCACCTCCCCCGTTGGCAGCCTCTCAGCTCAGCCCCTTCTCTTCCCCATGCTGAATTAGGCAAAACCTAACACCGTAGGCAAGAGGATTGGGCAAAACAAACATATCTACTGACTTAAAAACAACCAAGCAAACTTGTCAATTTTTTACATTACTTTAGAATTCCACAAATCATAGGCATTCTGCCACCTTTGACCCGAACTGCCTTAATCAACGATTTGATATCACTCTTTCCCTAATGTTCTTTTTCTTTAAAAAATTTTTTTTTATCTGCCTGCTCCTGGTCTTAGTTTCGGCACACGGGATCTAGTTCCCTGACCAGGGATCGAACCTGGGACCCCTGCATTGGGACCATGGAGTCTTAGTCACTGGACCACCAGGGAAGTCTCTCCCTTAATGTTCTGACGGTAGCTCTGCAAAGCCAACGATCCAGAACTGTTGGTGTGAATGACATATCTTCGCTAATTGTCCACTACCCTGGCCTCCAGTCCTGGTCCAGCTCCTGGCCTCTCCCTGTGACTGTCTGCCTCTTTTAGGACCCTGTGAAAATGGGAGCATCTGGGAGGGCAGAGGGTGCCACTGCCTTGACGGCCTCCACAGTCCTCTCTGCCAGGGGCCAAAGTCCACCTTCCTGAGAGGTGAGAAAGATGCAACCCCAGGGCATCTTTGCAGAGGAGTGGGGGACCGACAGGAGGGACAGGAGGTCACATGCCCTGCCCTCTCAAGGAGATTTCTATACACCATCCTGTGGAATTCCTAATAATCCCTAGATTTATGGCACAATTGTCATAAAGATTCTATCCATATTCGATCTTATTCGTCTTATAGGCAGGGCGAAGAGGAGCCAGAGATTATAGTCCCAACTTCCATAGGAAAATAGAGTCTCACATATGCAGTCACATGTTCTTAGTGGCACAGAGAACACAGAAGCAGCCCTCCAGTCCCAGGGTGCAAGCCCAGCTCCCCTTATCAGAGAGCTGCAGCCCATTGAGTGGGCTGTGGGACCAGGGTGGAGGAAGAGCTCATCTGGGCAGTCGCCGGGGTCACAGGACAGCCAGGTAGTGGTGGTAGTATTCCAGGTAGAGTGGCTAGCCTCTGTGTAAGTGTATCTGGAGAGAAAGGACAGGGGATGAATTAGCCACAGTGATGTGTGACTGCCTTAGTTCTCCTATTCCTCCTGGGTCAGTGGGAAGTGCTGGGGTAGAGGAGGAATCTCACATGTAAAGGATCGTGAAGAGAGATTTGTCAGACTGTCAGCCACATGACGGAAGGTGAGTGTGTGGCCTGCAAATCACAGAATGGGAGGGGCAAAAGGAATGTGCAGGGGGTATGTGAGTACTAACATCAGCTTGAATTGATGCAGGAGTGCCAAAGGAAATGAACATGTCTCTGGGTGCCTGGGAGGAATGTACAGGCAATATTGGGTAACAGTATACATATATATTTGATGTGGAGGCATTCTTATTTAAGGTGTTTGCATATGACACTGTGGGTTGAGAAAAATCATATACATGTATATATGTCTATATATGTGTGTGTATGTATATATGTGCATACATACAAACATACAGATTTGTCAAAATCCACAGCCATACAACTAACAATTCAAGCCATAAATCACATTAACCCCCAGAATATTAGCTAGTGATACTTTGCCCTATAAATAAACTACTATACTCAACAGAAGAGACAAAGGTCTAGATCACCATTGGTAAATTATCCATATCTACAGATGCCCCTGACATAGGAGCATCCTATACCCCTGAAAAGGAAAGCCATGCTTCAGTGTCATAGGCTGACGAGCTATGTCCCAGGCAGCCTGGGACAGACTGCCATTAAACTCAGTAACAAAATCACATACCAAAGTATCATCTCTGAGTTTTCCCAATTCACTGTGTCGACTGCAAACACCTTAACCAAGAATGTCCACAAAACAAGTCCCGGTGACTCCTATACACTTCTAGTGGTGATGGACCGTCAGCCATAATTACTACCGGGCAATCCACTTTTCCTACAATACTCTAAGAATGATCAGTTCCATCTGCCACCTTCCATACTACTGCTAATATAAGAGCTTCATCACCTTCTGGTTCTGGTGAATCAACCACCACTCAAGTCTTTGGACAAACAGCCATGACACACACTAAAGAAACAATTCTCTAGACACGTTTCAGATTTGTTAACAACAGTCCTCCGACCACCTATACCGAAAGTGATGGAAGAACTGCATCCCCTTCAAGTCCTCATCAACTGTCTACCACTTATTTTATTCCAGGACAGACGACCACAACTTGCAATCCAAGTTCTGCTTCCAGCGAAAGCACTGTGAGTTCCACCACGACTTCCACTTGGTCAGAATCCACCATCTCTTCTGAGGGTTCCCACATCACAGGCCTTCAGAGTTCCACCACCACTTTGGGCTGAACTGAATCCACAGTCTCTTCTGAGGGTTCCCCCACCAGAGGGGATGGAAGTTCCCCCACAAATTCTGGTTGGTCTGAGCCCACAGTCTCCTCTGAGGGTTTCCTCACCACAGCCACTGGGAGCTCCACCACCACGTCTGGTTGGTCTGAATCCACACTTTCTTATGAGGGTTCCCCAACCACAGGCTCTGAGAGTTTCACTACCACTTCTGGTGGGTCTGAATCCAAAGTCTCTTCTGAGGATTCCCCCACCACAGGCCCTTGGAGTTCTGCCACCACTTCAGGTTGGTCTGAATCCACAGTCTCTATTGAGGGTTCTCCAGCCACAGGGGATGGGAATTCCCCCACAAATTCTGGATGGTCTGAATCCACAGTCTCTTCTGAGGGTTCCCCAAACACAGGACGTCAGAGTTCCACCACCACGTCTGGTTGGTCTGAATCCACAGTGTCTTCTGAGAGTTTCCACACCACATATGTTGGTAGTTCCACCACTGCTTCTGGTTGGTCTGGATCCACAGTCTCCTCTGAGGGTTTCCTCACCACAGCCTCTGGGAGTTTCCCCACCAATTCTGGTTGGTCTGAATCCACTCTCTCTTCTGAGGCTTCCCCAACCACAGACCTTCAGAGTTCTGCCACCACTTCAGGTTGGTCTGAATCCACAGTCTTTTCTGTGGGTTCCCACACCACAGGCCCTCTGAGTTCCACTACAATATCTGGTTGGTCTAAAGCCACAGTTTCTTCTGAAGTTTTCCTCACCACAGCCTCTGGGAGTTCCCCCACAAATTCTGGTTGGTCTGAATCCACAGTCTCTTCTGAGGGTTCCCCAATCACAGGCCCTGGGGGTTCCACCACCACTTTTGATGGGACTGAATTCTCAGGTCTTCTGAGGGTTCCCACACCACAGCCACTGGGAGTTCCACCACCACTTCTAAATGGTCTGAATCCACAGTCTCTTCTGAGGGTTTCCACACCACAGTTGCTGGGATTTCTACAGCCCCATCAAGCGATGGAGAGACATTCACTGGCCCAGCTGCATCAAGACAGACTGCCACTGTTGTCACTCAGAAAACCACAGATCACAACACCATACCTGATTCTCCTCAGCTCATGGACTCACCTACAACAACGGTTTCTAAAGGGGATGGAAGTCTTGTGTCCACTTCACGTCCAGTTGAATCCATTACCACATCCAGTGGTGATGAACAAACAATGACATTTTATATTGAAACCACTGTGTCCACGACTCTCTCAGCGCCATCAACACACACACCCTCCTCTTACTCCTCATCTTCTACACCTTTAAGTTCTGAGCAACTTTCTACCACCACCTCCAGCACTGGACACAGCACAACAGCAATTACTGAAATGCCCTCGGTCCTCACAACCATTTCCAAATCATCTAAATCAACCATTTCGTCTGGAACTTCCTATCCTGGGCATTATGGTAGCGTTGCTTCCTCTTCAAGCTCCAGCCAGCTGTTTACCACCCCCTCTGTCTCTGCACAGACAACCACAGGCCTCACCGAGGAAACCACATTTTCTACCTCTACTCCTGATTCATCAAAACCTACAGGTACCTTGAACAGCACTGTTACTGAAGGGAATGAAATTTCTGCTTCCACATCAAGGCCTAGAGAATCCTTAATCACTTCTGGTGGTTATGGACACATGACCACATCTCCTCCAGGATCCACTTTCTACACAACCTCCACAGAGGGGTCCACACCATCATTCTCTACCCCTTCTTTGCATAGTACATACAATGCAAGTCCTTCCGCATTAAGCCCCAGTGAGATCTCTACCCACATTTTTGTCTCAGAACCTATCACCATGACTGCCAAAGACGAGTCAACTTCCGGCTTTTCTCCTCCCCTGTCCTCCACTTCACCTGGCTCCACTGGTGCTCCAGTCCCTGGTTTCAGTACCATTTCGACTCTGCGTCCCCCACTCACTGGTACACACACAGCTGCGATGACAATCCACTCTCCAGCTATGACAACAAGTAAGTCTCCTTGTTTGTCACTCTATGGGTCCCTCCTGCTCGTCTTCCCTTATCAGCTAATCAGTTTTGTACTCCTTGTGGTCTTGTTCCACACTTCTAGTGCCTTTTTGTTACCAGTGTACATCATCCATGCAGACGATGCTGCTCCCTTTTGATTTGTAGGGCCCTTGTTTTCTTTGTGCGTCCTCTTTTTTAAAAAATTTTATTTATTTTATTTTTGGCTGCTTTGGGTCTTTCCTGCTGCACGCAGGCTTTCTCTAGCCGTGGCGAGCCAGGGCTACTCTTCGCTGCGGTGTGTGGGCCTCTCCTGTCACGGAGCACGGGCTCTAGGCTCACGGGCTTCAGTAGCTGTGGCTCGTGGGCTCAGTAGTTGTGGCACACGGGCTTAGTTGCTCCACGGCATGTGGGATCTTCCCAGACCAGGGCTCAAACTCGTACCCCCTGCATTGGCAGGCGGACTCCCAACCACGGCGCCACCAGGGAAGCCCCTGTGTGTCCTCTTTTATCTCTTGCTTCCTTCCTCTCTGTCGTCCCTCTTCCTTTCCCTCCTCTCTCCCGGGGGGTGAGGTGGGGACGGATGGATCTCGGTTGCTGCGTGATCACCTGGTCCCATCCCCATCTTTCAGTGCAGTGTCTGAATGATGGGACTTGGAACAGGAGTCAATGTTTTTGTGTTTTGGGCTTCCACGGTAACCTCTGTGAATGTTCTACCCCTTCTCAGGGCGGTGCTACAATGGGGCCACTTGGAACGGAGAAGAATGTGCCTGTACCCAAGGCTACTTTGGTTACCAGTGTCAGTCCCTCTTGGAACACTTATTCATAGGTAAAGACCTTTCCTGAGACTTGTAGATCATCCCCACATCCCTTAACCACTTAAAATAGGAGGGCAGCCCTGGAAGGATCATTTGCTACCACTGCTTAAATGTGCAGGTAGAGGAGAAAATGTGACTGTCACCCAGGCCAAAACCCAGGTAGAACATGGACCTTCTGCCTCCCTCTTCTGGGTCCTTCTCACTAGCTAACCTGCCTCTCTCACCAGGATGATCATCTGGAGGCCTCCACTTAGGTCTCTCTGGGTCGTGATCCTGGCCACTAGCTCTTCCTGGTATACAGAGGCGAGGGGCAGAAGTTTCAGCTACTCCTACCTGCCTTCTGAGTTTCCATCCTCCCTCCTACACACTCTCTCTACTTCCCCAAAGCCAATAGATGAAGAATTAACTAATCCTGGAAGGCATTACTGGGAGGTTGCTGTCTCATGCATAATGTGTCCTCTTCCCACAGAAGTCCCAGAAAAAATCAATGCCACTGTAGAACTGAGAGTGAAAGTAACTAACAGAAATTTCACAGAAGACCTAAATAACATATCCTCCCATACATACCTGAATTTTGTTCAACTATTCAAGAGTCAGGTAAGAGCAGAGGAAGCCTAGATTCACCAATGTGAGAGGGGAGGCCAGGGCTCATCTTGACTTACTGTTCAGGGCTTCTCAGCTCTTGGGTCCCTTCAGCCTAAGTCCTGAGAGGGGGGCGGTTCCTCTGAGGGCCTCCTTCCTTGAGCCGTACCCCTCCAACACATCCTGGAAGAGGGAACATCCCTCTGCCTTCCCTTCCTTCTTTCCAATGGGCCAATACAGGGGCTCCTTGGGGAAAGAGAACAGGGGCTGCTGCACACTCCAGGCTTCTGTGAGCTCAGCTGTCTTGTTTCTTTCAGATGGATAAAGCTTACAGGAGCAAAGACTTTCCACAGTACAGCGGCGTGATCATTAGGAAACTACTGTGAGTATGGGGGTGGAGAGCTTTACAGACTATGGGAAGCTCCTTCTCTCTTGCCTGCTCTCCTGTCTCCTCCTAGTATCAGTACCTGGCTGGGTCAAAAAGGCCCCCAGCTAGAAGGCAGCACCTGAGGGCTCTGAGACCATGCATTCATTCATTCAGCACTCATCCAAGTAACAAACTAGTATTGAAAGCCTGCCCTGTGCTAGGTGCTGGGAGCACAGTGGTTCTGGTCTTCATGGCGCTTAGAGTGGCAGAACACAGGTAGCAGAATGGCTGTGCAGTCTGTCTAGAATTATGGTAAGGGACACACAAGGTGCAGTGGGAGAGGTCCTGAACGCAAGCTCAGTGAGATGGAGGGAAATCCTCCTGGAGGGAGGAGGTTAGAAAGGTAACCTGTGCTAAGCTATTTAGATGTGAAGCATCAGCAATTGTGGCCCATTGGGATAGTATCTGATTTGCACTGCAGACAACTCAATTTGGCTACAGGGCTGAGAATGGGTGGACAGAGGAGGGAGATGATAGCAGCCTGGACCTGAGAGGTGATAATGAAGAAGAAAAGTATCCAGTGTGAAAGGTCTTTAGGGGGCAGGACCAGCAGATCATGGGAGTTTGATGGGTGTTTTGAGAAAAGGAGGAACGACACCAGATTTCTGGGCTTCTGGGAGTGCGGGGTGCCCTTTGCTGAAATGAGGAAGACGAAGATGATGAGACGAAGATGATGAGTTTGGCCTGGGGGCCCAGCCACGTGGAGTGGCTGAGTGATGGAGCAGCTGATGGTCAAACATGGGATAGGAAGGGTCTACAGTGGAGGCACTGGTGTTGGCATCCCTAGATAGACATCGCTGGAAGCCCTGGGAGTAGACCAGATGGCCGGGGCCGTCGTCACAGCACAGAAGCGAAGATGTACCAGGGAAGGAGCATGGGAAGCCCCAACATTGAAAGGAGAGGCAGGAGGATCAGAACTCTGAGAGGAGAGTGCAAAGAAGCAGACAGAGGGGTGGGAAGGGAGCCTGGGGGTGTCAGGTCCCAACATGTCCAGGGCCCTTTGGGTTCCATAGCCTAGTGTCCTCCACCCCCACCCAGCATCAGAGCCATTGTCTCCATCTCCCTTCTGGCTCAGGATTTTGTTGTTTCAAGTCCTCCTGGGTCCTGCTCCTGACTTCTCTGTCACAATGGCTGTGACTGGTGATGGACCTTGTCTCAAGTTCTTTCTGCTGAGAGCATTGCTGACTGTCTAACAAGAAGCTTCTGGGTTGAAGTCCAACGTTTCTAAAGCAGCTTCATGTTTCTTCATTTCTGAACGCTTACTTTTTTTGGTTTTGAAGATATAATCCAATAGCTTCTACTTCACATTTTCTAATTAAAAATGTTTTCATTGTAGTAAAATACCCATAACATAAAATCTGCCATTAACCACCGAATTCGCCACCTTAAGTGTACGGTCCAGCTGCACTAAGTCCATCCACAGTGTTGTGCAATCACCGCCGCCCTTCTCCAGAACTTTCTCATCTTCCCAAACTGGAGCTCTGTCGCCATTCAACAATAACTCCCAACTCCTCCTCATCCCACCCCTGGCAACCACCACGTTACCTTCTGTCTCTACAAATTTGATTACTCCAGGGACCTCCTATTATTACTCATAAATACTCATAGAGTAGTTGTTTTTTTGCGACTGGCTTACTTCACTTAGCATAATGTCCTCAAGGTTCATGCACGTTGCAGCACGTCTCAAAATTTCCTTCCTTTTTGCGGCTGAATAATATTCCATTTATGTACAGACTACATTTTGTTTATTCATTCATCCATTGATGGGCGCTTAAATTGCTTTCACCGTTTAGTTTTTGTGAATAACACTGTGATGAACGTGGGTGTACAGATGTTTCTTCCTGCCTCTGCTTTCAATTCTTTGGGCTAGATGTCCAGAGGTGGAACTGCTGGACCATATGGTCATTCTGTTTTTAAGTCTTTGAGGAACCATCGTACTGTTTTCCACAGTGGCCGCACCATTTTACATTCCCACCAACGATGCACGAGGGTTCAGTTTCTCCGCATCTTTGCCCAACAGCTTCCATTTTTAGGAATGAATTCCACCCTTTGGCATATATTGTTATCACAGGTTTACTCTGTAGCCTCCCTCTAGGTTGTTACCTGCTGGGAGGGAAGAGTCTCTATTCTGTCCTGCCTCTGGGACATATGGCTAATTGTTTCTCATCACCTCTCTTGCTTCTTGGGCCCTGCTTGCTGGGAGGGCGGGCAATACAGGGTAGCTGACGATTCCTAATTCCAGCAAAGGCAGCGTCGTGGTGGAACACGAAGTCGTCATGGAGGCAAACTTCACTTCAGAGTTTCAGGAGCTGTTTGCAAACCTCACTAAGATCATAAAGGCCAAGGTTATGAATGAGACCGGAAAGCTACCCAGTAATTCTGAAGTGTGCAAAAGTAAGCCCACCTAAAACCCCTTGATGTTGGTGGCGAAAGGATGGGAGGGGTCGCTTAGGGAGGTCTCAGCCCCATCCCCACACCTCACCTCTCTCCTCTCTTCCGGAGCTCCAGAGACATCCCTCCCCAGCAGTTAAGCCCGGATACCTTCCACAGACTCTGTGCTGCTGCCAGCAGTCCCTCCCAGTCCCGGGCTGAGGTTGTCACCAGCCCTAATGTCCCCATCTGAGCAAGCTCACAGGCCCAGCTGCATCTGGGGATGGCCAAGATCCTACTAGTCTTGTTCCCAGCAAGGAGGAGGGGAAGGCTGGCTGCCCCCAGGGGGCAGAGGTGCCATATCTATTTTGTTCTTTCCCACCACCCTGGGCAGACATCTCATTCCTGTGCTACAATGAGAAGGACACCTTCGTGAATGAGACCGTGAAGTTCGGCTTTGACCTGCAAGGTAAGCAGCTCCGCGGAGTGTGGATGGTAAACCTGAGGGCTAGAGGGCGTGTTCACCAGGCTGACGCTTCCTGCCCGCCCCCCACCCCCAGAGCAATGCACTCAGAAAGTTGCGAAGGAATTCGCCCAGTTCTACTACGTGGATGATCTGAATGGGAAGCTGGCCTGTGTGACCAAGTGCACCCTGGGGACGAAGTCGCAAATGAACTGTCACCATGGCTGGTGCCAGCTTCAGCGAAGTGGCCCCCATTGCCTGTGAGCGCCTGTTCCCTCTAAGCCCAGCATCTACCCTCTCTGGTGGCAGGGCCCCACTCTCCCCAACAGTCACCCAAGGGGGCAGGGTGGGAGTGGGCAGAGCTCGCAAGGCACCCCCTCCCCCCTCCTCTACACCCCTCTTTCTTCTACCCAGGTCTCCCATCTTCCACCCCACCAGAGGGAGAGGGAGGTGTAGATTATAGACACAGGCATCGTAGGACTGAGCAAGCCCCTTCCTGAAAAAGTTCCAGTTATCAATTTCCAAATCTGTATCCATGCATCTCTATCTCCATCTGTCATTCGTTTCCCTGACATCATCCCAGCCACCATGCCATTATCACCTCCCGCTGTAGCTGGGACGCTACATTTGGGAGATCATATATTAAAGTACAAAATATAAAACACGGTAACAGGCTGTCAAAGTGCCAACTACTCAGTGTTTAGATGGGTGAACATCACGTGTTTGGGACGAGGTACCGGCGCTCTCGGATTCTGAATTTCTGCTCCGCAGATCTGTGGTCCCTGCGCCCCCTCCCTGCCCCTCAGCCTTGGGAGTCAGGGAGAGCACCCAGCAACTGTCCTCAGAGGGAGAGCTGGTTTCCTGCGCTCTGACATTGAATTTTTTCTTTCGGGAGACTGGGTGGGTGAGGGATGCTGGTGGGCTGGCCTGAGCTTGTGTGTGTCCCCAGGTGCCTGAACTCGGACACGCACTGGCACTGGGGAGAAAGCTGTGAATTTAGCACCAGCAAGAGCATGGTGTATGGGATCGTAGGCGCCGCGGTGGTGCTACTGGTGGTCTTGGTGGTGGTCCTGGCCATCTTACTCCGCCAATCCCAGAGGAAACTGCACAGGTGAGCTTCTGGGGCTGGGGCTGGGCCTGGGGAGAGGGGACCACAGCCAGAATAACCCGAGGCTCTGCTCCTTCCAGCTGAGCAGTCAGCTGAGGCCCACGGCAGCCTGCTGATGTGACAGGACACGTCTGTTTGGCAGAGAAATGGAAACAAAAACATACGTACTGAAATTGGATTATGTGATGAAATTACCTGGTGCTTGTTATCACCTTGGCTTCCCTAGAGCAACACCGTCACACTCGGACACTGGGAAAGACCGCCATCGCTTTCCCCCAATTGTAAAATGCATAAGATCCACCTGAGAAGGTTGAGTAACGCTCAGCACAGCACCTGGCCGGCAATCGAAGGGAACCGCCCTGACTCTAGTCCAATGCCCCCATCTCACAGAGAAGGACACTGAGGCCCACTGAGGAGTTGGGGGGGCCAGGCCGTGGTGACACCCCCAGGAATGCTTTTAGTTTTCTGCCGCTGTCGCTGGGGGCAGTCTCCTCCCTGACTCAGGGCTTGGCCAGGACAGCCCCTTCCAGAAGCCCGAGGTTCAAAGGCCTCTGAGCCCCCTCCCCTGCCTCTCTGCCACGAGCTGCTCACGGCATTTCTGTTGGCAGGCAAGAGTACAACCTGTCTCGAGACTGGCAAGAAGAAGATGTCCTTGTCAGCTTCCAGAGCACCGGCGTCTGGGAAGGTAGATCTCATCAGGGGCCGGGATGGGGCAGGCTGGAGGGTGTAGAAGTGCCAAAGTCGGACTCAGTGGGGTTGTGGGTGACACGCACGCGCATCCTGCCAGGTCGCCCCACATCTGCTGCAGAAGCCAGGCTCCTCTGCAGCCTCCTGACCCCGAGCCTCCACGGGCAGCCCCTGCTGACCCTCCGGCCTTTTCTCGCTCCTCCCTGGCAAGTTCCGTGCACTCCAGTCTGTGGCCCATGCCTTTGCATAGACTGGGCTGCTTCCGGTGGTCTGAGTCTCTGCGCACCCGCATCCCACCCTGTTTCCAAAATCCGGTTCATAAGCTGCCCCTCCATGGAGCTCCGCGTGGGTTCAGCCTGCTCTGGCTCCCAGAGCTGCTCCCGGCCCTGCCCCCAGCTGCGGTGGAAAACCCTTCCCGGTACTTCCTGACAAACACGATGGAGGGATTCCAGGGATGGCTGAGAACCTGATCCCGCCCCCCGAGGCCACCCCCAGCACACCAGACACACACATTTACTAGGATGGTAGGGCCATGGCCAGGGCTTGACGGGGCATAGATATACCTGCTCCAGCCCAGAGTGGGGCGGGGGTCAGACAAGACTGCGGAGGGACATCCCCTGAGGTGAGAGCCAGGGCAGTGGTGGGGAGTAAGCCATGTGTTTCCTGCTCCCGTGAACATACAGCCCAGTGGGCAGCGAGGCCTTGTCCCATGATGGGAAGGGAAAGGGCTTTCCAGGCAGGGGGCCCTACTTAAGAAAGGACATGGAGGTGGGAAAGAGCAGTCTGTGGGGGGTCTGACCCCCCAAGGGCGTGTCAGTGGGACGGGAGAATGACAGGGCCAGGTCAAGGCTGGTCAGTGGGCCGTGATGGGGGGACCCACAGGAGGGGCTTTAAGGGAGGGGGACCAGACTTCGTTTTGAGCAGCTCACTCAGGAGGATCTAAGCGGGACAGCATGAAAGTGGGGAGTCCAGGGAGGGAGAAGCACAGTACCACAGGTGAGGGACGATGAGGCTGAGTGGGGGTGGCAGAGACCGGAAGGCGTGGACAGCAGATGACATAGCTCAGATTCCAGTGAGTCAGGCGGGGCGTGTTGTTTGCAGGCTCTGGGTGGGGATGACGGGGGCGCAGTGGGGAGAAGCAGCAGGTGGGTCGCGCTGGGCGGGGGTGGGAGGGCAGGGTACAGGGAGGGGGTGGCACCCCAGATCTGGCCAGTCCGAAGGCTGGGGACAGGCCTGCGGCCTGTGGGCAGCACTGGGGGTCAGCCTAGCCCACGGTGGGGAGACAGTGGGCGAGGAGGGCAGGTGGAGGGCCGCGCAGGGGATCTTGAAGGAAGCAGCAAAGGGATGTTCTGGAAGATGCCAGGAGGACCCGGAGCCTGGGGCCCGGAGGCCGAGGAGGGAGTTTGTCGGCAAGATGGGCACAGTGGGTGCTGGACACGTGCCAACTCAAACAAGAGATTTGTGTCTGCTGTGGCTACCATTGCCATGAGGAAGTGTGCACGGTGACCGCAAGCAGTCCCGTCCTCCTGCCCCACCCAAACCAAGTGGCCCCTGGGCCTGGGGCCCCTGCTCACCAGCCACAACTTTTGACCCCAGGGCATGTCGGAGGGCTGCCGCTCTGGTGCCCTCCTGTTCCCGCGTGACCCTGGGCCAGCTCCCCAGGTCCCCTCCCGAGCCTCAGACAAGCTGCGCTGTTGGGAGGACGGATGGGCAGTGGGAAAGGAGTTTAGGGCAGCTCTGGGGCTGACTCTTCAAAGCTGTTCCTTTTACTGGAAAAAAACCCTCCTCTGGGCCTCTTTGGCTTCCCCCAGGCTCACTCTCACCCCAGTACCTTTCCCTACAGGTCAGAATCTGCAGGGGGACACGTTTGGCCTTGAAAATGTCTACAAACACTTCCAGCCTTCCCTGCAGAACGTGGACCCCAGCACAGAGGTGACTCAGGAGCTACCCCCCCCCCAGCTAGGGGCTGCTCCCCTGTCCCCCACCCCCTGGGGCTGCCTGGGGAGGGCGGGGCAGCCTCGGCCCAGAGGCAGGTCGCTCCCCGGGGACGCAGCCATCACTACTGGCCCCTCAGCGGTACCTCCTCTCTCCCACCCCCCAGCTCCACATTCAGAGGCCCACAGTGGTGACAACTGCTCAGTGAGGGGGACAGGGGCTCTCACCCCTCACCCAGATCTGGACGACAAGATAGCGGCTGACAGAGCCCTCCACAGGTCCCGGGGCCGCCAAAAGGAATCAGACGTCAGGGCCCAAGGACAGTCCTCTCAGGGCTGCTGGGTTTGCCCCATCCCCACTGTTGTGACCGCCCTCTGCTCCCTTGCCCTCCATCCAGGAGCCCCAAGGCATCTTGTTTGCTCTATGGTGACACTCACTCTGGAATTTCCTACCATAAAAGAGCAAGTCTTAGGGCTTCCCTGGTGGCGCAGTGGTTGAGAGTCTGCCTGCCGATGCAGGGGACATGGGTTCGTGCCCCGGTCCCGGAAGACCCCACGTGCTGCGGAGCGGCTGGGCCCGTGAGCCATGGCCGCTGAGCCTGCGCGTCCGGAGCCTGTGTTCCGCAACGGGAGAGGCCACAGCAGTGAGAGGCCCGCGTACCGCAAAAAAAAAAAAATAAAAAAAGAGTGTGGCCCACTCGTCCTAATACCTTGTGGGATTATTGTGAAAACCAGATGTGCTTGGTCAGACCTCTGTCCCAATGCACCTTCCTGTGTCGGCCCTCATGCTTATATGGCTTCTCTGAGATCCCCAATCCCCATGTCCTTCCCCAGGGCTCAGGCCTCCATTTCTCCTTTTCCTGGGTGCATCTCTACTGCCGGGTCCTCACCCTGTACATGCAACCAGCCTGCAGCCCGCCCCATCCTGAGAGGCCCGCGTACGGCAGAAAAAAAAAAAAAAAGAGCAAGTCTTGAAGTGCAGAGTGTAGCCTGAGTGGTCTCCTCCCCTCCCCTGCAGGGGCCTGGTTGCAGGCCTGCATGTCTGGGAGGGTCCTTCTCGGGAGAGCACTCCTTCCAAGGTTGGAGGCCAAATCTCGGCCCCTTCCTGTGCCCCACATGTGGGGCAGTGAGCCCTTTGTCTGCTCCAAGCAGGGGCAGTGGCGGGCCCACCTCTATCTGAGGTCTCTGCGATCGAGAGTGGATCTAGGGTCCAGGGAGGGGGGGAGCCCCCAGAAAGGCCAAAGAGTGAGTGCTTTGCCCTGCTGACCTTGAGAGGGGCCTAGGTCACTCCAGATGATCAGAGGGGCTGTGCTTACCTGTGAACCCACAGACCCAAGAACTCTCAGCCGTCCTGGGACTGGGCACTGGCCCAGCTGCGTCCATGACCTGCACCCTGTGACCTGGTGGGGTACCCATAGCGGCAGTAAAGCTGGCTTGAGAAGAGGGGAGAGGAGTCTCATTCCCTGGGGCTGGAGTCGAAAGCAGGGCACCCTTCTCGGAGGCTCAGGCCCACACTCTCCTCCACCTTCCACCTCCCTCCCCCGGTCCCATTAGCTCTTCCAGGCTGCTTCAGGCCCTGTGCCTGTCCCTTCAGAGCAATGACAAATCTGATGGCCTGTGTGCCTATGTGCTGCCCAGCCAGGGAGGGTCTCCCCTTCCCTCTGCCCTTTGGCCTGGAACTGAGCTGAACCTCCAGTCATTAGTGAAGCTTCCACGCTTCCTCAGATGACCCCCAGCTCTCCGGTGTCTCAGGATCAAAGGGCTTGGGGCCCATTTATTTCTGGGATTTCTTGACCGACTTTCATTTCGCCAATTCCCGAAAGGGTGTAAGGCAGGTGCGCTGCCTTCCAGACTCAGTCACCAGTCTCCAAAGTCGAGACTGGTGACAATGACACTGCCTGGTGCCTCTGATCCTTCAGCTCCCACCCCCACGTGGTGAATGACGCCCTCCCACCCACTGCCCTCACAGCCCCAGCCCTACCATCTCCTGGACCTGCCCACGCCCAGGGAGGGCTGTGTCTTGGGGCCACAGTTGGGGGTACCCTCAGCCTCCTGCCCCTCGCCTACTCCTCTCCCCTCCCCTGTGAGATTTGGGGGAAGAGCCAGGGCTTTGGGGCTCATCTGAGTTAGCCTTAGCCTCTCTGAGCCTCAGTTTCTGCTCCAGAAAGTGAGAATAAGAAAACTGACTTGTGGACTTCCCTGGTAGTGCAGTGGATAAGACTCCACACTCCCAGTGCAGGGGGCCCAGGTTCAATCTCTGGTCAGGGAACTAGATCTCACATGCATGCCACAACTAAGAGTTCGAATGCCACAACTAAGGAGCCCTGGAGCCACAACTAAGGAGCCCTGGAGCCACAACTAAGGAGCCCGCCTGCCTCAACTAAGACCTGGTGCAGGGCTTCCCTGGTGGCGCAGTGGTTAAGAATCCGCCTGCCAATGCGGGGGATACGGGTTTGAGCCCTGGTCCGGGAAGATCCCACATGCTGCGGAGCAACTAAACCCATGCACCACAACTACTGAGCCTGTGTACCACAACTACTGAAAGCCCTTCAGGGCTTCAGCAGGCACAGCCCCTTATTTATTTTTTAAAATAAACATTTAAAAAAGAAAAAGAAAACTGACTTGTCAGGGATGGAGAATCAGAAAGCCCCAGGCATGATCCTTGGCACATGACAGCTGCTCAGCCGATGTTGGGGTCTGTCCTTACCCTGCGAATATGCCCCTCCAACCCCTTCTCACCTCCCACCCCTGCCCCAGATGCCCGGGGCTCTCCCTTACATGACACAAGACAAATGTCTTACATCTCAGCTCTCTCCAACTCTTGTCCTGGCCATTTCTGCGTCACCCCATCCCTGCCTTGTGCCCTGAGGTTGTCACAGGGCTGTCAGGCATCCTGGAATCAGGAGAAAGGCCACTGCTGTAGCCAAATGGGCACAAGATAGGGTTTGGGGACAAACCCTAACCCTAACCCAGATTCTAATCCTGCCATGAAGCAGCCGTGTGCTATGGGGCAACTCAGTTTGTCTCTGGCCTCAGTTTCTCCCCCTAAAGGACAAAGGTTGGAGCCTCTAGGATTCCTTCCAACTCAGCTGCCCTGGGCCCCATGGCCGTAGGACTGGGTTCAGGTTGGCAGAAGATGATAACGGGTCCTCGTTGGACCCTCCAGGATCTACTCTGCCCCTCACCTGCCCCCAGAGAAAGAGGGAAGGGAACAAAGGCTGAAATCAAACTGTGGGCCTCAAGATTCCCACCCTCTAGGGGTGTCATCCTGGGATCGCCTGGGTGAGGAGGGAAGGGAGTTTGGGGGCCGAAGTGGGGGGCTTATGCTGGGCCCTGTAGATGTCATTCAAACAGCCATGTCCTGGCCTGTGTCCTGCCCTAAGTTCACGACCCCAGGAGCAGTGGGGGCTCCTGACACCCTGTCCCCGACCCTGGACAACTCTCCTTCAAGGAGGAAATGGGGTGGGGGGGGGGAGAAAGCACACCTAAGCATAATCATGGAGCCTGTGGCCTCCTTGGTCCAAACCTGCCCACAGGAGGCAGGGCCTTCTCTGGGGGCCAACCTGAGGGCTGACTGGGCAAATGAAGAGGATGGAGGTAGGAAGAGGGTGAGGGAGGCTGGGGCAGGGTGGAGCAGTGGCTTGGCTTGCTCTAAAGCGGGCAGTGCGTCACTGATTTGAACCCTGCCACTCCTTGGTATAGATTCCCAGGGTAACAGAACCAATAGCTGCTATCTTATCTGTAGTAAGACTGACACCTTCTTTCCGGAACTTTCAATGCCTTCCAGACTCTTAGTCACTTATCTCTAATGCGGGCCTTTGGGGCACTGTGGTGTGCCTTAGGGAAGATCTCTCCCGCCTCGCCCTCAGATGCCTCCACCCTCCCCTGCCCCGCCCTCTTTCTTCCTACTTCTCCCTTCCCTCCTTCTGGCCCTCTCTTCCCTTCCCTCTCCCTTTCTTCCCCTTCTATTCTCCCCACCTTTCCTCCATCACCCCTTAGCCTCTAACCACTTTCTGCACACTGGGACTCATCGCATCTCTGGCCTCAGTCTCCCCCTCTGTGAAATGGAGCCTTTCAGACTCTCTGCTCCTGTTGCCCAGGATTCTGTGACCTTTTCTCTGGGCCTGGCATTCACTGGTCTGGAGACCCCTGACCAGCTCTGAGTGGCATCTGACTCTCCCATGTTTCTTCTCTGGGGACCCGGAACCATATACCTCCTCAGGCTATGGGGCTAAAGATGGCAGGATGGGGCGTGGGCCATGAGCAACATCCTGGTGGCCTGTGCTCAGCCTTTCCCTTTCCCAGAAGACACACCCTCTCCCGCTGCCCCCACTTTCAGCACACCCGTTATATTGTACATGAAAGAAACACAAACCATTTCAGCCCAGTGCAGCCCTGTCCAGCCTTAGCAAGTGCCTTCTCGCCTTCCACACGAATGGGACCAAGGCCTGGTTGCTCAGTCCTCTGTCTATAGCAGGTCCCTCTGTCCTTTCCACCCTCCCCCTTATCCTCGCCTGCCTGACATCATCTGACCTGGGCCCTTTCATTTGCCCCTGGTCCCTGTTTCCACCACCATCCTACCCTTGTCCTCCTTCTGAGAGTCTAGGGAAGACAGACTCAAGTGTCTATCCCCCCCACACCCTCTATCCCACCCCGAATAAGGCCCACCTCCTCTGAGGGAGTTTCCTGGGGGTCTCCACTAACTTTTCTCCCCTAGAACCCACCCCTGCGACCACAGGTGACCAGAAAGAGAGCCGTGAGCCGTGGCCGCGGAGCCTGTGCTCCGCAACGGGAGAGGCCACGACAGTGAGAGGCCTGCGTACAGCAAAAACAAACAAACAAAAAAACCAAAAAACAAACAAGAGGGAGGGGGTATAGGCAGAGATAAAAATTCAAATTACGGGGAGTTCCCTGGCGGTCCAGGGGTTAGGACTTGATACATTCACTGCATGGCCTTGGGTTCAATCTCTGGTGTGGGAACTAAGATTCTGCAAGCCCTGCAGTGCAACTAGAAAAAGAAAAAAATTCAAACTACCAAGAGGTCCTATCTTTAATCCATTACCTGGCTCCAGTCCATTCGTTTCCTAGGGCTGCTGTAACAAAGTAGCACAAACAGGGTGACTTAAAACAACAGAAATTTATTGTCTCACAGAGGCCAGAAGTCCAAAGCCAAGGTATCAGCAGGGCTGTGCTCCCTCTAAAAGCGGCAGAGGGAGGATCTGTTCCAGGCCCCTCCCCTGGCCGCAGGTGATTGGCTGGCGACCTTGGCCTCCTTGGCTTGTAACCTCATGACCCTGATCTTTGCCCTTCATCTTCACGTGTCATTCTCTGTGTGCGTGTCTGTGTCCAAACTTCCCCTTTTGACAAGAACACCAGTCATTTTGGATTAGGGTTTTTCCTAACAACCTCATTTTAACTTAATTACCTCTGTAAAGACGTATCTCCAAATAAGGTCAGGATTTCAGTACATCTTTGGAGGGTGGGGGGAGCACAATTCAGTGTGTAACAATTGCCAAGTATCAAAAAGCTAGATAGCACATTGGGTGTGGGAAACAGACACGGCTGCAGAGGGGCAGAGGGAATGCAATTGCTATAATTCTATAGAAAGAAGTGATACAGTATTAAATACTTATGCCCTTTCACAAGGCACTTCTGATGTTTAGGGATTTACCCTATAGATACACTCACAGACCCATCCAAGGTCATGTGTACAAGGATATTCAGATTCCCTGCAGCAAAGGAGAAGACTTGAGTCTATTGGTTTTCTATTGCTGCCCTGACAAAGTACCACAGACTTGTCAGTTAAAACAACACCCTCTGATTATTCCACAGTTTCGTGGGTCAGAAGCCTGGGCATAGGCATGGGTCAGCTGGGTTCCCAGCTTAGGCTCTCACTAGGCTGAAATCAAGGTGTCAGCAGGGCTGTGTCCCTTGCTGGGGGCTCCGTGGAGGAATCCGCTTCCAGACTCATTCAGGTTGTTGGCAGAAGAGAGTTTGCCGGGAGGCCCCTCCACCTGCAGAGCCAGCATTGGCGGGTCCTCATGCTTTGAATTTCTCTGATTTCCATTTTGCTCCTTTCCTCTGCTTTTAAGGGCTCATGTGATAACACTGGACCTGCCCTGATAATCCACAAAAATCTCCCTATTTTAACCGACAGGTCAGCTGACTAGTAACAGGGATCCTGTTACTCTATTTTGGCCAGAAGCAAAAGAATGATTCCTTTGATTAAGGCCTTTGATTAGTGTTTAATCTATTTTACATACTTGGCTAATTAAAGTCCGTGAACCGTTGCATTTATAAAATTAATACATTACATTTCCTATTTAAAGTTTTCCTTTTTTTTTTTTTCTCCGTACGCGGGCCTCTCGCTGTTGTGGCCTTTCCCGTTGCAGAGCACAGGCTCCGGACGCGCAGGCTCAGCGGCCATGGCTCACGGGCCCAGCCGCTCCGCGGCATGTGGGATCTTCCCGGACCGGGGCACGAACCTGTGTCCCCTGCATCGGCAGGCGGACTCTCAACCACTGCACCACCAGGGAAGCCCAAAAGTTTTCCATTTTTTGATTAACAAACAAAACCTTTCCAAAGACTCAAGAAACTCCACAAATCTAATACGATTAAATACATGTTTTTTTAAGCTTCCTCCAAACTAAAGTAATTCTACTAACCTAATAAATTAAATGCATCTATATGATGAATCCTAAGTTCTTCTAAGTGTTCTGATACTGTTTATAACCTTAGCAAGGTTTTAATGTAAACTTACAAGCCTAAGTCACTCAATTATATATTTTATATTGAAACAAGGTTGACATTCCAATAGGCCAAATTCTCTTGAATGTTACAAATATATTAAATCCCAAATGTGAAGAGATTATTTGATACAAAAATATTAATACTAATACTAAAGGTCTGAATTTATTTGGGACGACTAGAGTAATTCTGTTCCTGGGGTTAAGTGGCACCCTTCACTGTAGCAGTTAGGATATTTTTGTATCTGCTATAACAAGTATGCCCCAAATGTATAATGGCTCCACCACAAAAGAAGGTTCTTCTTCTTGCTTATGTAACAGTGTTCCTGGTTGGCAGCTAGCTTTCCTCCATGTGGTGATTCAGGGATCTAGGTTCCTTCTTCCAGAGGCTTTGCTATTCCCTTGGATCTCCTCACCACGTGTCTCTAACTGGCAGAGCAATTAGTACCATCAGGGAAGTTGTATGGACCAGGTCTGGAAGTGGCATCCATCACTGTGGTCACATTCCATTGGAAGGGACTTAGTCATGTGTACTTACTAACTTCTCTGAAATCTGGCTCCTGAATTAGGCACGAGCTCCCTTTCTTACAGCTTCACGATTGGACATTGCTCCCACCTCCCCAAAGACCTGCAAGACCTCATCCCCCACCCCAATCTTCTTGCTTCACTTCTATGTGGATTCAGTTCTGATGACTGATTTCTCGGCTGTGAAACAAGCAAGGTGGTTGCAGTGCCAAAGCCCCTCCAGAGGAGAGTGGGGGACTCACAGGAGTTGTGAGAGAATGAAGGACCCCCAGAATGGGAAGGAGCGTTATAGCTCCAGGAGCTATAACTTCCCTTTCTCTTTCAGATCTCAGTGAGGACAGGGCTGTCTGGGGTGGAGGAAGGTATGTATCCCAGGAAGACCCCCAGTGCCAGCAGCTATGGACGAGCTATGAAGTGAGGTACTGCAGCCCTGGGGTACTGAGAAGGGGGGACCTTCATGCAAAGGGATTGGAACAACCCCCAGTAGGCTAGCAAAGGAATTAGATTTTATAGTCCATGGCAACTGCTGGTGTTGGTCACCCCTCTGAAGGTGATGGTCTCCCTTCTGTCTTCCTGTACACCTGAACTAACCAAGGAGGGAGAGGAGAGAGACCACAGTGTTTGGAAACTCTCAAGTAGAAACACCATGGAAGCTCTGATATGCTTGTCACGATATCAGGCGAAGGCCTCCCTCTCATTCCAGGAAGGTTCTTCCTCCTGCTTGTTCAGTTTCAGCACCAAGGACAGCGCCCCAATCAATTCGCTTACAGCCGTGATCGCTTAACACTGGACTGAACTTTCCATTAGACAAAATGCTCTCGTAAGATTTATTGCATTCCATTTCTACGAAAAACATATGTTTTAAAGTATGTAGTGTTTTTCTTTTATAGCATTATGAGTATTTTTAAAGTTCTTATTTTTATCTGCAGGTTCTAATTTTTTTTAAGTCAATGTAATCATCTCTGTTTAATAACTAAAAACAACAAAACAACTTCATTAAATTTTTCATGGTTCCCAGACCTTTCTCCAGTCAATACCCTATGCAAGCTCCCTTTTATCACTTGCTTGTCTCTCCCTCCTCCTCTCCCCCTGGATGTAGAGTCTGATAAGTTTGGCTTCAAGATGACTAGAGGGAAGTCTGCAGCCAGGAAGAGCGCCAGGTCCTGACCTCCCCCATCATCATTTTCTGACCACCAAGGATGCCCCGAATGAGGCAGAACCCACGCATAACTCACTCACACGATACAGGGACTTACTTCCTCCTGTGAGAGAACTAAGTTCTCCTTCTGGAAATGAGCTCATGTGTCTTTCCATAGATCCGAAGAGGTGGAGTCTTGGGTTCTCTTTCCAGCTTTCTCATCAAATCTCTGGATTAAGTTCGGGAAAGTTCATATTTGAGCATTTGGACTCAATTTTGCCTTCTGCTGAATAAAGACTTGGCTGTTTCTAAAGTCCCCCTCATTGCTATCTTTTTTTTTTTTTTTTGCAGTATGTGGGCCTCTCACTGTTGTGGCCTCTCCCGTTGCGGAGCACAGGCTCCGGATGCGCAGGCTTAATGGTCATGGCTCACGGGCCTAGCCGCTCCGCGGCATGTGGGATCTTCCCAGACCAGGGCACAAACCCGTGTCCCCTGCATCGGCAGGCGGACTCTCAACCACTGCGCCACCAGGGAAGCCCTGCTATCGTTTTTAACATTATTAGGATGCTTTATCACTGTCCCTGTCATGCAGCTCAGGATTCATTTTTTTCTGCAAGATGTCTCCCACAGGCCACTCCACTTAAACCTTAACCTAAGAAAGAGGCTAATCTCTGCTGCCCCCTCACGGACACTTACAGCATCTGCAGGCACCGTTTGGCTTCTCCCCCATGAGAGATCTTTAGCCTTCACTTGGTTTCTTCTCATATTTACCATCAAACTACTCAGCTCCTAAAACTGGGCTGTCTTAGTCCATTCGGGCTTATATAGTAGGGCTTATATATATTAGGGCTTATACAGCCATATACGGGATGGCTTAAAAGCAACAGACCTTTATTTCTCACAGTTCTGAAGGCCAGGAACTCCAAGATCCAGGTGCTGACAGATTCAGTGTCTGGTGAGAGCCCATTTCCTTGTTCATAGTCAACTGTCTTTCTGCAATACCCTTCCCACACCTTCCTCTCTAGAACCTGACTCATCCTGAAAAGCCAATTCCGCTTCCTCCAGGAAGCCCTCTCTGATACAACCCTTCACAAGTAATCTCTCTCATCTATGTCTTTCTGGCTGCTACAACAAAATACCACACACTGGGTAGCTTAAACAACAGACATTGATTTTCTCACAATTCTGGAGGCTGGAACTCCAAGATCAGGGTGCTGACAAGATCGCTTTCTGGGGAGCGCTCTCTTCCTGGCTTGCACACTGGTCCCTTGCTTGCCGTGTGCTCAGCTGACCACTTTTTTGTGCGTGCACACACTGGAGGTGGGGAGGGGTCAAAAAAAGCAAGCTGTCTGGTGTCTTTTCTTATAAGAGCACTAATCCCATCAGAGAAAGGCTCCACTCTTATGACCTCATCTCACTCCACTCCTAAAGGCCCCATCTCCAAAAACCATCACATTGGTGGCTAGGGCTTCAGCGTAAGGACTTGGGGAAGGGGCACATTCAGTCCATAGCACCCCTTAACACTGCTATGTATACTTCTTACATCACATTCATAATTTTCCCTATACTGTCCCCTCAGGGTGAGGCTGTGGCTTTGTTCCCTTCTGAGCTCCCACAATGCCTAACACGGTGCCTTGTGCACAGAGATGATATTAATGCTTGTTAAATTTAATTGAATCAAGACTCATCTCCACAAAGTTTTTAAAAGCACCTCCTGCCACATTCATCCCATCCTTCTCTAGTCTCCTTTTGGCTTGTGTCAACATGACATAACTGAATTCTTATTTGTTCTCTAATTGTTTCATACGTACTTCTCTCTGATCCTACAGAAAGCCCCATGTTTGGGGCCATGGTATCCAATTCAGGCCATGCATGCCATGGGCACTTGTACATCCTTTCCTCCCACAGCCAAGCCTTGCCCTCTCTGGAGAGATCAAGACCAAAGGAATGGTCGGCAAAGGCTCTTTTTCCATCACAGGGGCCTGGGGTTTGGGAATAAATAAACAACCTGATTGCCTTTCTTCTCCTTCTCTGGATCTTTCCAGGTCAGATCCAGTCACCCTGAGACCCTGGGAATGTGTCAAGTATGAAATAAGGCTGGAAGTTCAAGGACCACTCCCTGATGATAAACTAAGACCGATGCCATTAGCCTACCCTCAACATGTATAGAGACGAGGGAGATTTTCCAAAGCTTCCTCTAAAAGTCAGCTCTGTGCAGGCAGATTCTAGTGTAATCTTTCAGATAACAGTAAGGGTCTTGGCATTTAGAACCCCAGAGATTTTACTAGACCTGGGAAGACGTGACAATTGTGTTTTGCTGCTGAGGGTGATGTGACTGTCGATGGCGTTTAGATTACACCCCCCAGGTTGGTCAGGCCTGATTCATCTGTGATGATACAGCCGGCAGGGAGCTGGCGGCTTCCTAAGTCGGGCTGCCTGACAAGAGGCAGGGCTCACAGGGGAGCCCGGCGGCTGAGGAAATTTACTGCGCCTTGTAGCCAAGGAAAGTGGAATTGGACCTGGGCGATAATCAGCCTGATTAGCTCAGTGCCTGGAGAGAGCCAAGGGCAGGGAGGCAGTGCAGGGTGGGGGTGGGGAGGACAGGTCAGCCAGCATCGAGGTGGAGCCCCAGGGGCTGGGGTTTGCTAAGGTCAAGAGCAACTCAGGCCCAGAGGAGTGTATGGAGCAGCAAACTCAGTGGAAACAAGCCCAGCGCCCAGTCGTGGGGGTGAAGGTGAGTCAGAAGCAGCAACCAGGCTGAAGGCTAGTAGGGGGGACATGCAGCGGTGGTGGTGGGGATGCCAGGATCGAGGAGGAGGACAGTGGGCAGAGCTGTGGTGTCCATAGTGCATCCCCTCACTGCGCAACTTCTGGCCAAGTTAAAGGCTGAAGATCTGCCGTCAGCAACCCGTTCTCAGGTCCCACCCCTGGAGACTCAGCCTGTGCCAGATGTGTCTGTCCAGAGCAGAGCTCACCAGCGTTGATCTTGGTGGCAGGCCACAAGGTTCTCATGGTGTGGCTTCAGGAATCCCAGCAGCTCTGGTTTTCGAGATAAAGTGGCAGCCTGCTGGCTCTGCCCTCCCCCTCCCCCTCCCCACTGTTTCTACAGGATTAAATTTTTGAATCTTCAAGAAAAGAAGACCCATGATGTCTGCCCAGCGCTGAGTGACTTTCTCCTCCACAACCATTACAGGCTGTTGGTGAGCCCTGCCAGGTGGCACCTCCAGATTTCCACAATCTTCCTGATCGCCGTCACAGCTCAACCATTTGTGAGGCTTTGCTTTCTGCCAGGCCTGGTGCCAAGCAAGCATGTGCATTAATTCATAGCTTCCCAACCTAGGCGCCTCAACCCAGTGTGCCCTGAAAGGGTCACAGGTGGGTGGAGAGAGGGAGCCCCCTGCCCTTGGACCACCCACCACGGGGCTTGACAGAGACTGGTGCCCTACCCTCAGGTAACCTGTTACCGATGTAATCATGTTTTCACGTGTGCCACTCATGGAAAAGGTTTGAAAGCACATAGTTATTTCATTTGATCCTTACAATAGCCCTAGGAGGCAAGGACCTTTAGCTCTTTTTTACAGATGAGGAAACTGAGGAGTTGAAGGGTTAAATCACTTGCTCGTGTTTACCCACGTAGGAAGAGGTAGGTTTGCATTGGGTGTGCTTAGTCTGAAAGCCAGCTATGTGAACAAGCCTTTAGGAAAGCAGACTGCCCTCTCTCCCACACCAGGGCCACTAGGTCCTGATCGCTTTCAAGGCCAGCTCTCTCCCAACACCTCCATCAGGATGAAGGTTCTCTGCCTGGTAGGATGGGGGCCCTCTTTCAACAGCATTGGAGATGTCTGTTTCTGTGTTGCAGGGTAGACCAGATGGAGATGAAAGGGAAGATGCTCCTGGCTCTCTCATGCCCAGGGTTGAGCTAAAACCTTCTGGGGTGGGGAGGTAGGGGAGTGGGACACAGGTACTCGGCTGTTTTCTCTTCAACTTCCTCCCTTACTGAAATGGGGCTGTCTGCACTGCAGAGACCAAGGCTGAGAATATCCAGGCCTGGGATTTGGTCCAATAAGTCAGAGACGCCTAATTTGATGCTAGAGCAGCCAAGCATTTGCTGTGCTTTCCTCCACTCTTGAACCTAGAAGGCAGGCTGAGCCCAGGAACCCTGATGCTTTTCTCAGGAGCAGCCCCACAGGTCTGGACAACCCCCCAAGACTTACCAGGCACCAGCTCAAGACACCCACACACACACACACACTCCAAGGAGAGGCTAACCCCCTGTATTCGTTTCCTAGGGCTGCCATGACAAAGCGCTACAAACTGGGTGGCTTACACAACAAGCATGTATTTTGCAGCAATTCTGGAGGCTGGGAGTCCAAGACTAAGGTGTCAGCAGAATTGGTGTCTTCTGAGAGCCATGAGGAAGAATCTGTTCCATGCCTCTCTCCTGGCTTCTAATGGTTGGCTGGCAATCTTGGCATTTTTTGGCTTGTAGAAGCATCATCCCTTCCGCCTTCACCTTTAGACGGCATTCTCCTTGTGTGCGAGTCTCTGCGTCCAAACTTGCCCTTTGTATAAGGACTCCGGTCCTATTGGATTAAGGCCCAGCGTACCCCAGTATGACTTCATCTCAACTTAACTCACTACATTTGCAAGACCCTATTTCCAAATAAGGTCACGTGCTGGGGTACTGGAGGTTAGGACTCCAAAATACAAATGGGGAGGTGGGGGGACACACTTCAACCCATAGCATGGCTCTTCTCTTGCAACAGTTGTTCTCACACTTGGGGGAGGAGCAGAATCACCATCAAAGAACACAGAGGCTCAAGTCTGTTACACAGGATGGGGACCAGGTGATCGTGATAGCACCAAGTGTGCCAACTCTCCTGGAGCAAGTTTAACTGGACCTCAGGTGCAGAGGGCTGAGCTGGCTACACATCTCCCATCACCCCATAGCCGACAATCCAGGCAAGGGTCATTTCTTATCAACTTGGCCCTCTGTTCCCTGCCTCTTCCTCTCCCTCCTCCATCAGTGCCCACTCCAATGTGCCACGTAGATGTTAATTATACATTAATATATTAAGGTAGGCTTGCAAGTTATATCGTGCTGTTTCATCTACGCAAGTGTTTTAAAATTATATATGTGAATGTGTTCTGTGGATCTTGTCTTTTTCTGTGTCTATTCTTTTAGGCTTTTAAGGCCAGTCCACATAAGAGTTTCTCTGGGAGTTGCATTTCTAGGTCATCAGATTTACACATAACTTAGTTTCGCTGCTTTGCCGGATGGCTCTCCCAAATGGCTGTGCCCACGTTTACTCCCATCAGTTCCCATGTCTCCATAGACCTGTCTTTGGATGGGTGCAAAGCTACCAGTGAACATCTTCGAAAATGCTTGCTAGCCATTTAACTTCCATAATCATTGCCTATTTTTCTTTGGGTGGCTTGTCTTTGAAAAATTGATTTGAAGGAATTTATTGGATGTGAATCCCTTGTCAATTTCAGATATTGCAAATATGTCCAGCTGGACACCCATATCTTAATTGTCTCTGCAGTGCCCTTTGTTGAACAGAAAAAAATTTTTTTCTTTCCCTTATATGGTTTGTGTTTTGGAGCTCCAGTTCAAAAAGTCTTCCCCTATACAAAAATCTCGAAGATACTCTCCTGCATAAACTTCTATTAGTTTTGTAATTTGATTTTCCACATTTAGGTCTGGGCCTATTGGGAGTTCACCTCTCTGTATGGTGAGTCAGGGGTCTGTAGTAGTTTCCCATTGCTGCTATAACAAATTACTACATATTTAGTGACTTAAAAACCACACAAATGTGGTGGAGCAGGAGGATGCGGAGTTCACATCTTCTCACAACTAGGGCACCTACCAGGCACTGGTGGCGGACCTTGGACACATAAAGGGATGAGAGGAACCCCTGCATGACCAGGTAGGATGTGGGGGGGGGAGGAGAAGTGGAGGCCAGATGGGACCAGTGCCCCTGAGGGGTGGCTGGGGGAAGGGAAGTGTTCCCACGCTGGGAGAGGCCCACTCACCATGAGGGGATCAGTGGGGATGGGGATTGCCCTTCAGGGGATGGGAGGACTGGAAGGGAATGCAGCCAGTGTTTCCCCTGCCTGCTCCGTCCCCGGGGTCAGCCTGCTGGGGCCCCAGGCCTAAACTTCTGCCCTCCAAGGTCCCCTCCAGCCATGCTGAGCCTAAGCCCTGCACCTCCCCTCCCCTTCCCGCCCCCCCCCACCCCGGACATTTTCCAATGGCTGGTCCTGAGCTTAGGCCCTGCCCCTGCCTAAGCCCTGCCCCCTACAGCCAAGGCCTTTTCTGGTCCTCTTCTTTTCTTTTTTTTTGCTGTTGTGGTTCTGTTTTGCCTTGTTGTTTCATTTATATTTTTATTTTTTCTAATATATTTTTTACTTTTCTAGTATTATTTTATTTTTTTATTCTTCGTTATTGTCCTGCTCTTCTTCTTTTATTTTTTATTTTTTGTCATGCCACACAGCTTGCAGAATCTTGGTTCCCAGGCCGGGTATCAGACCTGAGCTCCTGTGGTGGGAGCACTGAGTCCAAACTGCTGGACTAACAGAGAACCTCAGATCCCAGGGAATACTAACTGGAGTGAAGTCTCCCAGAGGTCCTCATCTCAGCACCAAGATCTGGCTCTACCCACTGCCTGCAAACTCCAGTGCTGGATACCTCAGGCCAAACAACCAGTAAGACAGGAACACAGCCTCACCCATCAAAAAAAAGAAACGACAAAAAATATGTTACAGACGAAGGAGCAAGGTAAAAACTTACAAGACCAAATAAATGAAGAGGAAATAAGCAACCTACCTGAAAAAGAATTCAGAGTAATGATGGTAAAGATGATCCAAAATCTCAGAAATAGAATGGAGGTATGGATTGAGAAAATACAAGAAATGTTTAACAAGGACCTAGAAGAACTAAAGAATAAACAAACAGTGATGAGCAACACAATAACTGAAATGAAAAACACACTAGAAGGAATCAATAGCAGAATAACTGAAGCAGAAGAATGAATAAGTGAGCTGGAAGATAGAATGGTGGAAATAACTGCCTAGGAGCAGAATGAAGAAAAAAGAATGAAAAGAACTGAGGACCGTCTGAGAGCCTCTGGGACAACACTAATCGCACCAACCTTCGAATTACAGGGGTCCCAGAAGAAGAAGAGAAAAAGAAGGGTCTGAGAAAATATTTGAAGAGATTATAGTCAAAAACTCCCCTAACATGGGAAAGGAAATAGTCAATCAAGTCCAGGAAGCACAGAGAGTCCCATACAGGATAAACCCAAACAGAAACACGCTGAGACATATATTAATCAAACTATTAAAAATTAAATACAAAGAAAAAGTATTAAAAGCAGCAAGGGAAAAGCAACAGATAACATACAAGGGAATCCCCATAAGGTTATCAGCTGATTTTTCACCAGAAACTCTGCAAGCCAGAAGGGAGTGGCAGGACATATTTAAAGTGATGAAAGGGTAAAACCCACAACCAAGATTACTCTACCCAGCAAGGGTCTCATTCAGATTCGATGGAGAAATCAAAAGCTTTACAGACAAGCAAAAGCTAAGAGAATTCAGCACCACAAAACCAGCTTTACAACAAATGCTAAAGGAACTTCTCTAAGTGGGAAACACAAGAGAAGAAAAAGACCCACACAAACAAACCCAAAACAATTAAGAAAATGGTAATAGGAACATACATATCAATTATTACCTTGAATGTAAATGGATTAAATGCTCCAACAAAAAGACACAGACTGGCTGAATGGATACAAAAACAAGACCCGTATATATGCTGTCTACAAGAGACCCACTTCAGACATAAGGACACATACAGAGTGAAAATGAGGGGATGGAAAAATATATTCCATGTAAATGGAAATCAAAAGAAAGATGAAGGGGACTTCCCAGGTGGTGCAGTGGTTAAGAATCCACCTGCCAATGCAGGGGACACGTGTTCGATCCCTTAGAACAACTAAACCTGTGTGCCACAACTACTGAGCCTGTGCTCTAAAGCCCATGAGCCACAACTACTGAGCCTGCACTCTAGAGTCCATGAGACACAACTACTGAGCGTATGTGCCACAACTACTGAAGCCCATGTGCCTAGAGCCCATGCTCCACAACAAGAGAAGCCACCACAATGAGAAGCAATTGCACAGCAACAAAGAGTAGCCCCTGCTCACCACAACTAGAGAAAGCCCGCGTGCAGCAATGAAGACCCAACACAGCCAAAAATAAATAAATATAATAAAATAAATTAATTAAAAAAAAGAAAGCTGGAGTAGCAAAACTCATATCAGATAAAACAGACTTTAAAATAAAGACTGTTATAAGAGATAAGGAAGGACACTACATAATGATCAAGGGATCAATCCAAGAAGAAGATATAACAATTATAAATATTTATGCACCCAACATAGAAGCACCTCAATACATAAGGCAAATGCTAACAGCCATAAAAGGGGAAATCGGCAGTAACACAATAATAGTGGGGGACGTTAACACCTCACTTACACCAATGGGCAGATCATCCAGACAGAAAAGAAATAAGGAAACACAGCTTTAAATGACACAATAGACCAGACAGATTTAAATGATATTTATAGGCCATTCCACCAGAAAGAGGCAGAATACACTTTCTTCTCAAGTGCACGTGGAACATTCTCCAGGATAGATCACATCTTGGTTCAGAAATCAAGCCTCAGAAAATTGAAATCATATCTAGCATCTTTTCTGACCACAATGCTATGAGACTGGAAATCAATCACAGGGAAAAAACTGTAAAAAACAAACTCATGGAGGCTAAACAGTGCACTGCTAAATAACCAAGAGATCACTGAAGAAATCAAAGAGGAAATTAAAAAATACATAGAAACAAATGACAATGAAAACACGATGACCCAAAACCTATGGGACACAGCAAAAGCAGTTCTAAGAGAGTTTATAGCAATACAATCCTACCTCAAGAAACAAGAAAAATTTCAAATAAACAATCTAACCTTACACCTAAAGCAACTAGAGAAAGAAGAACAAAAAAACCCAAAGTTAGTAGAAGGAAAGAAATCATAAAGATCAGAACAGAAATAAATTAAATAGAAACAAAGAAAACAATAGCAAAGATTAATTAAACTAAAAGCTGGTTCTTTGAGAAGATAAACAAAATTGATAAAGCTTTAGCCAGACTCATGAAGAAAGAAAGGGAGAGGACTCACATCAATAAAATTAGAAATGAAAAAGGAGAAATTACAACTGACACTGCAGAAATACAAAGGATCATAAGAGACTACTACAAATAGCTATATGACAATAAAATGGACAACCTGGAAGAAATGGACAAATCCTTGGAAAGGTACAACTTTCCAAGACTGAACCAGGAAAAGTTAGAAAATATAAACAGACCAATCACAAGTAATGAAATTGAAACTGTAGTTAAAAATCTTCCAACAAACAAAAGTCCAGAACCAGATGGCTTCACAGGTGAATTCTATCAAATATTTGGAGAAAAGCTAACGCAGATCCTTCTTGAACTCTTCCAAAAAATTGCAGGGGAGGAACACTCCCAAACTCATTCTATGAGGCCACCATCACCCTGATACCAAAACCAGACAAAGATACTACAAAAAAAGAAAATTACGTACCAATATCATTGATAAACGTAGACCCCAAAATCTCAACAAAATACTAGCAAACAGAATCCAGCAACACATTAAAAGGATCATACACCATGATCAAGTGGGATTTATCCCAGGGAGGCAAGGATTCTTCAATATACACAAATCTATCAATGTGATACAGCATATTAACAAAGTAAAGAATAAAAACCATGCGATCATCTCAATAGATGCAGAAAAAGCTTTTGACAAAATTCAACACCCATTTATGATTAAAAAAAAAGACTCTCTAGAAAGTGGGCACAGATGGAACCTACCCCAACACAATAAAGGCCATTTATGACTAACCCACAGCAAACATCATTCCCAATGGTGAAAAACTGAAAGCATTTCCTCTAAGATCAGGAACAAGACAAGGATGTCCACTCTCACCACTATTATTCAACACAGTTTTGGAAGTCCTAGCCACAGCAATCGAAGAAGATAAAGAAAAGGAATACAAATTGGAAAAGAAGAACTAAAACTGTCACTGTTTGCAGATGACATGATATTATACATAGAAAATCCTAAAGATGTCACCAGAAAACTACTAGAGCTAATCAATAAATTTGGTAAAGTTTCAGGATACAAAATTAACGCATAGAAATCTCTTGCATTTCCATACACTAACAACAAAAGAGCACAAAGAGAAATTAAGGAAACAATCCCATTTACCATCACAGCAAAAAGAATAGAATACCTAGGAATGAACCTGCCTGAGGAGGCAAAAGACCTGTACCCAGAAAACTATAAAACACTGATGAGAGAAATCAAAGATGACGCAAACAGATGGAGAGATATACCATGTTCTTGGATGGGAAGAGTCAATATTGTGAAAATGACTATACTACCCAAAGCAATCTACAGATTCAATGCAATCCCTATCAAATTACCAATGGCATTTTTCACAGAATTAGAACAAAAGATTTTACAATTTGTTTGGAAACACAAAAGACCATGAATAGCCAAAGCAATCTTGAGAAAGAAAAACAGAGCTGAAGGAATCAGGCTCCCTAACTTCAGACTATACTACAAAGCTACAGTAATCAAGACAGTATGGTATTGGCACAAAAACAGAAATATAGATCAATAGTACAGGATAGAAAGCCCAGAGATAAACCCATGCACCTATGGTCACCTAATCTATGAAAGGAGGCAAGAACATACAATGGAGAAAAGACAGTCTCTTCAGTTAATGGTGCTAGGAAAACTGGATGGCTACATGTAAAAGAATGAAATTAGAACAACACCTAACATCATACACAAAAATAAACTCAAAATGGGTTAAAGACCTAAATGTAAGACCCGACACTATAAAAGTTTTAGAGGAAAAACACTCTTTGACATAAATCACAGCTAGATCTTTTTTGACCCACCTCCTAGAGTAATGAGAATAAAAACAAAAATAAACAAATGGGACATAATTAAACTTAAAAGCTTTTGCACAGCAAAGGAAGCCATAAACTAGACGAAAAGACAATCCTCAGAATGGGAGAAAATATTTGCAAACAAAGCAATGGACAAAGGATTAATCTCCAAGATATACAAACAGCTCATGCAGCTCAATATCAAAAAAACAAACAACCCAATCCAAAAATGGGCAGAAGACCTAAATAGACATTTCTCCAAAGAAAACATACAGATGGTCAAGAGGCACATGAGAAGATGCTCAACATCACTAATTATTAGAAAAATGCAAATCAAAACTACAATGAGGTATCATCTCACATTGGTCAGAATGGCCATCTTCAAAAAATCTACAAACAATAAATGCTGGAGAGGATGTGGAGAAAAGGGAACCCCCTCTTACACTGTTGGTAGGAATGTAAATTGATACAGCCACTATGGAGAACAGTATGGAGGTTCCTTAAAAAACTAAAAATAAAACTACCATATGACCCAGCAATCCCACTACTGGGGATATACCCTGAGAAAACCATAATTCAAAAAGACATATGTACCCCAATGTTCATTGCAGCACTATTTACAATAGCCAGGACATGGAAACAACCTAAGTGTCCACTGACAGATGAATGGATAATGAAGATGTGGTACAGATATACAATGGAATATTACTCAGCCATAAAAAGGAATGAAATTGGGTCATTTGTAGGGATGTGGATGGACCTAGAGTCTGTCATATAGAGTGAAGTAAACCAGAAAGAGAAAAACAAATATCGTATATTAACACATGTATGTGGAATCTAGAAAAATGGTACAGGTGATCATAGTTCCAGGGCAGGAATAGAGACGTAGACGTAGAGAATGGACGTGTGGACACGGCAGGGGAAGGGGAGGGCGGGATGATTTGGGAGATTAGGTTTGACAAAAATATACTACCATGTGTAAAATAGATAGCTAGTGGGAACCTGCAGTACAGCACAGGGAGCTCAGCTCTGTGCTCTGTGATGACCTAGATGGGTGGGATGGCGGGGGAGAGAGGTCCAAGAGGGAAGAGATATATGTATACATATAGCTGATTCACTTCGTTGTACAGCAGAAACTAACACAACATTGTAAAGCAATTATACTCCAATTTAAAAAAAACGCAAATTTATTCCTTTACAGTTCTGGAGGTCAGAAGTCCAAAATGAGTTTCATGGGGCTAAAGCCTAGGTGTTAGCAGGGCTGTTCTCTTCTGGAGCTTCTAGGGAGGATCTATTTCCTTGCATTTTCCAATTTCTAATGGCCACCTGCATTCCTTGGCCTGTGGCCCCTTCCTTGATTTAAAAAGAAAAAAAAAAAAAACTGATGTGATGCTTCTCTCCCTCTGACCACAGATAAGGTTTTCCACTTTGAAGGATTTATGTGATTAGATTGGACCTACCTGGATAATTCAAGATAATCTCCCCCTTTTGTAACCTCTACTTAATCACCTCTACAAAATCCCATTTTCTATGTAAAGTAACGTACTCACAGGTTCTGCAAATTAGGATGTGGACATCTTTGGGGTACCATTGTTCAGCTGAGCATAGAAACCAACTTGATTTTTGCTCCATATGGTGAGACAGTGTTCCCAGCAGCATCTACCAACAGGTCATTTTCCCCTATCAATTTGTGGTGGTACCTCTTGCATATGCCAGGTAGCTGCATTCACACAGATCTGGTTCTGAGCTCTCACTTCTGTTCCATTGTCTCATTTATCTGTGCCAGCACAAATATCAGTGTGGTTTTGGTGTTTTTGTTTTAGTTTTGTTTTATTACCTTGGCTTTATAAAATATTTTTTAAACTAATAGAGTGAGTCCTCCTTTTCAACATTTTCTTAACTATGTAAGGACTTTATTCTGCCATATAAATTTAGGATTGCGTTTAATAGATTAACTTGGGGAGAACTGTCATCTTTGCAGCGCCAAGTCATCATATCCATGAAGACAGTATATTCCACCTTTTATTCAGGACTTCTTTAAAGTCTCTCAAGGGGGTTTAAACTTTTTCTCTGTAAGGGGGTAAGTGTTCTGATCATCAACCTCCTATGTGTGTGTGTTGGGTTTTCCCCACATCAACAAGCAATTCTTTGACACCAACTGGGTGTCTCACTATTCAACTCAATTTTGATACTGTCTACCTGAAGACAGCGTCAGATTCCGCAGGTATCCTACAAGACTGCCCTCCACTTCAGATACCAATCCCAAGTCCAGGCTGCTATCTATATTCGTGGTCAACAGGTTATAAGTCAGAGGTTCCCATAACCTCCTCCTTAGGTTCAATTAATTTGCTAGAGTGGCTCACGGAACCCAGAAAAGTTATTTACTCAATAGATTACCGGTTTATTACAAAGAATATTAAATGATATGAATCAATAGACAAATGAAGAGATATGTGGGGCATGTTCCCAAACCAAGGAGCTCCTGTCCCCATGAAGTTTGATGCTGGCACAGTGGCACGTGGAAGAGTTCTGGTTCACCAACCTGGAAGCTCCCCAAACCAAGTCCTTCGGGATTTTTATGGAGGCTCCATTGCACAGGCATAATTGATTAAATCACTGGCCATCGACAGCTGATTCAACCTCCAGCCCGTTTCCCCTCCCTGGAGGTCAGGGGGGTCGACTGAAAGTTCCAACCCTTTAACCACCTGGTTGGTTCTCCAGGCAACCAGCCCCAAATCTTAGGTGGGGTCCGAAAGTCATCTCATTAACCTAACAAAAGAAACCTTTAAGGCTCTCCTCACTTAGGAAATTCCAAGGGTTTTAGGAGCTCTGTGCCAGGAACTGTGGATGAAGATCCAATATATTTTTCTTATTCTAAATCACAGCATCACAAGTCACATCGATTCCACTGATGGGAACAAGCATTCCCCAATGCTCGTGTTTCCACCAGGTATTTCTCCTGGATCTTACCTCCTTCCTACACTTGGAATGGTGAGTGACAGTTATTTGTGTAAATCTCTTGAATGATTGTGCCAACCATTAAAAGGCTTTAAACATTGGGATTTACGACTCTTTTTCTTCTCCCTTCTGCCCTGGGCAGCGTGAGGGAACGGTAAGTCGTAAGTGCCTCTGATGTTTAGGCTCAGGAAGATAGGAGAACCCAGAGAAGGCGTGGGCAGGGAGGTAGGAAGAAAGCCAGGAGAGCCGGGAGACCAAAACACCAGGAGGAAAGAGTTTCAAGGAGGGTGGATCTCCTCTGCCAGACTCAGAGTAAGAGGAGCACAGATGAGGTGAAGATCGTTGGTGACCTTGACCAGGGCCGCTTCCCGGGGAGTGCTGAGAACAAAAGCCCAATTATAGTCAGTTCAAGAGAAAAAGGAAAACAAGACAGGAATGATAGGGCATGTGAAGTCAGGCGGGGGGGGGGGGGGGGGGCTGGTTTTATTTCGTTTTAAGACGGGAAATATGCTAAAGGAGGATCCAGGGGAGAGAAGACAGGTGATGCTGCAGGAGAGAGGCAAATGCAGAAAGCCACGTCCTTGACTAATTGGCAGGGGGTGAAACCTATCAGTGTCAGGCTGAGCCAGATTGAAGCCTGAGGCCAAAGGAAAAAATCAGTTAATACTGATTCTGTCTTGACTTAAAATTTTGATATTTTGTTCATTATGTATTTTTGCATTAAATAATTATTAAAATATTATTTATGTTGATTAATGGAATTTTTGGTGTTCCTTTAGACTCTGCACCTGAGACCTTGTGGAGGGGAATCTTTGAGAGATACTCTAGTATAAGAGGGAGGTTGTAGTTAGGGCGTGTATAAGAATAAAGGGGCATAGGGCCTCTGATGATTGGCAAGGGTGGCCCACAGGCTGACAGGCACCCCCAAAGCCCAGAAACAAGGAGAGGTTGTTTGTACCCACCGCTTGGCAATGGCCCGTGTCCCAGTACATAGTCCGCTTCAGCAGGGATAGAGCTCCCCCTGGTGGGCCTGGCTAGGAAAGACAGCTCAGAACAGATGGGGCGGAGAGTCTAGGGCTTGCTTGGGCTGAAAGCTGCAGAGGATGGGAAGCCCGCTGACTTGGAGGGAAGTGGTCCCACAAGAAGGAGGAGCAGCCGAGGGAGGAGCAAGTTTTTTTTTTTTTTGCGGTACGCGGGCCTCTCACTGTTGTGGCCTCTCCCGTTGCGGAGCACAGGCTCCGGACGCGCAGGCTCAGCGGCCATGGCTCACGGGCCCAGCCGCTCCGCGGCGTGTGGGATCTTCCCAGACCGGGGCACGAACCCGTGTCCCCTGCATCGGCAGGCGGACTCTCAACCACTGCGCCATCAGGGAAGCCCCAGGAGCAAGTTTTGAGGAAGGAGTGATCAACAGTTTGAGTTGCCAGAGAGGCGTCCATTAATTTCGGCCTGGTTATTTACATAGGCGCCGCAAGAAGTGTACATTTACGTGTGTCAACCTCTTCAAGCATAGGGTATTACGCAAACTAAGATGAGAAATTTACCTTTTATGTGGAAATTTTCTAAAAGAATCTTCGTTTGGACCTTTAACATCTCTATTATTTGCTCGTTTCTCCTGAGTCTAGGATCAAGACCAAAAAAAGTCCCTTCACACACGTCACCTGCAGTGCCTGTAAGTGGAAGTGAAGTTCTGTCTCAGAGAATTCCCAACACTTGATAAGGTTCTTACTATCAAGGAGTGGTCTTCCTTACCACTGTGAGGCGGGGACCTTAAAAAAAGATTTTAAAAATGTCAGCGAAGTCAAGGAATGTAAAAGGTAAAAGGAACCCACTATCAACCTGGGTTGCAAGGCAGATTTTGCGGTCACTGGGCATCTGATCCTGGGGTCTTTTGCGCTGGGCAACGAGGGCTGGCTGATCAGTGACCAGATGGATTTTGAGTGACTCAGAGCAACTTCGGTTGCTGTAAGACTGACTGAATCCCAGACTCACACCAACTAGAAAATCACGACTGAGCTGGCAGCTTTACGTACAGAAGGTGAGCAGGAGGGAATTTAGAGACCGCAACCAGACTTGCCTGGACAGCTGGAGGTATGCTTCCACTGGAGCAAGAGATAAGTGTCAGTCATGCTTCTCAGCAAAAGTGGACACTTCCAGCCTGATGGATTTAGGATACACACAGACCCAAATAAAGCAGACATCCAGCCCACGTTGTCGGCTCCGCTGGATGGCAGGAACACAAATGCCAGGGCCCTGGGCTGGGGCTGGCTCTATAATCTTACTTTTAAGTGACTATTATCCAATAATTTCATTTTAAATTATTTTGCAGTATAACTACGTCCAGAATGTAATGGTTCTTTTTTTTTTTTTAATTAATTTATTTATTTTTGGCTGCATTGGGTCTTCGTTGCCACGTGCGGGCTTCTCTTGTTGTGGAGCATGGGCTGTAGGCGTGCGGGCTTCAGTAGTTGTGGCACGCAGGCTCAGTAGTTGTGGCTCACGGGCTCTGGAGCGCAGGCTCAGTAGTTGTGGCGCACGGGCTTAGTTGCTCTGCAGCATGTGGGATCTTCCCGGACCAGGGCTCCAACCCATGTCCCCTGCACTGGCAGGCAGATTCTTAACCACTGCGCCACCAGGGAAGTCCCTGTAATGGTTCTTTTTAATGATCCTTGTCTGGGATGTAAATATCGCTAAGTATCCTGTGAGACTCGCGTGTCAGTTTCCTCTGGAAAACTGAGGGAACCTAGCAGAAAGTAAAAGCCGGGAGAGATGTGAGTATAGCTGAACCCCAGATGTGTCCCCCAGCCCACACACAGGTCACACACGTGTCACTTGGCAGAGGGTGGAAGCCTTAAGGGCTCCAGGTATTTGGGCACAACCTCTGCCCAAGTCATTGACTGACAAACAACTAAGCTAATCAGACATGGGGAGATTCCCAAAGTCAGACTAAAAAATAAGAAGAGAAAAACCGAGTGGAGGTATCAGTGACCTCACACCATGGAGAAACGAAATCCACAGCTTAAGTCGAGTCTAGTTGCTAAACAGCAGCACTAGCAACGATCCTCAGCCCCAAATACTCCAAGATTCCCAGAGAAGCAGGAAAGTGTGACCCATACTCGGGAGAAGAGTAGTCAACAGGAACTGGCTCTGAGCAGGCCCAGAGGTTGCATGTAGCAGATGGATACTTCAAAGCAGCTATTAAGAATATTTGCAAAGAATTAAAGGGAACTATGATGACCATGACCCCCCCCCAAAACTTATGAGATTAAAAGAGAGAGAGAGAGGGCTTCCCTGGTGGCGCAGTGGTTGAGAGTCCGCCTGCCGATGCAGGGGACACGGGTTCGTGCCCCGGTCCGGGAAGATCCCACATGCCGCAGAGCAGCGGGGCCCATGAGCCATGGCCGCTGAGCCTGCGCGTCCGGAGCCTGGGCTCCACAACGGGAGAGGCCGCAGCGGTGAGAGGCCCACGTACCGCAAAAAAAAAAAAAAAAGAGCACGAACCCTCCTACACTGTCGGTGGGAATGTAAATTGGTACAGCCACTATGGAGAACAGTATGGAGGTTCCTTAAAAACTAAAAATAGAGCTACCGTATGATCCAGCAATCCCATTCCTGGGCATATATCCAGAGAAAACCATAATTCGAAAAGACACATGCACCCCAATGTTCATTGCAACACTATTAACAATAGCCAGGATATGGAAGCAACCTAAATGTCCATCAACAGAGGAATGGATAAAGAAGATGTGGCACATATATACAATGGAATACTACTCAGCCATCAAAAACTACGATATAATGCCATTTGTAGCAAAGTGGATGGACCTAGAGATTGTTGTACTGAGTGAAGCAAGGCAGACAGAGAAAGACAAATATGGTGTGATATTGCTTATATGTGGAGTCTTATAAAGGGGTACGAATGAACGTATCTACAAAACAGAAATAGAGTTACAGATGTAGAAAACAAACTTATGGTTACCAGGGGGTTGGGGGGGGAGGGGCAAAATGGGAGATTGGGATTGACATATACATGCTACTATATGTACAATAGATAACTGATAAGGACCTACTGTAGAGCACAGGGAACTCTACTCAGTACTGTGTAATGGTCTATATGGGAATAGAATCTAAAAAAGAGGGGATGTATGTATACGTATAACTGATTCACTTTGCTGTACAGCAGAAACTAACACAACATTGTAAAGCAACTCTACTCCCCCCCAGAAAATGAACACGACCCCTTCAGCCACTTCTGGTACTGCTTGTGGGCCCATTTGGTGGGGCTCTGGTGTCTCTTTTGTAAAAGCAGAAGCTGAGGAGACTTCATTACTACTTGCTATGATGGAAAGCTTGGTCCAGCTCGAGAGCAATGTTGATGGTAATGTGAAGGTGGTTGAAGACTGAGGCACATACCACTTAGTAGACTAATGAAAGCTTATTTTGAATGACAAGGCGGGTCAGTGAGGCAGGTCAGATTCTGATCTGCTGGGCAGCCAACCAATGAAACAGACGCTCCTGCATAGTTGAAACTGGAGGGCAAAGGTACAATTGACGGCTTCCTAGAGCGGACGGGAAGTACCCACTAAAAAGAGAACCTGCCACTTTGGTCCAGAATTCTGTTTCCACAAGCCAGCAACGTGTTCTCAGTTGGAAAACCGTCATTTCGCCCCAGGACATCCTGAATAATTTTTTCTATTCTTTCATTTTTCCCTCCCCATTCCTTCATTGTATATGAAATGACCGGGACGTGGGCACAAGCCTCTTGCTTTTTTTTTTTTTTTTAGCTAAAGGGCCGATGATATATTTTCATCAACATCAAATGGAGGTGAACTCAGGAAAAATACTGTTTCTGTGAAAATACCTCCTTTCTCTGTTAGTAGCAGGCTCATTTAACGCCCATCTTCTTATTCCAAAAAGTTATCAGCTCTTGCTGTTTAACAAAAAACAGGAACAACAGCAAAATAAATCCTTCATATCTTGTTTGGAGAATTTCAATGTTTTTCATTTGTCATTATGAAATCAAGGGCAATTTTGTAACTTTTTTTTTTTTAGTATGTAGCTGTTACATGTATGGTAATATGTCTTTAAGTAGTGATATGTTACTTTTAAGGAAAGGTAGTTTTCTCTTTGAGTCAAGCACATTGTTTAAATAAATTTCTTATTTAAAAAAAATTTTAAACTAAAGCCAAAATATAAGACATTCCCAGATAAATACAAACAGAGATTGTTGCTAGCCAAACTATTTTACAGAACGAAGTCCTTCAGATTGAAAAGGAAGGACCCCCAAATGGTAGGTTTAAGTCGCAGGAAAGAAGAATATGGGAAATGGTAAACTTGTGGGTAAATGCAAAACACTGATCTGTATCTTTCCCTCCCTTAATGTCTTTTAAAAATGAAATTGTTTAAACAATTATTATAAGGCTGCAGTGTTGGGTTTTTAACATATGTAGATGTAATAGATTTGACAAAAATAGAATAAAGAAGGGGAGGAAATAGAGCTATGTGGCTGTATTTTATTGGATTTAAGTCAATATTAACCTGAAATAGTCTCTCATAAGTTAAAGATGCATATTATAGTCCCTACAGCAATCACTAAGAAACGAGTTTAAAAACATAGAAACAGTGGAATTAATGTAATACAAATATTTTTAACACAAGATAAGGCAATAAAGAAGGAACAGAGTTTCTTCGTGTTTACGGGACAGCTCTGTATCTTGATTATGGTGGTGGTCGCATGGTGGTCATACTTGTGATAAAATTGCATAGAGCTATACACAACACACACACACACTTGAGTGCACGTAAAAACTGGTGAAATCTGAGTAAGGTCTGTAGGTGAGTTCACGGTATTGTGCCAATGTCAGTTTCCTTATTTTTTTTTTTTTTTTTTTTTGGCGGTATGCGGGCCTCTCACTGTTGTGGCCTCTCCCGTTGTGGAGCGCAGGCTACGGACGCGCAGGCTCAGCGGCCATGGCTCACGGGCCCAGCCGCTCCGCGGCATGTGGGACCTTCCCGGACCGGGGCACGAACCCGTGTCTCCTGCATCGGCAGGCGGACTCTCAACCACTACGCCACCAGGGAAGCCCAGTTTCCTTATTTTTATATTGTACTACTGTATAGCATGATTATGTTGGTAATTATTTGACTATATACATTGTCAAAACTCATTGAGCTCTACATTTATTATTTTTTTAAATTTGTTTATTTATTATTTTTGGCTGCGTTGGGTCTTCGTTGCTTCACACGGGCTTTCTCTAGTTGTGGCGAGCGGGGGCTACTCTTCGTTGCGGTGCGCGGGCTTCTCAATGCGGTGGCTTCTCTTGTTGCGGAGCACGGGTTGTAGGCATACGGGCTTCAGTAGTTGTGGCATGTGGGCTCAGTAGTTGTGGCTCGCGGGCTCTAGAGCGCAGGCTCAGTAGTTGTGGCGCATGGGCTTAGTTGCTCTGCAGCATGTGGGATCTTCCCGGACCAGGGCTCGAACCCGTGTTCCCTGCATTGGCAGGCGGATTCTTAACCACTGCGCCACCAGGGAAGCCCAGCTCTACATTTAAATTGGTGATTTTCATTGTATGTAAATTACACCTCAGAAAGCTAATTTTAAAATATAAAACAATTTTTAAAATAAACAAAATAAAATATAAAACAATAAATACTACAGTCCTCTAAAGAGGAAGCAAGGGAGGGAAGGAGGGAGGAAGGAAGCCATAACTTGGAGGTGACAGATACTGTGCAAGATGAAGAAAACTCACACACACACACACACACACCACCACCACCACCACCACCACCACCACCACCACCACCACCACCAATAACAACACTATTGTTTACATCCTCAGGGTGGTAAGAAGATACTGGTACAAATAGAGTACAAAGAAAGGGAACTCATAAATTAACACTGGGACAGCAGATTTGAAGAAACACAAGGATTGAAAGTTCAAGGTGAGAAATCTCCCAGAAAGTAGTACAAAAAGAGAAAGAAATGAAAAATAAGAGAAAAGATAAAATCAGAGGACCATCCGGGAGATGCAACCTCTGAATGATGGACGTTCCAGACAGGGAAACAGAGAAAACGGAGGGGGAGAGAATCAACAAAATACTTTAGGAGAATTTCCCAGTCCTGAAAGGCACATCGACAAGTAGACAAGAAGGATGTGCATACTATAAATACAGTATGTCAGATATGTACAAATATATATATATAGAGAGAGAGAGAGAATCGTGTAAAACATACTCGTGGACAGAGACCACAGGAAATGCACATAGGAAAAAAGTTATTTTGTTACAGTTACGCTTATTTGTATAAATTAAGATTAAACACCTTTGCTCGCCCCCACCCCCAAGTACCTGCACAACGAAGTCCAAACTCGCCTAATAAAAATTCTGTAATGGCTCCCCGTTACCTTAAGGCCTTACAAGATTCTCAACAGGAAATTTTGAAGTTTGTTCTGCCTGCCCGTTCCCATCTCCTGCCACTTCCCTCCACCTGCCTGCACTCCAGCGGTATCAGAACATCCAGGGGGAGAGGCATCCTGAGGAACCCCAGCATCTGGCAGGAGCTCCTCCTCCTCCCCGGGTCTCCATGGTAACACGTACCACTTGGTTGTAGCTGAGTTATCCCTTGCCTTGGAAGCCTGTTCTCAGGGAGGAGGACCTGTCTCCCTGGGGCCTGCCACACTGTAGGCACCGTAAACAATTGTTCAATGTTTGGGGAGGCGGGGTAGGGCAGGCATCGTAATGCCACCCCTTTCACGTGGCCTTTCTGATCCCCACACCGCCACAACACCACCATTCCAGGAGAAATCAGACTTTCCCTCTGTGTTGCCGTAGCACTTTATGTGACCTTGGGTGACTTATTCCCTCTATAACTCAGTTTCCTCACCTGTAAAATGGGGCAAGAATGGTACCCATCTTACGACATTACTGTGAGGATTAAATCAGGTTATGTTTACAGCACCCCATGCCAAGCTCATGGTAAATGCCCAGGAAAAGGAAGCCATTGTGATGATTACTCTGACATCTTAATATGACATTTGTCTGTCTCCTATGGCAACGTGTACAGATCTCACCTCTCCTATGTGATTATAAACTGCCCGTGGGCGGGGAACCTATCTTGTTGATCTTCGTCTACTGCACAGCACGTGGCATGCTGTCTGACTGCAGCAGACATCCAGAAAATCGTCCTTGGATTCGCACAGACAAACATACACGGAGCCTTACACATGCGCAGATGTGTGCACACACTTAGGGACACACATGTGCCAATACATTTTTCTGTGCTCATCTTGGCTGACCGTCGGGTCTGCAGCATTCAACTGCGCTGACCACCTCCTCCTTCTGGAAGTACAGCATTCTCCACCCCTGGCTCCTGGGACCTACTGTTGCTTGGATTTCAATCGACCTCTCTGGAAGTACCTCTCAGCCTACTTCGCGCCCCAGCTCCTCCCCAACTTGCCCTTAAATGTCTTTGTTCCACGTAGCGCCATCTCGGCCCTGCCCTTCTCACTTTGGACACTGTTGGGTGACTTCATCAGAACCAAAGATACATTTGCAAAAGTCTAGAAAAGTCATAAGCTGGGTTAGCAGCAGCCGAGCTCTCCGTCCTGACCTCCAGACCTGCAAAACCTGAAGGACTTCCTACCCACCTTCCGGTACCTCCCTCCACAGGGACAGTCACAAGACCCACGGCTTCTTTCACCTGTAGCAGCTGCTCACATGTGAGGCTCCCATCCTTCACCCTCCTCTCTGCCCCTAGTGGCGCTGTGTCAGCTCAGACCCCTCCACTTTTCACCTGGACCCATGGTCAGGCCCCCCGTCTATTCTCTTGGCCGCTGCCGGAGTGAGCTCTCACCGGTTCTGTTTCCTCGCAAAGTCCCATCACCGTGGATAAAGCGATGCATACATGGGTAGCTGTGTGACGAATCAACTACGGCAAGATGTTAACTGTAGAATCTAAGGGGTAGGTACAGGAGTGTGTGTTCCAATCCTCTCAACTCCTTTGTGCTTCAAAATTTTCAGAAGATGTTGGGGGAAATACCCTTCAATGGTTTCTTTTGGCTTTTGGGATTAAACTCAGACCCCTTCGCGTAGAACATAAGGCCCTCTGTGATCTGGCCGTTGCCTCACCCTCTGTAACCTCATCTGCTACCACTCACATGTCCCTTTCCCACAAGCCATCCTGAATTACTTGGATCCCCCAGCAGAGTCGTGGTATTTCATTCCTCTGAGCCCTCGGACTTGCTGTTCCCGATTCCTAGAATGCCTTTCCCTGCGTTCTTCTCGGGTGATCCCTAACCCCCATGCACTCTTCTGACTCATCTCAAGTGACACCTCCTCCAGGAAGCCTTTGCTGACTCCTCAGTTCGAGGCCCCTTATCTGGTTCCCACAGCCCCTCCCGTATCTCCCGAGATTTATAGTACGAAGGGCCTCACCTAAGACTGGGTTGGCAGATATGCAGCAGCAATGGAACCCTGGCCTGAGGACGGGGCTCTAGTTAGCCTACGCCTCCGAATCTCCTATGATCTCTCATTTCTTCCCTCAGAGGACGCATCCTCAGGCATCTGCCCTGCCTTTGCGCCAAACACACTTAGCAGGCTGAGCGAATCCTCGGGCTCAAACTGACAAGCCAACCTCGGCAACTCCAGCCGCCAGAGCTGTCCTGGCCCCGGAGCCCTGGAGCCTGCTGGCGGGGGCTGTGCCCTGCTGGTGGTGGAGGCCCCCGAGGAAGAGCTCCAGGCAGGGTAGGGAGGAAGGCGGGGCCTGCGGCTGTACAAGTCGGCGTCCCGGGCCTGGGACGGAAGTTGCAGAAGTCCAATTAGTTTCAGTTTTGTTTCTCTTTCAGGAGCCCAGCAACAGCAGCGCCAGGGCCTCGGGGGCCCCCACTCCGGGTCCTGGAGCCCAGGCTAGGTAAGGAGAGGGGCTTGGAGGGCGATTGAAGGGACAGCTGAACTGGAGGGGGTGGGGGAAGGGGGAGAGCGGGAGGAAGGGGAAGGGAGTGGGGAGAGGGACCCAGAAGGCGGGAGGAGAGGGGAGGCTTCCCCCGCGGGGCCAGAGATCCGAGACTTCCTGGGGAAGACCCCCTCCCACTCTCTGAGCTCTCCAACCAGCCCCTGCTTTCTGGAAGTTTTGGGGAAATTCCCCAAGTTTCTTTATCAAGTATTTCACAGCCACTGTGCAGGGAGCTGGGGGCATTCACAGCTGATCCTCATGTGACTCCTACCCTCCAGAGGCTTCTAGGAAAGCAGGAGGCCTCTTGCAGCAGGAAAGGCTGAAAGAAAAGGGCTGGAGGAGATGGGGCAAAGGCTACGCGGTGACCCTGAGTTTGAGGAACTGGAAGGAAAGAGCGAGGCGACCCCTTCCTCTCAGGCATCCTTCTGCCTGTTCATTTCAGGATAGTCGAGGCAGGAAGAGGGGCCCTCACAACCCGTGATGCCGCTGCCAGGGCCTAGGAGGCAGGTGTACGGGGCTGTGGGAATTGGGGTCCCTCATACTCCCCCACCCTCCGGGAGTCAAGGCACGTCTGCCCACCCAGACCCTCGGCTGGTCCTCTGTGCCCTTCCCTCACCTGGCATCCCACCCCCAGCAGGACCCCCAGGATCTATTCACACCAGACTCGCATCCCGTGTGCCACAAGGCCTGTCAGTGGGGGGCACCGGTCATTACGCCAGCAGGTCTCTAAGGCTGTGCTTCTTGGTGTTGTCATATCTCGCAGGGCCTGACATGCAAAAGCGGCCTTTACTTTTTCATATTTGCTGAACATCTGCAGGGAGGAGGGAGGCGGCTCTTTGTCTCAAGAGACCAGAAGAGAATTCCTGGCCATTCAGGTGAGACCCCAGACCTGGTGGGGCTTGAGGATGGGGGAGAGGTGAGAGGGCAGGTGGGGGCCACCGCGGAGGTGCCCTCTGTCCTCTGACCCCGACCCCTCGCTTGCAGAATGGTTTCCCAGGGCTCCTCGCCCTCCCTGCTGGAGGCCCTGAGCAGCGACTTCCTAGCCTGTAAAATCTGCCTGGAGCAGCTGCGGGTGCCCAAAACGTTGCCCTGCCTGCATACCTACTGCCAGGACTGCCTGGCCCAGTTGGCCGAGGGCAGCCACCTCCGATGCCCTGAGTGCCGCGAGACTGTGCCTGTGCCGCCCACGGGCGTGGCTGCCTTCAAGACCAACTTCTTTGTCAACGGGCTCCTGGATTTGGTGAAGGCCCGAGCCGGTGGAGACCTGCGCGCAGGGAAGCCGGCCTGTGCACTGTGCCCGCTGATGGGGGGCGCCAGCGCCGGGGGGCCAGCCACAGCCCGGTGCCTGGACTGCGCCGACGACTTGTGCCAGGCCTGTGCCGATGGGCACCGCTGCACTCGGCAGACCCACAGCCACCGAGTGGTGGACCTGGTGGGCTACAGGGCAGGGTGGTACGACGAGGAGGCCCGGGAGCGCCAGGCGGCCCAGTGTCCCCAGCACCCGGGGGAGTCCCTGCGCTTCCTTTGCCAGCCCTGCTCCCAGCTGCTGTGCCGGGAGTGTCGCCTGGACCCCCACCTGGACCACCCCTGCCTGCCCCTGGCCGAGGCTGTGCGTGCCCGGAGGCCAGGCCTCGAGGGGCTACTGGCGGGCGTGGACAGCAACCTGGCCGAGCTGGAGGCCACCCGGCTGGCGGAAGAGGAAGCCTTGGCCTGTCTGCGGGAGCAGGCAGCCAAGGTGGGCACGCAGGTGGAAGAGGCAGCCGAGGGGGTCCTCCGGGCCCTCCTGGCCCAGAAGCAGGAGGTGCTGGGGCAGCTACGGGCCCACGTGGAGGCTGCCGAGGAGGCTGCACGGGAGAGGCTGGGGGAGCTGGAGAGCCGGGCTCAGGTGGCCAGGGAGGCGGCCGCCTTTGCCCGTCGCGTGCTCAGCCTGGGTCGGGAGGCCGAGATACTCTCGCTGGAGGGGGCGATTGCCCAAAGGCTTCAGCAGCTGCAGCGTTGTCCCTGGACGCCTGAGCCAGCCCCCTGCCTGCTGCCCCGGCTGGAGCTCCATCCTGGACTCCTGGACAAGAACCGCCAGCTGCTAAGGCTCTCCTTTCAGGAGCAGCAGCCCCAGAAGGACAGCGGGAAAGACGGAGCCAGAAGCCAGGGAGGCGCTGCAACCCCCCCCCAGAGCAGGGACGGAGCCCAGACCCCAAAGCAGGACAGCGCGCAGCCGCCCCAGGAAGATGGAGCCCAGACCCTAAAGGCGGAGAGAGCCGAGACGCCCCAAGAAGATGGAGCCCAGACCCCGAAAGAGGGCAGAGCCCAGACACCCCAGGAAGATGGAGGAGCCCAGTCCCCAAGGGGCGGCCGATCCAACAAGAAGAGGAAGTTCAAAGGCAGGCTCAAGTCCGTTTCCCGGGAGCCCAGCCCGGCACCTGGGCCGAACCTGGAGGGCTCTGGCCTCCTCCCCAGGCCCATCTTTTTCTGCAGCTTCCCCACACGGATGCCGGGGGACAAGCGGTCTCCGCGGATCACCGGGCTGTGTCCCTTTGGCTCCCGGGAGATCCTGGTGGCAGACGAGCAGAACAGGGCCCTGAAGCGCTTCTCCCTCAATGGCGACTACAAGGGCGCGGTGCCCGTCCCCGAGGGCTGCTCCCCGTGCAGCGTGGCCACCCTGCAGGACGCCGTGGCCTTCTCGGCTGGCGCTCGGCTCTATCTCATCCGCCCCAATGGCGAGGTGCAGTGGCGCCGGGCGCTGAGCCTCTGCCAGGCCAGCCACGCCGTGGCCGCCATGCCGAGCGGGGACCGGGTGGCCGTCAGCGTGTCAGGCCATGTGGAGGTGTACAACATGGAAGGCAGCCTGGCCACCCGGTTTATCCCTGGGGGCAAGGCCAGCCGGGGCCTGCGGGCACTGGTGTTCCTGACCGCCAGCCCCCAGGGCAACTTCGTGGGGTCGGATTGGCAGCAGAGCAGCTTGGTGGTCTGTGACGGGCTGGGCCAGGTGATTGGGGAGTACCGGGGGCCGGGCCTGCACGGCTGCCAGCCAGGCTCTGTGTCCGTGGATAAGAAGGGCTACATCTTTCTGACCCTTCGGGAGGTCAACAAGGTGGTGATCCTCGATCCCAAGGGGTCGCTGCTCGGTGACTTCCTGACGGCCTATCACGGCCTGGAAAAGCCCCGGGTGACCACCATGGTGGATGGCAGGTACCTGGTTGTGTCCCTCAGTAATGGGACCATCCATGTCTTTCGGGTCCGCCCTCCTGACAGTTAAAGGGCTGGGACTGGAGAGACACTTCGGGGTGGGGGGACTGGGGGGGGGTAGAGAGAAGGGAAGCAGGGCGGCCCGAGGGATGTGGTGGCCGAGGGCATTTTCCCAGAGAGCAGGGGTTGGCAACTTTTCAAGGTGAAGTGCGAAACCGCTCTTCAGGTGCTCAGGAATAGGGACCAAGGCGGGTGGCGTGGCCATAACCCTCAGAAGCAGAGGAGGAAGGGTTGGAGGGGTGCTGGGCATTAATGCTTCTTGCTTTTGCTGGTGGTGACTGCCACTGCCGCCGCCGTAGAGTCTAGGTTTCCAAGATGTGTAAGCTAGTCCTGATTTGAGTTCTTCTTTAAAACCATTCCTGATGGGGTAGCCCAGGGAGAGTCTTGGGGAAGTGGGTAGAAAGAGTCCTTTAAGCCCAGGGCTTGAAGGGTATGTACTTTCTGGAAGAGAGCTGAGAACCCCCTCCCCTCTGACTTGAACGGGACGCACCAAGTCAGAAGAGGTCTGGGATTTTGAACCCGGCCATAAATGGCATCTTCCACCAGCCTCGGCTGGGAAGTTGAGGCTCCTCTGATAATGGCATCCCCCAGTGAAGTGCGGGCTGGACATGGGGGACCAAGTATAGACACAAGCCGAGGCCAACAGGCGTTTACCTTTAAGTCCGTGAAGAGAATGTGCTACTAGAAAATGGAACCCGGCAGGGTTGGAGTCTAAAACACAGGGTTCTGAGTGTGAGACAAGGGGAGACCCTGGGTCTTACCCCCCGACTTCCACCACCCCTCACCTCCAAGCCAACCTGAGGCCAGACCTATGTAGGATTTAAAACCTTTTCTTTTTTGATGTCTTTACACTTCCCGGAGTTTATTTTTAGCCCACTCTTAGTTTTCTGGCACAATTCCTTTTGAGAAATTTTGGCTGAACTAAGGGGTTGAAGGCATTTGTCCATATTGCCGTTATGGGTGGGGAAAAAACCTAAGCCTAGAGGCCAGGTGTGGGACTCAGGGGCCAAACCGGTTGGAAGACCTGGGAAGTCGGTAGTGGGGCTGGGATGGGTGGAGGGGTGAAAATCTCATGGAGGGATCCCATCAGAAGTGAGCCATGACCACCGGCCTTTTGCATAGGCTGTGGCAGCGGTGGAACTGAGGTGGACATGTTTAGCCAGGGGCTGTTGAGAGGTGACCAAAGGGAGTAATATGTAAGGATCATGGGCAATGAGTGTTCATGGGAACCAGAGAGATTTTGGACAAGTCCAGATGGAAAATGCAGGACATTAGTGTAGGGAAAAGAAAATCTTTTTCCAGGGAGGTCGTTGATTGTTTAATGAAGTGAAAGGGGAAATCGTCAATGTCAGGTGGACAAATTCAATTATATAAAATTTTGAAATGTATGCACAGGAAAGAAGAACGAAGATTAAAGGAAAATCAATGAGATGAGGAAATTACGGATCATTGATCTAAGGAGTCTCCAGTATATGGAGTGACTAAACAGATCTACTTGGTCAAATGACCAAATAAGCCGTATACCCAAGAGGAAGGCACACAGGCCAGGACACATAAAATGAAACATAAAATCGACCACTTGCATTCGTCAAAAATACATTTTAAAAAATATGTCGTGGGGAAATAGACCCCTGGCACTATAAATGATGCTTCCTGGTGAACAGTTTGGCAATTCTTGACAAAAGTCAAAGAAGTGATTATAAGACGAAGTTATCTCACTTTGGGGAGTACATTCTGGGAAAAGGATACAAAAGGAAAAAACGTATCTGCACACAGGTATTTGTGGCCACCCTATCTATTACAGTCTTTGACGGGAAACAGCTCAGCTTAGCTCGCCAATTCTGGCTAGACCAGAATCTAGCCAAGTAGACTGTGTTCTACCAGGACAGTGAGCTGCTGCCTTCATAGATGACAATTATGAGAACTATTTGGGAGAATATGATGTTATATGATGCAATCGTAAGCCAAAAAAAAAAAAAAAATTTTGGCTTTCTGTTCACGTAATGATAGCAAGATAAAAGCATGTCTGAATAGTTACCGAGTGGAAATAGGTTCAAAATGTGTAAATTGTCAGTGATTGGGGAGATTGGGTTTTTATTTCATGCTGTTATTCATATATGCACATTTCTACTTCAGTTATTACTGTCTGTTAAATAACATATATGCTTGACTACTTCAGAAAAATACACTCAAGAATAACTACTGGATTTGTGAATGAATGTGTCAGAATAAGTGAGACTGTTCCGTCAGGGGTAGGGGTGGGGGGCTAGGCAGGAGTCAGGAGAAGAATCCCAGCCAGTCAGGACCCAGCAGGGAGGAAGGGTCGTCAGAGCAGCGTCCTGTCTGGTGACTGACCAAGGAATCTGCCCTGGGAAGTTTGCAGAGGTCAGGTGGTCCCCGTGGGTGGTCCCCGTGGGTGATCGGTCATTGTGGAGTGTCCAGAGACAGGGGAAGGTCTTACTGAGTTCACCAACTAATTCAGACCAACTGGAAACCAAGTGGCGGTTCTGCGGAACCAGCTGGTTTAAGATGAGTTGCACGAGTGGGGTGCCGTGTCTGTCTTCTTTGCAGCTCTCTCTACAGAGTCAGCACAGTGACGGCTCCTAGTAGGTGCTCTGTAAACGCCTGTGGAGTGAATTGATGTCTAGAAAATGCCAGGTTGTCCAAAACTTTGGCTTGTGGGAAATCTCCAGTAGGGGGCACTGTGGACACAGCCTACCATAAGCCTCCAGGAGACTGGCTCAGCTCTAAGTCACAAGAGAGGTGAAATTCGCGTGTCCTTCTTATACGTCCTGGGCAGGGGGTGGGGGTGGGGGGGTCCTGGCCTCTAGGGGATAAATACCTTCAGGTTGGAACAACAGGTTTGCAGAGCCGCATGGGAACCACGTGCAGAGGGCCTGGCTGGTGGAATGGCTGCAGTCAAGTGGCTCACCCCTGAGGCAGGAATAGAGAACTTCTGGAGGGAAATATCACCTGGATTCAGAAAGAGAATCCCACAGATGCTCTAAAGACGAAGGAGGTACAGGGCTTTCCATGACGCTGTGAGAAGCCTGGGGAGTCGGGCACTGGACAATTGACAGACTTACTGAATTTTCCTCGTGAAGGGGTAGGGGTGGGAAGGCACAGAACATGGCAAAATGTGAAACGGATGAGAAGTATAGCATTGAGCATGATTTGGAGGTAAAATCCTCAGTGCCCCAACTGTCACCTGGGAATCCTAAATCCCGGCACAGAAAGCACTGCTCGGTGCGGAGAGAGAGTTCTCGGCTCAACTACAGACGTTAAGTAATAGGAACATTGTGAAAGATCCGACATCCGCACCCTGCATTGGACTATGACAATGACCGCTCATTCCTTGTGCTGTTTGGAACTTTCCAGATCGTGTAGGAAAGGAGAATGCCGTTCGGGTAGAGAGAAAGGGAGTAGAGAACCTTGTTCATATTCTCTGTGCTTAAAAAAGGAAGGTGAGGGCTTCCCTGGTGGCGCAGTGGTTGAGAGTCCGCCTGCCGATGCAGGGGACACGGGTTCGAGCCCCAGTCTGGGAGGATCCCACATGCCGCGGTGCAACTAGGCCCGTGAGCCATGGCCGCCGAGCCTGCGCGTCCGGAGCCTGTGCTCCGCAACAAGAGAGGCCGCGATAGTGAGAGGCCCGCGCACCGCGATGAAGAGTGGCCCCCGCTTGCCACAACTAGAGTAAGCCCTCGCACAGAAACGAAGACCCAACACTGCCATAAATAAATAAATTTAAATGATAAATCATATCTTTAAAAAAAAAAAAAAAGGAAGGTGAATGAGGCAGTGGAGACCTGGGTTGAATGCTGGCTCTTCCAACTAAATAGCTGTGTGATGTTGATCTAGCTCCCTAACCTCTCTGAACCTCAGTTTCTACATCAGTCAAATAGCGATAATAATATTCACCATGCCCACCTCACGGGGTGGTGGTGAGGACTGGCTGAGAGGCATAGAGAAGGATTTTGTATCCCATAAAGCTCAAATCTGCAGTCTTGGTTGGGAAAAATTTTAACCGACTTTAGCACTGACTTATTTTCCATCAGGGTAAGCTTGAATGGGGATACTGTGTGCATGCATTGTGAGGGGAAAACTCGAGGACGTCTGGGTAGAGTTGTGACCTGCTTCTCCTTTGGAGGAGACTGTTCTGTTTCGCTTTCCAGCAGTTATTTGGAGAAGCCATTTGCTAAGACACAGCAGTGACCATAGGAGCAGAAGGGACCGATGGCCCGCTTGCTAAGACTCAGGCCAGCGGAGAATCAGGCTGTACTAATGAAGGCCTGATAGCCATAGACATTTAGAAGAAATTCAACATGGCAAGAGTAGCCCAATTTTTTGGTAATTTAGAGAAAATATAATTTGGGAGAAAATAACTCTTCTTTCGCTGTAGTCTTATTATTACTGTATCTATAATGCCATGTCATCGAATAATCTACAGAGATAATATTCCAGAGGGGCAGACGTTCAAGAGAGAAGTCAGAAGTCTTCCGAGGAAATTGATGAGGTTGGTGACCTGAGCTGGGCGAGATGTGATAAGTGGGTGCTAAGATCAAGGTATTTGACCATTTCTCCTGGGCAGGTCAGCTGAGAACTAGAGTTACCTCATAAGTTAGGTGGGAGATTGGATGGGGATGCAGAGTTCTGTTTGGGGGAGAAAATAGTCTTGGACTAGCTGGGGCAGGGAGCTGCCAGAGAGAGTGCTCAAGAAGACGTTCCCATTAGGAGAAAGATGAAGTTCAGATGCAGGCTTAGGAAAACAGGTAACTTGACAGAAGGTAACAAAACCAGCCTACCCAACTGATTCATGAATGTAGTTTAATTAGATGAGTCTGGATGGGAACAAAAATAGGTCTAGGAACCACAGAGTGGTTGGAGGTGTGGAGAAGGCTCAGCAGGGTCTGGCTGACCTCGCCCTCACCTGAAGCCTGGGTGAGGAATCTTTGGGACCGGGTGGAGAATGTAAAGAGGCAATTAGGAAGTCGTTTGGGGAGGTTTTAGTAGGCTATCTGACTTGTCTTCAGAGAAAGTTTGAACTGGTTGTATTAGCAGCTAAGAGAAATGGGCTTGAAAATGGTGGAATTGGGGCCTCTGTACCAGTGATGTCAGCCCAGCAAGCATTTCTTTGTTGCCACCAGGCTGAAGAATCTGTGTTGTAAACTCTTTCATTCCTTTATACTTTGTATCTTTTTTCTGTTTCTTAATAAATTCTTTTGAAAAATGTGGACCTTCTCTCAGATGGTTCATGGGTCTGGGAAATGATCAACACCCAGGTAGCGGACCTCCCTGGCGGTCCAGTGGTTAAGACTCCGCACTTCCACTGCAGGGGCCGCAGGTTCGATCCCTGGTCGGGGAACTAAGATCCCACATGCCTCGCGACACGGCCAAAAAAAATAAAAATACCCGGGTAGTGAAGGGAATCAGATATCATGGCCATTCCCTGATGTAGCTCCAAAGATGCTACACAGAATCCTTGGGGACATTTCAGAAGCAGGGTGATCAGCACAGTCATCGTCTGTGGTCTCAGCCCTCGTCCCGGGCCGCTCCCACCTGTAGGACAGAGGGGCCCTCTGGGCAGAAATGTGCATCTTCCAGGCTCACATTTGGTGGGAGGGAGCCCTCAGGTGATCTGGCCCAGCAGGACCCCGTGGAGGTGTATATGAAGGAGGTGGGCCAGGGGCCCAGGTCAGGATGGCTGTGCCCATCACTGGTCTCTGCTTGTTTTCTGGTTTGTGGGCTCCATCTAACGTGCTGCGTTTGTGATCCCACAGTGGCCCCTGCAGGGCTGGGAGATACCCAGACTCTAGGAATATCTGCCTACTGGCCCAACCCACCCCCTCTGACCTACTCTCCAAAGCCCCTCCAGGAGCTCCTGACCCTCCCTTCTGAGTCCTGAGCAGGAAGAGAAAAGATCTCAGGTCTGTATTTCGAATTCACTCAGCCTCCGGCCTCCGCATCAAATACAGGCGTCAAGCAACAGTTATTGAGTGCCACCCACCTGTGCTTCACAGCCATCGCCTTCCGGGAGGGAAGTGGGCACCGTCGTTATTTTACAGACACGGAGACCTAGGCCTGCGAGTTCTGCTCATTTTAAGTAGATTTCGTTTCTGACTCCAAAGGCTGCCCTTCCGACCAGCTCTGAATCCGGACCCTCATTCATCGATGAGAGAGCTGAACGAGATGAGATCTGAGGTTCTTCCCCGGGCTAACAGGCCAGGACCTATCCCTAAACAGGTCCAGAATCTAGACCCAGGAAGGGAAGCTCAGTGATGCCCCACACACCTCCACCACCGTCTTCTCAGTGCCAGAGAGGCCCTGCTTCCCCACGGAGCAGGAGTGACAAGCCACAAGAGAATGCTCTAAGCGGCTCGGTGGGGAAGCAGAGGGTGGGGATGAGGGCCCACCACTGCTGCGGTGACAGCCTGAATAAGAATTCCTCAATTCATCATCTAATGACTCAGCCTGGCTTTGGACCAGAGCCTCTGTGAACCCTGGGGAGTGTGACTCAGCGGCTGAGGGGGCCGGGCGGGAGAGCCTGCGGGTCCATGTGAGCGGTGGCTGTGGGGAGAACGGCCTGTTCTAGCTCCAGACCCCAAGGCGAAGCGTCTGGCCCTGTGGTCAGGCACATGCGTCCTCGGTTCCCAGCCATGCGGCCCAGCCTCCTCCCTCAAACCTGGGTCTCTCTCTCCTCTGCATTGGAGAAGTCGCAGCCCTGGAGGCGGCAGACCCACTGCCTCTGCTCACAGCCATGGGGTCTGCAGCAAGTTGCCAGGCCACAGACTCTGCAGGCCTCTCTCCTCTTCGCTGCCCTGCTGGGGTCAGGCCACCTTCGAATAAGGGCAGGAGAGGCCACGCTGTAGGGGTGGGGAAGCCGCGCTATGTCACAGGCTGGGCACACAGCTCGACAGATGTTCACTGTATCCCTCCTCGTCACTGGGGTCAGGGGAAGGGGGCTCTGGGGTCTTGATTTTGCTCCAGGGTCAACTGAGAAAACGTCTCTTCCCCATCAGAAAGGGCAACGTCTGTTTCCTCTCCCCTGAACACTAATTTAGGGACAGTCTCACCAGAAGAAAAGAACCAGAGCAAGGAGACATGGAACAGCCCCCGAATCCAGCGAGGGGCCAGGGCACCGAGGCCAGAGGTCAACGTGCAGGGTAGGTGTGCACAGACCCGCTTCTTCCCTCCAGCACCTGCTTCCCTCCCATCTGACGGCCCTGACTACTTTCTCACCTCGATTACTCACACGCAGCTCTTTCCTCACCTGCAAAACCCTCCAGGACAAGAACTTCTGATTCACGCTGAATTTTCCATAACCAGGTGTTCTATAAATACCGGTGAGTGAAAAGAACAAATGAGTGAATTTGGGCTAAAATCTAGTCCCTGTCACTTACGTCAGATAGAACACAGAGAGGAGCTGGAAACATTGCTGGGCCAGGCCCGGAGGCAAAAAGGGTTTATCGCTTTTCCTTAGAAGGGAACCTGAGTAAGAGCGAAGTGATCTGGAAGAAAAGATAGTAATCTCACTCCGCTGTACTTCTCCTATGTTCCACAGCACTTTAACCTAGCATACTATTCCATTGAATTATTTGTCCTACTAATTGTTATAATTTGTCTCTTCCTCCAAATTCCACCCCAGGTAGAATGCAAACCCCAAGATGGGGCATTTTGCCTGTTTCGTGCACTAATACCTCCTATGCCCACAGAATAGTGCCTGGGATATGGTAGATTTGGAATGAATGAATGGTATCTATGAAACGTTTACTTGGAGGCAGGCCCCTCTCTACCGGTTATGCATTTATGTGTATTAAAGTCCAGGTAGGTGCATAGTATTATCACCTCGGGTTTAATTATGGGGACGGTGAGGTTAGAAGGTTATGTGACATGAACAGGCTCACCACGAGCTGGGCAGAGGCCAACGCCAGCCGCAGCCGGCCTGGAGCTAACTCTGCAGCGCTCCCTGGCGAGGTGATGCGCAGGAAGCCTTCCCAGAAGCCCCACCCCAGTCCAGCTTTCCTGGGTGAGGCTTTCTTTCTTTTTTTAAAGATTTTTTTGTTTGTTTTTGGTGTGGACCATTTTAAAAGTCTGTATTGAATTTGTTACAATATTGCTTCTGTTTTATGTTTTGGTTTTTTGGCCACAAGGCCTGTGGGATCTTAGCTACCAGACCAGGGATGGAACCCACACCCCCTGCATTGGAAGGCGAAGTCTTAACCACTGCACAACCAGGGAAGTCCCCAAGGCTTTTTTTCTTTCTCTCCCTTCCCACCAACTTCCCACACGACCCCACTCTAACCCCCAAAAGTTAGCTCTGCCCCAAAGTACAGCTTCTTCTCAGTTGGAAAGACTTTTTCTGGCAGGAGAACCACGGAGACATGGGAGCAGAGCGCGGGCCGGGGAGCCGGGGCCTGGCTCTCCCTGCCCGGGCCCTACTCCCCGCCACCTCCCTCCCCCCACCCCACAGACTGCGTGAGAGGCTCCCAGGCCCAAGTTGAGGGCCGGAGGAACTCCCTACATCGCTCTTCCGTGCGTTTCGTGCTGCTGGGAGCTGAGCTAGAACCTAAGGAGGTCCCTGCCCACCTCAAGGCGCGAGACTCCAGACGCTGTCTCCTCTCCAGGCCAGCCCTGCGAGGCCCAGGCGGGGAGAGCCAGGCCCCCTCACCTTCTGCCTTTCTCCCCAGTTCCCTTCTTGGCTCCAGTGCCTCCGTGGTTCTCTCGCCAGGAAAAGTCTTTCCAGCTGAAGAGAAGCTACACTTTGGGGCAGAGATATCTCTTGGGGTTGGAATGGGGTCGTGTGGGAAGTTGGCGGGAAGGGAGCTATAGAGAAAACATCACCCAGGAAAGATGAACTGGGCTGTGGCTCTCGGGAAGGCCTTGTGCGCATCACCTCCCCAGGGAGGGCTGGAGAGTTAGCTCCAGGCCGGCTGCGGCTGGCGTTGGCCTCTGCCTATCCACTTGCTCCTGTGTGACCCCTGGAGAAAAGAATAGAGATCCAAGAGCACCAGGAAGCAGGGAGAAGGCTGCAGGGACTTGAGGACACACACATCCAAGCTCGGGGAGACACGACGCCATGTATCTCCATCCGAGGCCTCGGGGAGGCAGCAGGAGAGGAAGGGAAGGATGCTGGGGGGTCTGAGCATCATCTGGAAGTGGTCCATCAGGGGAGGCGGAAGCTGGGTTGGGGTTTGTCATCAAGAATCTGTGTCCAGATATGGAGAAGCAGTGCCACACCCTATGTATGGGTTTGTGGGTGTGGCCAGGGCCAGACATCTTTGCTGGTGTTTAGATGCTTATGTTTATGCTCTGCAAAGCACACAGGGCTGGGGGACTTGCTGTCAGGGTGTTCCCAGGCAGGGCACCACGCCAACTTTCGCCTCATTAAAGAATCAAGACTGGAATTTCCCTGAAGCTCATTTCCTACCACTTACTACTTAGCGGAGGACCAGAGCTGCCACATCTGTCCTCCGAGGGCAGATGCTGGGTGTGGGCGAGGAGCAGAGCCCTCCAGGAGTGCCTCCATGCCCTGTTCACCTCTCCATCCAGAGGCCTGTCTCCTAACACAGAAGCACATGTGCCTCCCCTCTTGGATTCTTCCTCCCTCTCCTTCAAGAAAGGGAGTCACAGGGAAGAGATCCCCATTTAGTCCCAGCTCCACCACTCCCTGTGCAGAGGTTCCTTCACCTCTCTGAACCTCCGTTCCTCATCTGTACAAAAGATGCAGTAAGACAGCACAGTGGTTCCCAGATGAATAAACAAGATGGAGAACACAAACACACTCAGTGCCTGGCACATGGAGATGTTCGGTCCATGGCCACCCATTCACTCCTCCCCTCACCCAGCCCTTGGGACCACGGGCCTTCTCTCCATCCTTTTAGAGGCAAAACACCCCATGCACCCATTACCCACTCCACCATGCAGCAGGTATTTATTGGACCCTGCCTCTAAATAACCAATGCAAACAGCAAGTGCAAAAATGTCCAGGGGGAGCTTCCCTGGTGGCGCAGTGGTTAAGAATCCGCCTGTCAACGCGGGGGACGCAGATTCGATCCCTGGCCCGGGAAGATCCCACGTGCCTCGGAGCAACTAAGCCTGCGCGCCACAACTACTGAGCCTGCGCTCTAGAGCCTACGAGCCACGACTACTGAGCCCGCACACCACAACTACTGAAGCCCGTGCACCTAGAGCCCATGCTCTGCAACAAGAGAAGCCACCGCCATGAGAAGCCCGCGCTCGATGCAACTAGAGAAGGCCCGCACGCAACAATGAAGACACAACACAGCCAAAAACAAAATAAATTAATTTTTTAAAAAAGTGTCCAGGGACGACATGGCCGGGGCGGAAGGTGGCCGTGTGGGGCCTTTAGGGACTTTCCACCCCCTCACTTGTTCCCGTAAACCAATTCTTCTCCCTATCGTGCGCCACTCCTTCTCCCTATCGAAACCAATTCTTGGAGTTTTTCAGTTGACGGGGACTTGCCAGACAGCGGGTAATTTTCCAGTTGCCCGTAACAGGTATACGCCCTAACCGCCACAATGAACAGACAACTATAACGGCCAGAAGGTGGGACAAAAGTTCCTAAGCCAATGAATTCAAAAGTCACCACATTTACCCAATCATTGTGAGAATAGACCCGCCCTATGAGTAAATAAACCTATAAAAAGTATGTGATTCCGCTTTTAGGGGTTCCCCATCGGCCTCCTGCGTGAGGTTCAGGGAACCCCGGTGCATCGGCTCCTAATAAACCTCTTGCGTGTTGCAACGGCTCTCGACTCTTGGCGGTTCTTGGGCGAGTTGGAATCCCTCGTAGACCACTTGGGTCTAACAGCCGGTCTCCCAGACAAGGCAGCTTTATCATGGTGCTTCATCACAGCCCAGCACCTCCTTCTCGGCTACATGTGCACACCTTGGACAAAGCAATCTCAGGTCCAATTAACATGAACCGGACGCAGAAAGAATAGCTTACAGACCCCAAATGCTGGCTTATTAATTTACAAACAGAGTCACATCCCCAGGCACCTGGACACATCTCTCCTGGGGGCCTCGGAATGTGGCTTTAGTGTGGAATCAGAACAAAGTCGGGACATTGGATGATCTTAATGGCAGGATGATAGCCTGAGGCATCCTCTACACCTCCAGACACACCCACCCTTGGTCCTATAGCCACTGAAATTTGCGGGATGGGACACCGATTGTCCGGCACAGCCTGGAGCCCCAACACCAAGTTGGGTCTCCTTGGATCCCCCTTTATGATGAAGAGGAACTTTCCCCTCCTCTTGGCATTTTCCCTCCGGCAGAAGACAATGCAGTTACTTTGCTGAAATGCAATCACAATCTTATCTGCTCCTCTATGTCTCCTTAATTGGATTTGGGATATTCACAGACAGACAGTCTCCTAGGTAATTTCTACAGAGGGCTAATATCCTCTCCTAAACTGAGTTTCTTCTTAATTGAATTCTCAGAAGGCGATGTTAACTTCAAGGTACTTGGCTGTCAGACCCAAGTCCCGCCCATGTGGGGCAGTATTAAGGAACACAGGAAGAAAGTTTACACCCAAACAGTTCCTACCTCTAAACGATGTACAACCCAGTAGGGAAAACAAAACAAACACATGCAATGCAGTCGACGAATAATCCAGTGCTGAGCGTGTGATTGTGTGGGTCTGATCATAAGAGGGATCAAGTTCAAAGGACAGACAGCTCAGGATGACCTGGAGGAGGCTGGGAAGGCTTTGGGGAAGAGGCAGAGCTAAGGCATCTTGGGAGGCTCTGTGGACAGCTGACTTACCTAAGAAAAGCAGGGGAGGGGGAACATTCCAAAGGCAAAAAATGGGTGGGAAAAATGGAAATCAGATGGTCTAGATGGAAGGGGCAGATGTGACCAATTCACATCCTGCCCCTGTGATGAATGGCTTCCCGGTTCCCTCTTTCACCCCCACTATTTCTGTTCCTCTTCCCCGTGCATGAGCTGGGCTTGCGGAGGAAGTCAGGGACGCCCATCTCCCCCACCCTCCCCAACATACACAAACACACGCGTGTCCAGACACAGCAGAACTAACGGTCTGCTGGACAGGAAAGCCCTGTCGGAGTGCAGGGAACCTCCACCCCAGGCCAGGAGGGACAGCCCTGGGCTTTCCACCTGCTGCACTGATCACCACCTGATTCAGCCTGAAAACCAGCCCCAGGTGCTAGACACAACATGACCTCTTCCCCTTTCCTACCAGCTCCTTGGGATTCTCAGAAGTGATAACAGGGAGTTCCCGAGTCAGGGGCTTTCCACCTGGGCTCTGCTGCTGGCTCCTACCTCCACCCCCATTTCCCTGAGTAAGCTACCAGCACAGGCAGATAAGGGCAAGATGGAGTGTGGCATGCCATTTCCAGAAAGAGGGAGGACTGGAGGAGAAACCCCCTCAGAGCCCCATTCTGGTGGCTTAGGTTCAGGATCAGACCCTTGAGACACCCAGAGCAGAATGGTTTCCATTAGTGCTGGTCTAAAGCAGGAGCTCAGAATGAGAAGGGGTGACCCCCAATTTCCTGGTGTCCCCTCTGAAGGAGCTAGACCCTGGAAACCAGACAATAGCCCCTCTGCTTCCCCAGACAGCCTGGCCCTTAGACAGAGCTGGCCAGCGTGGAGCTGAGGACTCAGGAGGGCGAGGTCTATGCCTGCGAGGCCCGCAGCTCCTGCCAACCCTGGCATGACTGAGGCTGTCTGCGTCTGGGACCAGCCTCACAGAATGGTGAGCTGGCAGGCTGGGCTACACCCTGGGGAAGAGGGAGTGGGCCCCAGAGAGCCAGTTGTTGGTCTAGGCTGTGAATAACAGGGGCATCATCAGAGCCCCAGAGCCACGGGGCAGAAGCACCCAGCACAGGGACTGACTAAGAGCAGGTCCGGGCGGGTGGACGATGACAGGGGAGTCGGGAGGCTCTGTCAGGCTACACACACACAGACACACACTCACACACACTCAGACACACACACACACGCACTCACACACACACTCACACACACACACACACACACACACACACACACACGAGCAAATCTCCCGGCCTGCTCTTTGGGGTCCTTCATTTCCAGGCCCTTCTACCCACACGACTCTCTGCTTCTCCAGGCTGACTCATCCTCCCTGAACACCCCTTTGCCCTATCTCAAAGGTTGGGGCCCTGGACTTCTCCCCACCTGCCCCAGGCCTTGGCTGTATGCCTGATTTCATGTGTCATTCAAGAGGCACTTGGCCCAACTTTCCTTGGAACTGCTTATCTTTAGAAATGCCTGTCTTTCTCCGGAACAGAGCCCCGAGTCCCTCCAGGGCTGGAGCCAGATCTCCAGCCCCAGCACTTTTATATGCCCAGCGGGCAGAAAACACAATGAAAGCAGCTCTGCAGGAATGCCAGGAGATGACAATTAGGATAGTGACCTTCATTCTTCACAGGCCATGCCCCACAGGGAGCCTTCCCCGAGCAGTTCACAGCGAGCAGTTCACAGCCGAGCAGTTCACAGCATGGCTCTTTCAAGGCATTCGAGGCATGTTCTGGCTCCTCCAGCCCTGAGCCAGCTTCTCATCTCCTCTCTCCCTCTCCACCCATCTCAGAGTTGAGCCTGAAGTCCAAGGTCAGCAGAAAACCAGCTCACAGACATGAACAGGGCAGGAAAAGGGCTCACGGAGCAACTGGGTCAAAATTCAGCACACCCATCCTCCTCCCCAGCTCATCGCCAGAGGCTGCAGCTCCCTGTGGCCAGGTGACCCAGCCTCCAGGCCTAGGGCAACACTGACCAGCTGTCAGGTGTGATAAGGGGGCTCTGCCTCCAACAGCCTCCCCAGGGCCGCAAGTGCCTGACATTTCACATCACTGGCTTACGGGGTCTAAGGTCATAGTCTCAATCCTAGAAGCACCCGAAGAGCTAGTGAAAACAAAACAAACCCCAGTGTCCCAGGATTCCAGTTCAAGATTCCAATCATCAGGGTTGAGTCTGGGTCTCAGGACTTTTCAAAAGCTCTTGGCGGGGGTGGGGGATGAATTTGGAGATTGGGATTGAAACATACACACTACTATATATACAATAGACAACGAATAAGAACCTGCCGTACAGCGCAGGGAACTCTACTCAGTTCTTTGTAATGACCTATATGGGAACAGAAGCTTAAAAAAAAAAAAAAAGAGTGGATATATGTATATGTAAAACTGATTCACTTTGCTGTACACCTGAAATTAGCACAACATTGTAAATCAACTATACTTCAATCAAAATTTTTTTAAAAATTTAAACAAAACAAATGCTCCTGGGTGAGCCTCAGGTGCAGTGGGGGGCTGAGAACCACTGGATCAAGGCACAGAATGTCATAATTCCAAAGTGAGTGTGACTCGGGAGGGTTTAAAACAGTGAATCCTTAAGACCTGAGTTGGAATCAGTTCCTTGCTGGGTAGCAGATCTCGGGGGGTGCGGGGAGGGGAGAGGGGATGAGACCAGGGTCAGAAGAGTTCTGAAGGAAAGAGTCAAGGGCGGTGGGAAGGGGGCAGTGGGACATGCAGTGAGGGAGGGGCATGGACCCATCCTGGGTTGGGAGGTTAGGGGGGACAGCTGTGCGGGGGACAGCTGTGTGGACAGGTGAGGCACTGAAAAGCAGAATGGAGTTAAGAGCTGGGGGCTCTGGAGCCAGCTCCTCTCATTAGCTGAGTGAGCTTGAGCAAGAAATCCGACTCTTTTGTGTGTCGGTTTCCTCGTCTGTAGAATGGGGACATCGCCACTCCCCGACTCTGAGTCACAGGAGAACGAACTAAGGTGATGAGTACCAAAGAGGGCCTGGCAGATGGCAACCACTCAGCATACCTTAGCCATCATTACTGCTGTAGTTTGGGGAAGAGAGCAACTCCTGAAACCCTAAAGAAAAGGCATGCAGACCCCAACACCTTAGAAAAGAATGGATTTGCAGATCAGAGGCTGCCTCAACACACCAACAGGGGCAGTCACAGATCCAGGCTGTCTGGCATGAGTTTTCAGAGGCTCAGGATCCATCCTTCCTCCAGGCTTACCAGCATGGGAGTCCGGGAGGCTAGGGGCCCTGCAGCCCTGACATGGGGGTTGCTTCTCCCTGTCCCTTTCGGATGGAGGCTTCTCCTCTAGCTCTGGGATTTGCCACACTCTTTCTAAAGGCCCTGAAAGAGGATGGAACTCTCCCCTCTGGTACTGCACACAGTGGGGGACCCAGGGCAGGCCTCCACCCTGTCCCGGCCATGACCTCATTCATCTCTAACGAAGTTCCTGCAGGTTCCAGCTTCTGCAAATCCTGCCCTAGAACCTAGAATTGTCTTACTTGATTTCCAACAGCCAACTGGCCATCTGGGGGCTGTGACGGTCCCAGCACAGATGGTCTTCTTTACCAGATGCTCCTTCGGTTCTCCCGGGATCCGCCTGACCTTGGCAGGGGACCCTGTTTTCCCCCCCAGGAGCTCATCTGCCTAAGAAGGCCAGCGAAGGGGGAGGGGACCATTTCTCCCAGTCACTACACAGCGGGACTCAGACCTCCAACCTTCCACTCCAGTGCCCATACCTGGAAGCCAGTTCACGCTGGGGCATCCCCAGGGTTGTTTACCTGACTGGAGCAGGAAGGCCCAGTCTCTTTCCTTTCCCCCTTCTTCCCTGGAAGGTGACTCTGTCCCTCGTGCATTGTTTTCTTTCCGGTGGAATTTCTGCTCTTGAAGACTCAGCATTCTGCGTTCCTCCCACCGCTGCCGTTCCTCACATCCTGGTTTCCTCCTGTCCAGACCACGCTGGCCATCGGCCAGGACCTCGGCCATTCGTGGAGAGGACAAGGGCTGAGGACAGCAAAGGGTGGAGGCGGGAAGTGGGAAGCTGATCATTCCTCCTTCATTGGAGCCTAGGCCTCTTCTGCAGGGCCTGTGGTGGTCCTCCATGGGCAGTGTGTCAACAGTGGGTGGCATGTCCACTATGGGTGGCGTGTCCACCATGGGCGGTGTGTCCACTGTGGGTGGCATGTCCACTATGGGTGGCGTGTCCACAGTGGGTGGTGTGTCCACTGTGGGTGGCGTGCCCACTGTGGGGGGCATGTCCACCATGGGCGGTGTGTCCACCATGGGCAGTGTGTGCACAGTGGGTGGTGTGTCCGCCATGCACAGGCAACCCCTACCCCCTGCAGTGGGCAGAGAGGCCCAGAGAGCAAGCCTGGGGTGGACACATTGGGAGGTTCTACACGGACGGGGACAGACCTTGGACTTCCCACTCCCAAATCAGTTCCTCCCTGGATTGGGTACAAGACCCGCCTGGCACTAAGGCAGGCAGGGAGCCCAGACAGTCAGGCCAAGATTGAGGCTAATCTCCAGTGTGGTCTCAGGACAGGGGTTAGGGGTGGGCGCGGCGGGGTGGCAGGCAGTACTGCCCAACTTGTGCCAACTCGCCTGCCCATGGCGCTCCCTGTGGGGTTGTGGAAGGTGCTTGAGACAGGGTGGTTCATGCTTCCCCTCTCCTGACCTGGACCCCAGCCCACAGGCCAGTTCCAGGAAAGGGCCCAGGTCTGATTCCTGGGTGTTAAATGCAGCCCCGGTCAGCCTGCCCTTCCAGCCATGAAGCAGAAGGAGCCCCAGACTTTGTCAGGTCTGGGCCGCCTCACGTCTGCCGCCTCAGCTCCCCTCCCTCCAGCAGCCCAGCCCCTCCTCCGCCCCGTCCCCCCAGGCAGAGCTGCGATGGGAATGACAGTTACGGGTTTGCCTGCATCACCCTTTAATCACACAGCCCTGTTAGTTCCTGACACTGATGGCAGTGGGGGCCACAGCGAGGCGCCACCAGGCAAGGGACTCAGGACAAAGTCATGTTATAATTCTGGGTCCTGGGAATAGGAGGGACAGCAGGCATTGCCAGCTCCGAGCATCTGCTTTAGGTCGAATTTCTTAACTTGGTAATGATGTCTTTTTCAAGCATCTGCGGGAAGCCTGGTCCTGCCCTGCCAGTGCCAGACATGGGCCTTCCTTGCCCCAGTGCCCCGGCCCCACCTGCTGAATTTCTGGGGTTCCTCACCTGAGGACCTGATTCTCTAATCCCTTCTATCACAAGAGTCTTGGTCTCTACCCTCTACCCTCAGGAAACCGATGGGCTCAAGAGAGGACACACACACACACACATTTTTTAAAGTCAGCTGAAGGCTACTGATTGCTTTCTTCCTATGGATAGATATACTTGGTCATTTCATTCAAGCCATCTTTTGAAACCCTAACAAGATAGTTATGGAAGTGGCATCATTCTCCCCATTTTGCAGAAGAGAAAAGTAAGGCTGTGGGGAGTAATAAAGTTACCCAGAGTCTCCTAGTCCTCAGGCCACATCTGCCTCTTACTACAGAAGACATCTTGTTCGTGCCCATGGTGTCTGTCTAGAGAGACTGAAGCATTAGGAAGGGAAAATGATTTGCTCACGACCATGGGGATGACTGGAGCCAGAATGTCTGGTCACAGTGATGACCACCAGAGAATCCTGACGTGTTGAGAGCAAACACGTGGCTCAGTAAGCAGGTCTGATTGAATAGTCTTCCCTCGGTATCTGCAGATTGGTTCCAGGACCCCCGCAGGTACCAAAATCCACAAATACTCTAGACCCTTATATAAAATGGTATAGTATACTCTGTCCTCCGTATTCACAGCGTCTGTATCCACAAATCCTGCATCAGGGGATTCAACCGACTGCGGATATGATCGGTTGGTTGCCTCCACGGGTTCGAACCCGCAGATATGGAGGGCTGACAAGAAGGGAAGGGGAACCTTCCGGTCTTGGGTCTCCTTGGGATGCCTTTCCTAATCAGGGTGGGGTCTCTGAGGTCAGGAAGAGGCAGCCACGGGGATCCAGGAGAGAAAAAGCAGGTCTCCGAGGATAACGTAAGGGACAGGAGCAGTTGCAAGGAAGAGCTGGGTGCTCTGGAGAAGGGAGTGGGCCCAGGAAGCCAGGAATCGGGAGGCGGGTGTGGACGGAGTCGGGACAGTGTTTCTATGTGGCCTCCAGCCTGCAGCGAGTAGAGGGCGCTGCTTAGGACAGGGACTGCGGTGCAGTCTCTGAAGGCATCTCTGAGTGTCACATCAAACCCATCCCAGAAGAGATTCAGAGAAGCTCCTTTCTGAACTCCTGAGCTGGAGGATGAGGGGAAGGCAGCCGTCCTGTGACTCCCCTGATCAAGCTGAGGTCGTCCTGTTGCCTTTCCTTCAAGCGCTGCAGTGCTCTCCTCAGCCCTTTCAGCCGCTGTACGACGTGGAGGGGCACAGGAAGGGTTCTGGGTCCCCCACGGATCCAGGCAAGCCAGCAAGACAGACGCCGACTGCCTTCCTGCTCACCAAGCCAGCTGAGGCAGCCCGGGGTGACTCAGATAGACAGACATGCAGAGAAGGCCTACTTCCATATGGCGACGAAGCAAGAGAGAAGGAACGGTCAGTGACTCGGGACGTCCCTGGCTCCCCACTGGCAAATTCCATCTATGCTGCATCACCAGGCCGCTTCGTTCCTGGGACCTGTGATACCCACAAGTTCCCCACTGACCCAGGGTCACCACCACCATCGGAAGGTTCCCCTTCCCTTCTTGTCAGCCCTCCATATCTGCGGGTTCGAACCCGTGGTCGTTTATCTGGGCGTCTGCCCAGCTCAGTAAACTGGTTGCGTCCAGAGCCAGGATGCAGACTAGAGCAGGAGCCTCTACTTCAAGCACCTGGGAAGAGGCTGCAGTAAGAGCAGACCTAGAACACGGCCCATTAAGAGAGCAAGACGGAGACGGGATGCCTCAGGTAGAAAGGGTTGCTGCCCAGAGATGGAGACAGGTGGAGAGAGGATGAGAGCATTGTCTCCCCTCCCTGTCCTGGGATCTGTGACCCGCCCCCCGCTCCCCCGCCCCATCCAAGCTGCCCTCTGCTTCTCCCTTGCAACCCAGCATCAGTACCTCTTCCTCCGGGAAGACTTCCGTCCACATCTGGGCCTACACCCTGATAGCCTGAGTCTTACAACTTTGTATACAGAGTTAGACAGATGGTTTTAATCTAATCATTGCATGATGTTAATCTTCTGTCCCAGGACGTGTGTCTGTGCCTTCGGAGAAGGGAGAAGCTCATGTTTCTCTGAATCACACCATCGGGCATTGATTGTCAATAACCATTTGGCCATTTGGGGGAAGATTCACACAACAGCCAGGGTAAAATGAAAGATGTATCCAGAGAAAGTGATAAAAGGAGATTCAGGAACGCTGGGAATGAGGAACAAGTTCTGGTAAACAGGAAAGAAGTGAATCAGAGTTAGACAATCTGTGTACGTGGAGAGAGAAGTGGAAGCAGGGTTAGGATCCGACTGGGGTAGACCAGGAGTGGGAGGTAGACCTGGGAGTGGGAGGCTCCCAGGCCTGTACTACCTCATTCTGGCTGCCACCGGCAGGCTCTGCGGTCACACCAGCCCCAGGAATCACACATGCCATCTGCCCCATACATCCCCCTGTGGCCACACTGGGCCCCCTTCTCTCCCTCTGCCTCTTTCTTCCAAGAGAACAGGCTCTTTCTTGCCTGGGGTCTGTGGGGGGTCTCTGGTGCTCACTGAACACTGACATTATGAGAAGTCACCCCCAAGGGAATACTGCCCCCCAACGCCCCTCCAAGAAATAAGGATACACAAGACATGGCGACGGACAAAGTAAAGTGAAGGATAGGCACAGAAGTGACTGTAAGAAAAGGGGATGTTTCTAAAAGTGGTTCAGCTGTTAGGGGGTGTTATAGGGGAATCAACAGGACGTAGGGGATGTGGGTGGCAGAGAAGGGGACAAAAGGGCCAAGACCAGAAGAGTAGGTCAAAGTCTACTCCACTTTCACCTGCTGAGAAAACAAGCCTCCGTCCTTCCTGGTATGCTGGAGGGTTCAAGACACGTGCCAAATGTCAGTGGCATCCACATGTGACCCCACAGCTCAGAGAGGAAAATCTTCCCAGGATCTAAAGTCTGTGAAGTCGGCCAGTGGGAGCATGTCAGGCTCAGGGTGGAACCAAGAGGACCTGGCCTGAAATGGACAGAGGGGCTGGCAGCCATTCTCGTGGGTGACCAGCCAGTCCGCTTCCCAAGGCATTTCATCCACTCTGCTAATCACCGAGAGACATCAAAATATATAACAAGGCGCTTGCCTTATGTCAAAGTTAACAGCTCAAGCTGTCTGGGTTCCTGTCCTGGTTCTGCCCCAACCGAGAGCGGCTGCCGCTTAGTGAGAGCCTGTAATATGTCGGACGCTTACAATATTTCATTTAATCCTCACAAAAACCCTGAAGGGTGGGAATGAGAGTGTCCATCTACATACCTACCTCACATACAAAAACTGAGACCCACAAAGTTCGGTTTTGCCCAAAGACACATAAGTAGCTAAGTGTCAGAGCCCTGACCAGGCCGGCTCAATGGGCACTGTTCTCCCATTTATGGTATGTCGCTGTGTGTTCTCAAACACATCCCACGGCCTCTCTGGGCCTCAGGTCTCTCACCTGAAAATTCAAAGGACTGGACCAGATGGTTCTTAGAGCCCTCCGCTCTGAAACCCTAGGACATGATTGGAGAAAAAAGCGTCCCACGTTGGGGGATGCAGGTTTTACTGTCACGGGAATTTAAGGCGAGATGGCTGGAGGTGGCGGCTGGAGAAAGCATAAAGGAGAGGGGCTTATGGTGGCAGGTTAGGGGGGAGTCAGGCTTGGCGGCAGTGTGAGGAGGGACCTTGGACAGGCCGAGGTGGCCCATGTCTGTCGGGCTGTCCCAGGGCCGTGATCTTCAATGAGAAAAAGCTGACACACAGCCCAGGCCTCGGCTCACTCCTACGAGATGAGGCCGAGAGCCCAGCCCAAACACAGCTATTTCGGGTGTTGTATTCTTTGGAAAACCACCAGGCCAGAAATAGCGCTGTGAGTTAGTAGGACCCCGGCCTTCTGCCACCCCCGGCTCTCCCAGTGAAATTACCAAGAGTCAGGAGGTCGGCTCTTAACATTCCAGGGAGCCTGTGTAACTGATAGGAGGCAGCCTCTTCTTCCCACAGGAAGGCCTGGAGCAGAGCATTTGACTGTAAAAGGGATTCTGCACAAGGAGAGGAGAGGGAAAGAGGGATTGAGTCACGGAGAGCAGAAAAGAGAGGGGGGAAAACGGGGAGAGAACTCACATGGCTGAGACTAGAGGAGACGGGCGGGAGGGGATGGAGATTCCCAGTGGATGGAGGGATGAGTAGAAGCGATAAGAAGAGGGAGTCTCAGAGGGAGAAAAGGAAAGAGAAAAAGAGGGTGGGTACCTGGGGCTTGGAGAGCAAAGGGGAAGCAAAGCGGAAGAGCAGAGAGCTAGAGGGCAACTGCAGGGCAGGAGGTAAAGCGTTGGAGGGAAGACCAGCATGGCGGAGGCCCCAGTGGAAGCAGGGCTACTGGGGGGTGCGATGGGGACAGGGTAGGGGGACAGTCACGGAAAGTGTGAGTCTGATCTCGTCACGAAACACCTGCTCAGAGCAGATGACAACATCTTTCCCAGTTGGCTAGAACCGGAACTTTCCCCAGAAAGCCACAGCCCTGTAACTCATCCTCTTATCTCGACCCGGCAGGAGTCAGAGATCCAGTTATTTCAACAGTAGGGACTTTTGACCCCTTAAGAAAGAGCCAATGCTTGAAAGAGGTGACAGGGTCAAGGCTGTTTGGTGTTCAGGGAAAGTGGCAGCTCCTTGAGTCAGGCTGGATGCTGAGAAGGACGTTGCAGGGAGGTCTGCTTTGGGGCAGCGGGCGATTGGACTGTACCCCGGTGTGGAGAAGATCTCCTGAGGGCAGACCAGGGGGAGGTAAGGGCGTTTCACGGAGAGGAGAGGCAGGGACCACGATCAAGTCTGGGTTTAGATCCTCTGGCGGCCCCAAGTGATCAGAAAGTCAAAGGGAGAGTCAGAAAACCCAGCATGGTACAGTTACACTAGGCTTTGCCTCAGTTTCTAATCCACACCCACCAGACACCTACAAGTCTCCTCCAGTTTGGGAAAAGACCCCTTAGTAAGTCAGCCCTTTCTGTTTCCAAGGTAAAGCGTACCCCTTCTCTCTCCAACAGGACATAGAGCTGCTCCCAGGGGCTCCTGTGCCCAGGGACAGAGGGGCTTTTCTGGAACGGCAACAGGATCATTCAGGTCCAGGGGTGGGGACAGAAATGGTCACTGCCCTGGCAGGACCCAGGCGGTCCCAGAAAACAAAAGGGCTTTTATGGCTGAGGCTGGGCGAGGAGAGAGACAACAGCTTCTGGAATAGCCCACGGAGGAAGGCATGAGAGGCCAGACAGCGGGGCACCTGGAGGGCAGGCCCAGCCGCCTCTTTTTTTTTTTTTTTTTTTTTTTTGCAGTACGTGGGCCTCTCACTGTCGTGGCCTCTCCCGTTGCGGAGCACAGGCTCAGTGGCCATGGCTCACAGGCCCAGCCACTCCACGCAGTATGTGGGATCTTCCCGGACCGGGGCACGAACCCACGTCCCCTGCATCGGCAGGCAGACTCTCAACCACTGCGCCACCAGGGAAGCCCCCAGCCGCCTCTTGACCCACTGCTCTTCCAACTTGGAGCTTGGCACTCCCAACACAGACTCCCAGGTCCCTGTCCCCCTGTGGCCCCCAAGGGTGAAGGGTAAGGCATTGGGGCTTTTCTGGGGTTAGGAGATGGCTTGGAGGCTTCCCCTTCTCTTCGTGCCACCCCACATCCCCACCTGGTTCCCAGGGGCAACAGGAAAAACAAAGGTGGAAGCAGAGTGAAAATGGGAAAGTCCTCCAGCTGCAGTTGCCCTTGGTATCTGTTTACTTAAAAAATCCAAAACAAACATCCCGACACATCCACCCACTTAAACTTCCCGTGATTCTGCTACCGGCTGTCTCCATGGATACTCCCAGTTGAACCCCAACACCTACACAAAACATGACAGTGTGTGGACTCCGCCACCCAAGTCAAGGGCTCCATCCCCCCCAGGACCCCTCTGGCACTACCCTGTCCACAACATCAGGCTACACAGCCAAGGGTGCCACCAGACCCCTAAATGCACCAGCCCAGTCCTACAAACTGGCCTCTAGCCAACGTCCACCATCTATAAAATTCTTTGGCCACTTTGCCACCCCTAATCCCAGTACCCTAGAAGCACACCCCGTAAACCCGCCATGAACTGACGCCCTTACTTCCATCCCTACCGCCGCCACTCCAGCCCTCCAAATGTTTGCATCTGGAGGAAAAGGATAAGATGTAATCCTCCCCAGTCACAGCGGGTGGCTCAGAAAAATGAAACCTACACACTGGGCTCCTAATTTCCCACCAAGGCTTTACCCCTTTACCCCGGTTACCCACCACCCCACCCAGCACACCTCAAACCCCAGCCATACAGGACTGTTGACACAAAGAGAGCCCTGGGGACACCACCAGAGTCTGGACACGTGGGGGAGTCAGCCACACATCACCCGATGGACGGGCTGGCAGGCGCTTGGCAGGGAAGACGGAAAGGGGGGAGGGAGTTCTCCACCAGGCTCATGTCCTAGACAGTCAAAACCCAGACAATCACATGGCACGCTCCGGGCCCTCTGGCTGCTGGGATGTAGTCAGGAAGAGGGAGGGGTGTTCTTCCCAGTTTGGCCAGTGCATGGAGCTGGTGGACAAAAGTCTGCAGGATCTTTAGTTTCTTTGATAACTCTGCAGCGATCTGTTTCTCCAAAGGAAAAGGAGGAAGTGTAAATCATTTCCCTACACTGAGCACTGGGGAAAGTGAGCACTGGGTGCCAGGGGTCGAGCTGGCGTAACATCCCGAGGCAGAGGGCAGCAGAATGAAGGGAGGCCCTGGGGTCAAGGCAACCAGGATTTGCTCAATTGTTCCAAGCCCTCTCTCTCACATGTACACACACAGGGCAGCACGCACACACACACAGATGCCTCAGCAAGTCCCACAGAGGGAGGTGCTGAGGGGGCCCGGCTGCTGTTCAGACAGACTTCCAGAGCCAGAAAGTGGGCGTGGCCGGGCCATGAGTTAATCTACTTCCGGCCCACATCTGGTATAAAGGGAAGCTGCAGGCTCCAGAGGAGCACAGCTGCATCTGGCTGAAAGACCAAGAGCACTGTCCAAAGAGCCACACCCCCTCCCCAGCAGAGGAGTAGCCACCACGGTCAACACCCGCAGCCCCAGCAGCAGCAGGACAAACTGACCGTCACAAGGCACCTTGAGAATTTCAGGTAAGAGAAAAGCAAACTCTCCGTCTCCGGACCTCGGGCTAAGGCAGGGAGCACCCCTCTGCAGACGATCCCCAGTGTTCCTCTTTCTTTCCTCGGAGACCTGCAGCCCTGAGATGACCCCGTCATATCAGTGATCACAGGAGAGCGGGGAAGATGGGCAGGACCCCCCAACAATCCCACCACCCAGAAGCAAGGGCCTCACTTCTCTTGGACCCTCTCCATTGAGACATTCCCCCTTCCCAGCACAGGAAAGGGGTTTTTCATGCCTGCTAACTTGAATGAAGCCATGATTGTGAAAGCATCACAAGAGAATTAAAAAGCATCGTGTAAATCACAGATGTTATTATAATTTCACCTTTCAACCTCCTGGAAGGGAAAGGAGATCTCTTGGAGGGTGGAGCCAGCGGTTTCCAAGATTCCCACAGGTGAAAACGCACTTAAGACTCCCTGGGGCTGAGACAGAGGGGAAAAGACTCAGGATCTGAACCCATCATGGTTTCTGTCTTGCCCTCCTGTTCACGTATCATCTGCTAGTGGCAAACATGGGGAGCCTGGCCGTGGCTGGGGTCCCATCACCCCTCCCTACTCACCATCCTTCCGGAACAATTCCCTCATCAGATCCTTTTCCACTGGCTCTAGGATGCCGACGTCTCCTGTCTTTGCCTGTCTCGCACTGGGCGTGGCCCTCATCTTTGGTGAAGGGTCTGCCTCCTACCATCACCAGTCTCCTGCGGCCCACCTCGCCGCAGACTTTGGAGTGAAAGTGTTTCAGCAGGTGGTGCAGGCCTCCAAGGACCTCAACATGGTTTTCTCACCCTATGGGGTAGCCTCAGTCATGGCCATGTTACAGCTGACCACAGGAGGAGAAACGCAGCGGCAGATCCAAGAGGCGATGCAATTCAAGGTTGATGGTGAGAGATGGGGCAGAGTGGGAGGCGGGCATTCACGTCGTCTTCCCAGGACAGGGGTGTAACCGACCAGAGGCAGAGGAAGGGCTGACCCCAGCTTAGCTGAGCCAACTCCTGTCCTCCCATGCCACAGGGATGGACCACTGCATCTTCTTCTCACCACACCCTGTGTCACTTGGTTATTGGACAGTCACAAGGTGTACAGGCCAGTGGATCTGGTATAAAACAGCCCTGCCTCACCACTCATATACTGTGTGACCTTAACCCCTCCGAACCTCAGTTTCCTCATCTGCAAAATGGGGACAATAAAAGTATCTACCACATGGGGCTGTTGTAAGGGTCAACTAGAACGATGCATGTGAAGTGCCTGACATCTCTTGTTATTATTAAAAGAAAAAATTAGGATTTATAACTTAAAAACAGAGAAAAATATTCCAAGCCAAAGATAAGGGTTAGGACCTAAGATTTTTGAAGAAAAGAGGGAGATGCAGGAAAGATTAAGGTTTGGAATGAAATCTCCATCCAGAGACCTCCGGGGGAGCAGAAGAGTCCTGTGCATGTGGGCAGGGTTAGGGGAAGTTAGTCCCACTGGGAGCCCTGGGTTTGAGATGACCTTAATGTGTCCTTTCCTCCCCACTTTGGCCCAGAGAAGGGCATGGCCCCTGCCCTCCATCAACTGTACAAGGAGCTCATGGGACCATGGAATAAGGATGAGATCAGCACGGCTGATGCCATCTTTGTGCAGCGGGATCTGAAGCTGGTCCAGGGTTTCATGCCCCACTTCTTCAGGCTGTTCCGCACCACAGTCAAGCAGGTGGACTTCTCAGAGACAGAGAGAGCCAGGTTCATCGTCAACGACTGGGTGAAAAGACACACAAAAGGTGAGCAGGCAGGGAAAGGAGGCCAGTTCCCAAGGGCCTGCAGAGAAAAGGGATTCAAATCCCAAGTGTCCTAACCTCTCCCTTCCAGCATCTTCTGCTCTGTAGACAGGTCAAGTGCTTTAAGAATCAAAGCATCGTGTTTTTCCATAATTAGGCTTTCCCCGTGAACCAACTCTAAAGTCATCCCTAAAAAGTATTGCGAGGTGTTATAAGAACAGTAATAACCATGACAAGGGTCACACACAACCCGTCAAGACTGCAGCTTAGGGAGCAAAGTAAGGGGAGACATATTTCCAGGTCTGATCCTGGACAGGATCCCAAGACCACGAAAGTGTGGTGAGCTGGAAGGCTTTCCGAGACTCTTAGGAAGATGAAAGGGGTTGAAAGCAACTAGATAGGTTCACTAAACCTTACCCAGTCTGTCTTCTGACGGAATCCCTTCTGACACACATCCATTGGAGGACTGGGCGCTAAAGAGGATCATCTAAAAGGGTTTAAAAATATCTAGCCTCCTGATCGCCTCGATTTCCCACAGGCATGATCAGCGACCTACTTGGCGAAGGGGCTGTGGACCAGCTGACACGCCTGGTACTGGTAAACGCCCTCTACTTCAACGGCCAGTGGAAGATGCCTTTTCTAGAGTCGAGCACCCACCACCGCCTCTTCCACAAGTCCGATGGCAGCACTGTCTCTGTGCCCATGATGGCTCAGACCAGCAAGTTCAACTACAGTAAGTGCAAGACCCTCCCTTCCCCAAGTCCCACAGTGACTGCACCTCATCCCTGGGGGGCATCCCCTCTAAGGGAGGAGAAACCCTAGAATACACCCCAGCTGTGACAAAGACTCCCCAGGTAGGAGACACTGGGATTATCAGAGCAGCAGAAAGTAGCTTTTACCTTGTGCAAGATGAAGCTGAAATCCAGAAATTCCCTCAGGCCCATATTTGACCAGTTTGACCCCATCTCTCATCTTCATGTGGTTCTAGTGTGATAACCTGGGGTTCACAGATCCTTCTGGGGAAGAGTGATGTGAAAGTTGAGATTAAGGAGATGGGGATTGGAATGAATTAGTAGCTGGGTACTGGAGAGAAGGCTGTGAAGGTGAAGAAGGCCAACAGGAGACAGAGAACCCAGAAGATACTGTGATTTAGCAGAAGAGAAGGGAAATGGGAATAAAGACATTGAACAGGGGAGTGGTGGGGTGGGGGAGCCTCAAAAACTAGGATGGAGAGCTGGCTTCCAAAGAGTGGAGGGGACAGGAGGACTAGTTGAAAAGCCAGTGCTGGGTTAGAACCAACAAGAGCTGGAGCCATTGCCAATGCGCCATCTTGGTGTCTTCATAGCTGAGTTCACCACCCCCGACGGCCATTACTACGACATCCTGGAATTGCCCTACCATGGGAACACTCTCAGCATGTTCATTGCTGCCCCCTATGAAAAAGAGGTGCCTCTCTCTGCCCTCACCAGCATTCTGGATGCCCAGCTCATCAGCCAGTGGAGAGGGAACATGACCAGACTGACCCGCCTCCTGGTTCTGCCCAAGTAAGCCACCCTTTGCTCTTGCCACACTTGCCAATGCTCTAGTCCCCTCTGCCTGCCCCCTCCCCTCTCCCCTGGTTCCCTGAAAGTGCCACCCCCATGTGGAGTTTCCCAAACATGACATCTGCAGGGTAGGGACAGGGACGTGTGTGGGTGGCTGATGGGAAACACTCCGGCCTGGGTTTGATTAAGATTCCTCTCATCATCCCTCTTCTGCTGGAGGGCTGCAGGGGAGTTTTCTGGACCATGCCCCACATTTACCACCCTCTGAATACTCAGCAAAAGCTAGCCAAAGGAAGAGCCAGAGAGATAGATGATGCAGGGTTAGGGTGGAGGGGAATACGTTGATCTACACTCTTTTAGGAATGCCCCTCACTCCCACCCCCATCTCTTCAAGTTAGCATCTAAACAATGGAGACAAAAGGAATCACTTCCGCAGATGAAACAGCCAGAACTACAGCTTCTAGCTGGCTTCCAACGAAGCAGAGTTTTAAAAATCCTTCTGCAGAAGCAAAGAGGGTGCCGGAGGCTGAGGCTGGATAATTCCAGAATTGTGGGGAAGCTTCCCACCATGCTTACCCCAAATTCCCAGATGCCATAATGCCAGGCTTAGGGAAAGAGGATCATTTAGTTGGTTAGCACGCACTCTCTCTCTCTCTCAAAAAAAAAAAAAAAAAAAAAAAATAGAGGTAATTAGTTGTGCCCTGATGGGAAGCAGAGCGAGAGCCCCAAAGCCTCGCTGCTGGAGTCCTCCTCAGGCTCAGCTCTCAGAACACAATCTACAGACCGGGTTTTTGTTCAAATATCCTTGCAGAAGAATTTGCCCTGCCCCCTCCCTCCCCAGTCAGGCTGAATATAATTGTGCTCAAACTACTGCCTTATTTGAGGAAAGTAATTAGTCATAGGTTCAAGGGGGTGGGGAGATTGCAGGAAAATGTTCATTAGTACTAGAATCTCCCAGCAAGGAGGAGACCTTGCAATCGGATTTGAAAAAACAAGCTTCCCACTTCTATTTTCTTTTTTTTTTTAATCTATTTATTTATTTATTTATTTATTTTGGCTGTGTTGGGTCTTCGTTGCTGCGTGCGGGCTTTCTCTAGTTGCGGCCAGTGGGGGCTACTCTTCGTTGCGGTGCCCGGGCTTCTCAGAGAAGCTGCGGAGCACGGGGTCTAGGCACGCGGGCTCAGTAGTTGTGGCTCACGGGCTCTAGAGCTCAGGTTCAGTAGTCGTGGCACATGGGCTTAGTTGCTCTGTGGGATCTTCCCGGATCAGGGCTCGAACCCATGTCCCCTGCATTGGCAGGCGGATGCTTAACCACTGCACCACCAGGGAAGTCCCCACTTCTACTTTCACATCAGTCCCCATCCTGTTGGTTTGTGGGGACGGAGATACTTGGTGGGGTTAGAGGTGGCCTGAGCTTGAAATGTGTCCTGCTCCTGTCTGCAGGTTCTCCCTGGAGAGTGAAGTTGACCTCAGGAGGCCCCTGGAGAACTTAGGAATGACCGACATGTTTAGGCCAAACCAGGCAGACTTCTCAAGACTTTCAGGTAAGAGGTTTTCCTTTCACTTTCTTCCCCTGGTGGACAGTGGGGTCCCTAAGAGGACTAAGGAGCTTCTCACTGAGAACCAAAGCTGATGTGTTTTGGTATCCACCTCTGTTTCAGATCAAGAGTTTCTGTACGTGTCGCAGGCGCTACAGAAAGTGAAGATTGAGGTGAATGAGAGCGGCACGGTGGCGTCCTCCTCCACAGGTGAGTCAGGCTCAGGTGAGGTCTGGCAAGCCTCAGCCCCAGGCTTCCAGGAGGGGCCGCGGTCTGGCACCCAGACCCTGGGTGAACCGGGAAGACCCCACTGCCCACGTCAACCAGGTGTCTCCTGGTAGAGCTTCGCTTCCTGTGTGGAGCGCATCACCCCGATCCCACTAGAATACAGGCCTGCTTTCCCCGGCACCCCGCCCCCTCCCCACTGGCTCTGAGGTCCTCTGACTGTGAGGTCCTGGCTTTGCTCTCAGTGGTCAGTCACGAGGCACTTGCTTCCAATACGCCCTAAAAGGGTTTAGATAAACGTGCCTGCAAGTGACTACCTGAGAGATCTCTACCCAATTCCTGGAGGAAACCAGGCCTCAGAGGACATCCAACACTTTTAGGGTTCACATCCAGGAAATAACTGAGCCTCCTAAAACGCCCCCATCCCAGTGCCACTGTCACTGGATCACCTATGAACAATCCAGGCTTCCGTGCCCACATCCCTCCGCTCTAAGACGTGGTCCCTTCTTTTCCAGCCCTTACAGTCTCAGCCCGAATGGCCCCCGAGGAGATCATCATGGACAGACCCTTCCTCTTCGTGGTACGGCACAACCCCACAGGTGAGCCGGGGGCCCGGGAGACCCCCCACCCCCCCTGCTCTCCTGGACTCGGGCACTAGTCCGGGCAGGTGTAGACACCCCCACTCCCCCCAAGAGGACTCCAGGCAAGGAATCATAGCTCTGTTTCCCTTCCCCTCCTCGGAGGCAGTGCTCTCTCCAGACGGGGTGCTCAGTCTGTCCCCCAGTCCCGGCTTAGTCACTAGAGCAGCTGTGCCTCCAGGCACTCACTCATCTCCCTGTATCTCAGTTCATCCGTAAACACCCAGCTGGGTGAGCTGCGCTGTTCCCCTTCCCCCCCCCCTTCTCATCTCCCATGATTCTTCCATCCTCAGGAACTGTCCTTTTCATGGGCCAAGTGATGGAACCCTGACCATGGGAAATGCAGCCCTCATCTGGGACAGAACTGGAGATGTCCAAGAAGAAGAAACTCCGGAGCAAAGAATTTTTATTTTAATTCATTTTTCTGGAGAAAGAGAAGATATTTGTCTTTTTTTTTTTTTAATGGTAAATCTTTCGAATCTGTCTCTTAGACCTCCAGCTCTCCCAGGAGGGGGAAAGAGGACCTTTGAGTTAAACTCCCCAGCGGAGACCCTGGGAGAGACTTCGGAAGCACAATGCCCCGAAGGTCTCCCAGCAAGACTGCAGAACTCCCAGGACCATTTGCGCGGCTGCTTCAGCCCATCGCTCTGCCTGTTCGGGTCTTCGGACCTGGATCCCACTGAGGCCCTGGTAGGATGGCACCACAAGGCTTACAGGAAGGAGCTTTTGTGTGTTTGCTAGAAATAATTTGTGTTCTGGTCACGTTGCCGTCACTCTTGCACTGTCTGCTACTGCTGAGAAAGCTGGCTGCAGGCCAAAGAAGGCCAATGGGAGAAACACTCTTTCACGTCAAGGTCCGTCCTCCCCCAGCTCAGAGGCACGAGACCCACCCAGGCCTGGCTGCTCCCTCCCCAGAAACAGTGTGCATATATTATTTTGGAGTGTAGGTGACTTGTTTACTCAGAGAAGCAGCTTTCTGCTTCCCACAAACTTTATGTTGCAGAAATAGAGGGAGAGAGATGATTTATGCCTCGTTCTTGGCACCAGTATCCTGGTGGGCAGGGTGGGATGCCAGGGGTGTCCTTGAGCATTTACCACATCCTTGTCCTTGTGTGCTTGTGAGAGAGGAAGGGCTACGGAGAAAACATATTATTTAAACTTGTTCATAGTGTTCCTTTGTGGTCTGTGTCATTGCACCTCAGGAGTGGTCACTTGCCTGTCATTCCCCTCCTGGCAGCGGGTGTGATAGGGCCCACACTGCCACCTGGTGGCTGCCCGAATCCCATCGCTCCTCTCCTGGCCTTTCCACTCCGTGGAGCAGGACCCCTGCCAGGACTGTCCAACTTCAGCCCACTTTAGGAACCAAAAGGATGTGGTGGGCGAAGGCAGACAGAGCTGTTGTTTCAAAATTTTCCTATATACTTAGGAGCAGGAGTGCAAGGGGCTACACGACCTAGCAGGACAGAACTTTCCCCAATTACATGGTGACTCACAGCCGCATTGGTGACTCACTTCAGTGTGTCATTTCCGGCTGCTGTGTGTGAGCTGTGGACACGTGAGAGAGAGAGAGAGAGACAGAGAGAGAGAGAATGAGAGAGACAGCAAGAAGCTCGGGCTCAATTACCCCCGTTAGATAATCCTTCTGAAAGCCAACTAGCTGGTGGGTAAGGCATGAAGACCAACTTATTGAAGAACTGCATACAGGCGTCGAATGAATGTAACCTAATAGAACCCTAATCATCCCACTGCGCCCCTCAGTGAAAGATCTTCGTTCTTTGTGTGTTTTTGTTCTTTTTTCATGATGCACTGGACAATGAGAGCCACACACAGTACCCTCAAGGATACCCAAATGTGGGGTCCAACATTCCCGAAAGTGTGTTGAATTCTATGCTTTTTCACTTTTGATATAGAAGCAGCTAAAAAATGTTTTTTTTAAATAATAAATAAATAAAAATACTCCAAAATCGTCCCTGGCCTTGACTTTCCACGTTTCACACGGTACAAAATCCAAACCCTGTCAGTTCACAGACCTCTCGGGTGAAAGGGATCTTTATGAAACACACACCCACAAGCTCAAGGCTCACTGTCCCGTCATGGGTGAATCCACAGGGCTGGCCACCGGGCTCTGCAAGAAGACCCCCAGGGATATACTGTGCAGGACGTGATTCTCCCTTTGGGCATCATCCCCAACAAGGAAAGAGGGTTCCCCAAACACCTGCCACCTGCCCAGACACACCTGCTCACTGCCCCTGTCACTTCCCATCTCTGTTCATGCCATTTCCTTCCCCACCAAATGTCCCCACCCTCCCCCATGCCTACCCCACTCCCCATTTCTCAAAACCCAGACCAGATCCATTTCCCCCACCATGGATAGCCCATGGATCCAGTCGACATCATCGGTCTCTGCTTGGCATGTACCCATCTTTCTTTCTCCTGGTGTGTAACAATGCGTGCATGTGTGTATGCTCTTTGAGTGTGCATGTTATCCTCCCCACCCCCACTGACCTAGCAGGTTCCTTGAGAACAAGGCTCTTTTGTTATACAGATTCTTGTTTTTAACATCTTTATTGGAGTACAATTGCTTTACAATGGTGTGTTAGTTTCTGCTGTATAACAAAGTGAATCAGCTATACCTATACATATATCATCCCCATATCCCCTCCGTCTTGCGTCTCCCTCCCACCCTCCCTATCCCACCCTCCCTATCCCACCCCTCTAGGTGGTCACAAGGCACCAAGCTGATCTCCCCGTGCTATGCGGCTGCTTCCCACTAGCTATCTATTTTACATTTGGTAGTGTATATATGTCCATGCCACTCTCTCACTTCGTCCCAGCTTACCCTTCCCCCCTCCCCGTGTCCTCAAGTCCATTTTCTATGTCTGCATCTTTATTCCTGTCCTGCCCCTAGGTTACATAGATTCTTTTTTTTTTTTTTTTGGTTGCGTTGGGTCTTCGTTGCTGCACACAGGCTTTCTCTAGTTGTGGCGAGCGGGGTCTGCTCTTTGTTGCAGTGCGCAGGCTTCTCATTGCAATGGCTTCTCTTGTTGCGGAGCACAGGTTCTAGGTGCACAGGCTCAGTAATTGTGGCTCGTGGGCTCTAGAGCGCAGGCTCAGTAGTTGTGGCACATGGGTTTAGTCGCTCCGCAGCATGTGGGATCTTCCCAGACCAGGGCTCAAACCTGTGTCCCCTGCATTGGCAGACAGATTCTTAACCACTGTGCCACGAGGGAAGCCCCTACATAGATTCTTAATATCCTCCTTAAAATGTTATCCTGAACATTCCTTTATTGTCTTCTTCCAGTATCTTGAAGGCTTTTGCCAGAGGACATACTTCCCCCAATTATTTTCCATTCGTATATTCAAAAATAATTTTTAAATGGAAAAAATACCAAGAACTAGCTGTCAAAATTGCATGCTATCCAGCTCCAGAGCCCTCAAGATGGAATTGATAGACCCAGACCACGCCCCCCCCGGAAACCTAGATCATGTCTTAATAGGAACTAATTATTGTCCAGAGGCTCTTGATCAAAACATTGTCTGATAGTTAAGCGGTAGTGAGTTCTCCATCACTGGAAGTGTTCAAGCACAGCCAGGATGACCTCTTGGTGGGGATGAGTCAGCAGTTAGGGTAGAGGTGATTTTTTTAAATGACAAGGAACACCTGCTCATACTAAGACATTCAAACTGTTTGAAAGGGTAAAAGTGGATCACTGATTGACATTTTGGTTGTTTCGTGGCTTTTTAAAAAAATGTTGTTACCAACAATGCTGAGACGGACATCCTTGCACATTTATCCCAGTGCACACATGCTCGTATATGCATAAGATAACTTCCTAGCAATGGGACTAAGTATCTTTTAAGAATCTCCTAATCCCGCAAGAATGTGATTATGTTGGTGACACCAACATTTTCAAATGGTACAAAACAATCAAAGGTGATCCTCTTGCCTGGTAAGAATCCTACGTTTTCTGAAGCTTAAAAAAGCCTTCACGGGCTCCCCTGGTGGCGCAGTGGTTGAGAGTCCGCCTGCCGATGCAGGGGACACGGGTTCGTGCCCCGGTCCGGGAAGATCCCACATGCCGCGGAGCGGCTGGGCCCGTGAGCCATGGCCGCTGAGCCTGCGCGTCCGGAGCCTGTGCTCTGCAACGGGAGAGGCCACAACAGTGAGAGGCCCGTGTACCGCAAAAAAAAAAAAGAAAAAAAAAAAAAAGCCTTCACAACTTTCCTGAATAACCCCACTGCCATGAATAAAGATAGATTTTTAGACCTTGAACTGAAAGAAGCTTCACATTATAATTTTCCCTAATATTATGTTAGACTTCTTTGGAGCAAATTTTGATTACAATGTTTTGGAGAGTAGATCTAGAAAAGGTCTCCATTCACTGACTCCCTCCTCAGTCATTCAACACGTACTAAGGCCTTCTCACTGCCCTTCCGCTCCTGCATCCCTCTCAAGGGTCAGTCCAGGGGCATTCTTGGGGCCTCCAACACAATGCACTAGGATGTTCCAAGGAGATGTGGTTGTTACACCTCCTCCTCATGGTTTCCTCTCTTTACATTCAGGATTTCTTGTCTCCCACGAGGCTGTCGTAGTAAGAGAGGCCCCAGAGTGCAATCAAGCCTGGAAGGAAGGTCTTCCTCTCCCCTTAGAAAGCCAGTGGGAACAAGGGCAAGACCCAGAGGAACGAGGCCTAGAATGAGTAGCTCCCCAAAGCTACTCTCAGCTTTAGAGAGAGATGCTCTCCTTTAACCTCAATGACTTCTCCGTCTTTCCTTTCCTATTCTCACTGTGCAACTGGCAAGCCTTGAAGGACTAAGATATGGTTGTAGAACTACAGGAAAAAAGGCCAGAGAGGCCACTTTGCCTCTTCCTAGCCTTACAGCCCAGCCCGTACACAAAAACTAGATGTAGCCTGAGCCAGTTCACAAGATACTTCTACGCTGAGGTTTATGGCCAAAACTTCAGCTGGGGCTAAAGGATTCCTCTTCCTGCAGGAATACTTCCTTCCTCTCATACAGATCCCGATTCAGGCTCATAAAGGCTCATGAAGGCCAAGAATTTAGGACACCAGGATCCAGATTTATCTTTTGTCCTCCTTATACCCTGAAAACATGACCAATGCCAGGCACTGGGCTAGTTGTTGAGGAGCTACCCATCTGTGACAGATTTGCTTAGAGACCAAAAGAGCCTCCTTTTTGCACAAGATGCTTCCAAAAGCAGAACACATTAGAGCCTTAATTCTGCAGGATGTAATTCAAACACTGTCCATACATGCTGAGAAGGCTCAGAAGAAAAGAGTTCTTCAGAAGGTCTCTTCGCCACCAAGGGAGTTTGCCCCAGGAAGTGCCCCATTTAACAGTACCTTCTGTTCTTCTCAGATATTTTGAGGACAAAGACGGTGATGCAGCCTCACAGCGTGGAGCCCACCCAGGCCTCCTTGGCCACTCTTCCTCTGTCTATTTCTAGGGATGAAAATTCCACAAGATCTGCCTGCATCTATCATAACTGCAGATTTCTTGTTCACCTCACCCATTGGAATTATGGATCTGCCCAGGTGTGGGCAATGAGTATGGATTTTGTAAATCCCTCAAGGGTAAAAAGATTCTATCAGAATGAAGCTTGTCAAGGAGACACCATCTGTTTTCCAAACCATTTTTTTTTCCAGGCGGTTCCTCAAGTAAGTTTCATTGTACCAATCATGGCGTGCACTTCTGTAGAGATGAGGAAGGTAAGACACAGGAAGGTTGAATCACTTGGCCCAGCCATGCCTGTGCTCCTGGCCACTGCACTGTACCGCCCTCTCTGTGGCATTTGTGAACACAGATCTCCCTGAACACAGAGGAGGGCTCAGACGCAGTCAGGAGCAAAGGTGCTGCCCTCGCGGGCCCGTCACCAGGGCATCCTGTGTGCACACCAGTGCCTTACCAGCTGGGACACTAGCGTCCTGAATGCAGCCTTTTCTCCCCTGGCCACCAGAGGTCGCTTTGGCGCCAGTGGAAAGCTTCTGAAGCAAAGCAGCTATGGCTTCAACCGAAATCTTGCCAAGTCTGAACTCCAATTTAACAAGTTTTTCTTTAAACGTGTAACTGTATACTGGGGGCGGTGAAGGACTTTTAAAACAGAGTAAGTGAGGGACTTCCCTGGCGGTCCAGTGGTTATTAAGACTCTGCAGAGGGAGCGGGTTCCATCTCTGGTCAGGGAACTAAGATCCCTCAAGCTGCTCAGCGCAGGCCAAAAAAACAACAATAATGTAAGTGATTGATGTTTCTTACTCTCAAGTACAGGCATACCTCGGAGATACACTTACTTTATAAATACTTTATTGCTAAAAAATGCTAACCATCATCTGAGCCCGTAATTGTAATCTTTTGCTGGTGGAGGGTCCTGTCTTGATGGATGGCTGCTGACTGATAAGGGTCAAGCTTGCTGAAGGTTACGAAGGCTGTGTCAGTTTCTTAAAATAAGACAACGGTGATTGACTGCATTGATTGACTCCTCCTTTCACAAACAATTTCTCTGTAGCCTGCAATGCTGTTTGATAGCATTTTACCCAGAGTAGAACTTCTTTCAAAATCGGAGTCAATTCCCTCAAACCTTGCCGCTGCTTTATCAACTAAGTTTATGTAATACTCTCATTCCTTTCCTGTCATTTCAACAGTCTTCACAGCATCTTCACCAGGAGTAGATCCCATCTCAAGAAACCACCTTCTTTGCTCATCCAGAAGAAACAACTCCTCACCATGAAGGTTTCATTGCGAGATTGCAGCAGTTCAGTCACACCTTCAGGCTCCACTTCTAATTCTAGTTCTCTCGCCATTTCTACCACATCTGCAGTTACCACAGTGGTAACAAAGATCACTGATCACAGGTCACCATAACAAAGATAATAATAATGAAAAAGTTTGAAATATTGCAAGCATTACCAAAATGTGACACAGAGGCATGAAGTGGACAAATGCTGTTGGAAAAATGGCGCCAGTAGACTTGCTCGGTGCAGGGTTGCTACAGTACAAACCTTCAATTTGTAAAATACTCAGTATCTGAGAAGCACAGTAAAGCAGAGCGCGGTTAAATGAGGTCTGCCAGCATCTACGGAGAATACTCACCAAAAAGCTGAACTGTTATGGGAATCACTGCAAAAATGGTTCAAAGAAACATTCTAGAAATGATCACTGGAGTGTAAAGGGTCATCAGGACCGGCTGCTTTGTTCCATCTTAAAGGATGAATAAGGTGGATTTGGGTCTGTGGGGAGGGAATGGCAGGGCATTCCAGAAAACAATATGAACAAAATCACAAAGGAAAAATAATAGCAAGGCAGGTTCCAGGGACGTGCCTGAGAATGAAGTCCCAAGTCATCAAGTTGGTTTTCAGACTGCTGCCTCCCTCCTCTGATAACCCAGCCCGTCTCCCCTTTTTCCATACGCTCTCCTAGTCTATCAGGAAGGTCTGATCTATGTCCCTTGAATAAGCCATGCTTTTTGTGATCCTTCACGTCCCAGGCTGATAGTCTGCAAACTTAGGAAAAGGTGGCGATGTTGACCACAATGGGAAACCAAGAAATGGGATGGTTTCAGGGGAAGGCGGAAGGAAGTTACTCATTTGGGGCAAGTGAAGTTTGAGATGACAATGAACTTTTCAAGTGGAGGATCCAGTGTACCTTTCTTCAACAACTCTTGGGTACCTGCTGTGTGCTGGGCACTGTGCTAGGTACAGGAGAAACAGCAAAAGAAGGCAGCCTATCCTCTAGCAGGAATAATAGATATTAAATATGTACTATTATATAGAAAATTAGAATTTAGCATATTTGGGGTGAGATGTAAGATTTAAATATCTCAATTAGGTAACCATGTATACCAATCATAATTGAAGCCAATCAACAAGCACTGTGCTAGGTGCTGTAAAGAAATAAAACATGAGTAAGGCACTGTCCCAAGAGGAGCTTACAACTCACATGTTTCATCAACAGACAGTGTGGCATGATTACCTAGTTTACCAGTCAGAGTCCTTTGTTACCAGGAACTGAAACCAACTCTGGCTAAATGAAGCAGAAAAGGAAACTGGGGAGCTCAGGGAATTGCCAGGAGGGCCAGAGAACCAGCAGGAGGTCTCACACTAGAGACAGAGCCCCAAATTACAAATCACCAGGTACCCCCACCCTACCTCTTACTGGTACGGGACACTGCCATTGGCGCCACTCCACCTGCGCCCTAGGTTTTGTCCTCTGACCCTCTGCCAGAGTCTTACCTATCCTTATCACCCCATCCCCCCTCATTCCTTCCTGGACCAAAGTCCAGGTGAGAGTAAAGATTGGCCGAGTCCAGCAGACATGCCCATGCTGTGGGCACAAAGAGGGCTGCCAAAGGGAATATCTGGGAAATTCAAATGCTACACTGGGAGGTTGCTCTATCTCCCCCTAGACTCGTAAGGTGGGGATTCTGAAACCCTAGGAAGGGGGTTTAGAGCCAGGGAAGTGAAAAAAAATGGCAAACATCTACCACAGAAAGTATTCAGGACCCTTAGGAATAGCATATTATAAGGTCCCAACTGCTTAGTTAAAAACAAGAAGTTAAAAAAAAAAACCCAGAGATGAGTACAAATGACATCATCAGGGAACAATGAGTACTTAAAGAATACACCAAAAATGGTGGCGGGGTCTTCCCGGGGTCTTCCCGGGGGCTTCCCCAGTGGCGCAGTGGTTGGGAATCCGCCCGCCGATGCAGGGGACACGGGTTCAAGCACGGGTCCGGGCGGATCCCACATGCTGCGGAGCAGCTGGGCCCGTGCGCCACAGCTGCTGAGCCTGCACTCTGGAGCCCTCGAGCCACAACTACTGAGCCTGCGTGCTGCGGCTGCTGGAGCCCGTGACAACGGGAGAGGCCACCAAATGAGAAGCCCGCCCACCGCCGCGAGGGGTAGCGCCGGCTCACTGCGCTAGAGAGGGCCCGCGCGCAGCAACGAAGACCCAATGCAGCCAAAAATAAATAAGTAAATAATAAATTTAAAAAAAAGGTGGCAGGGAGCATCATCACGAGAGAGAGAAACACAGATCATAGACTCAGAAATGAAAGGCTTTGAGGCCACGTGGATCACCCTTCCACCCACCGCAGGAACCACCGCTCCAACCAGATGAGGGAAGAGGGAAGGCTTGGGGAGGCGTCAGCATGGGCTTCGCAGGATAACAATAAAAACACCATCCATACTAATGAGGGAGAATCTCACCTCTTCTATTTTTCCATTTATACAAATGGCACCACTAATTCTCCAGACTCATCTTTGATTCTTCTTCCTTCTCTACTTAGATGAGTTCTAAATTCAGGTGATTGGCCCATTACAGGTATCTCTCCAATTTGTCCCCCTCCATTTCATTTTTGTGCCTAGATTCCCCAAACTGCCTCCTAGATGATCTTCCAGCCTTCCATCTGTCCTTTCAAATCATCCCCCATATTACTATAAGATTAACTTTTTCAAAGCTGTTTTCACCAAGTTATTCAGCAGCTCAGACAACTATAATGACTCCCAACTGCCCACTGCATCAAATCCGAACTCATCTGCAGACACAAGCTTATTGGACCCACTAACTCATAGATTCTCTACGTGTATCATTCACTAACCAAGAAGAGATAAATGAGGTCCATCATCTTCTAGTTAGTTTAAACCACTTGAGTCTATGATTCTACGTGAGCAAAACCCCTATTTCTCACAATTCTCTCATGGATCTTATCTTCTCTGCAGCTAGGCATGGCATGTTGAGACAAGGAATTCTAGAAAGTGTCATCTTTCCAAGGCGTGTAGGAGTTTACATCTCTAGATCTTCTACACTTCCTCGGGCTGTTGCCTAGATCTCTGCTTTACATCTTTTTTTTTTTTTTTTTTTTTTTTTTTCTGTACGCGGGCCTCTCACTGCTGTGGCCTCTCTTGTTGCGGAGCACAGGCTCCGGACACGCAGGCTCAGCGGCCATGGCTCACGGGTCCAGCCGCTCCGCGGCATGTGGGATCTTCCCGGACTGGGGCATGAACCCATGTCCCCTGCATCGGCAGGCGAACTCTCAACCACTGCGCCACCAGGGAAGCCCTCTGCTTTACATCTTTACCTCACTGCTCATCACTTCTTTATACACAACCTTCTCCTCTCCCCTATGAGCACATTTTATTATTTTGCCTTCTGCCCTTCTCACACACTCCCACTCCTTTTCACTCCATGATGACAACTTGCTTTATTGATATGATTCTTGACCTAAAAAATAACACCAAGATAGTTCAGCCAATGTCTATGCCATTGGCAAGCCTATGATATAGGCAGAGGAAAAAGGGAGATGAAAAAGAAAGGAGGAAGGGCTTCCCTGGTGGCGCAGTGGTCGAGAGTCTGCCTGCCGATGCAGGGGACACGGGTTCGTGCCTCGGTCCGGGAGGATCCCACATGCCGCGGAGTGGCTAGGCCCATGAGCCATGGCCGCTGAGCCTGCGCGTCCGGAGCCTGTGCTCTGCAACAGGAGAGGCCACATCAGTGAGAGGTCCGCGTACCGCCAAAAAAAAAAAAAAAAAAAGGAAGAAGAAAAAGTAGTAGACCAAAGAAGCTGGGAAAGGCAAATAGTAGTAATCGCTACCAATATCAAGTGTTTACAGTGTGTCAGATACTTTCTATACAGCCTCAAATCGGACTTGCAAGGTAGGTATCTTCATTTTTTAAATGAGTAAACGGAGGGTTAAAGGACCCACCTGAGACTATACATCAAGTAGAGAGCAGAGACCAGATTGCATCCCAGGTTATTAGGCCCACCCCCTTGCAACTAAAGCATATGACCTCCATAACAAAGAGTAAGAAGAAAAGAATGCAAAGTGGAGACAGGTAGAGCCTTACCAACATTTGCTTCAAGTGCTACTCAAAAACAATAGCATCATTAGTTACCAACAATTATCTAGAAATGTGCCATTAAGTTTTCGGCATGACAAAATTTAAGATTTTCCTCTTATCCATTTATATGCAAACTCCTTTACTACGTGGACACACACACACAAATATACACACTCACACATGCACATCCTCAGTCAAAAAGCTTGTATTACAATTTACATCCTTCTCATCTTTACACTTGTGTCTGGGTTACGACTGTCCCTTTTTAGCTTTAACCCATGCCAACTTTTTAAGATTCTCTTTACTTCTTTCTCTTTCGCCTTAATCATGCTTCTCCCCTTCTTCCTTACATCACTTTTCTATCAGCCTCTCCTTTTCTCTTTTTATTTCTCGTCTGCCTCATTACCTACACCTTTCTCTTACTTTGACTGTTGCTGCATCTAGCAGGTTTCCAGTAGATGTCTATTCTGAGCTCCATACTTCTCTCATGCCTGCCCCACCACCACCCTTTGTCTTTGCCTTCCTCGTCATTCTTCCTTCCCTACAGACAATTCCCACCCTGCTCCCTCTCAATCGCCCACGCCCCTTCCATTAAACCACCCTACTTCCTCACAAACTCCAGCGGTCACCTTATCCACCTCTCACCCCTTTAACCGCCTTTCTCCCCCAAGGTTCCAAAGCGCGAGGACCTCATTGTCCTCCTCCCCCATCCTCCAACCAGCCCACAAGACAGCCTTGTTACCATGACGACAGGGCTACTCAAAGCTGAAGTCAAGGACCTGGTTGCCATGGCTTCCGCTTCTCCACCTCCAGCCCCGCCCGCGCGCTCCGCAGCGTTGGCGCCTGCGCAGTACGCAAAGCCTTGGTTCTCTGAACCGCGGCGGACGGGGCGGGGCTTCAGGAGAGAGGGAGGGAAGGAAGCAAAAGGATAAGAACGGGAGTGGAGCTGGCGCCTACGGTGGCCGAAGAGGGACGCGCAGAGCCGGAGGCTGCAGGATGGTAGGCTGTGCAAAGAGGGAGGGGAGGGGGAACCGAGGGGCGTGGGCTGCACCTGCAGGGGTCCTTGGGGCCGCCCTCGGTGTGAGCCGCTCTTTCTCCCTCCGGTCCTCAGAGGCCCTCACTTACCTGGGCGGGTGGGCTAGCCGGCCTCGGAAGGAAGACCAGCTGGAAATGGCTTTAGGGAGAAGGCGCGGAGAGGGGGCGCATTTGTGGGGAGAGAGGGAGGTGACTAGGGGGCGGTGGGACCGTCCGGAGCCACGGGGAGCGCGCTGGTCGCGATCCAAGGAGTCCCAACCACTGCCGCAGGGAAGTCGCCCGAGGAATGGGGGCTCCCGGGCCTGTTGGCGGAGGGAGGCAGCGGGGGTCGCAAGTCACCAAGACCCTCTGTCCACGTGCAGCCCAGAGCAGCGGCGGCCGGCGGGAAGGGCGGTGTGTGCGAGGGGATAGTTTCCGGGTCCGAGGAGTGGACGTCCTGCCTCACCTAGAGGCGGGGGTGAGGTGGGGAAGCCAAGTGGGCTCGAGGTTTTGCTCTCGGGGACCCAGGCTTTGGCTTCCCGGTTCCGGTGCTCTTGGCTCTCCGGCCCCCACCCCATCCTCTTTCCGGAACTCGGGCCTTCCGTCTTCCTGCTCCCGGCCCACCCCCCATAGTAGCCGCACACGGCTCCCTTGTGCCCCTCTGTTGACCACCCGCCACGCTAGAAGCGCTTCCCCTTCCCCGCCACCAAAAAACCCCCAGTTCTCTCGAATTCTGATCCTTAGCCGTCTAAACTAGTGCTGTTCCGCACACCCAGGACTCCGGCCCTGGTAATGTACACGGAGAGAAGAGCTCCAGGGGAGGGAGATGACTTCAGGATGTGGCCCGGACCCGCCCACCCCCCCGAACTGGGAAGCTGTGGTTGCACGGGGTAGTGAGGGCTCTGCACTCCCCAGTCCACCCCCCTGGGCTTGTTCCACAAACATTCCCTAGGCGAGCCACCCTGAATGGCTGTGTCCAAACTGAGGGACTGAAAGGGAAATTGGTCACCTGGTATCTGGGGAGGTGTGGGCATTCAGCAGGAGGCACCCTAAAAGGAGGAAAAGAGGAATATGTCTGGCCAAATGCCTGGAGGGCCGAGGAGAGCAGAGGGTGGAATCCGGGGCTCCCAATACCATGTGCTAACGTAAAGAATACCCGTGAGCACAGGACTGGCACTGGAGGGCAGTGTGCTGGGGACATCAGCAAGGGTGTATGGCTAGGATGGGGTGGAGGATTGAGGTAGCTTCTTGAGAACAAAATACCTGATTTCAGCGTGGTGGTGGATAGAAAGAGCAGGAAAGAAAGCAGACGTCTCTGACATCAGCTATGGGCTTCTTGTCACCGTGATAGCATTTTACCCACCTTTGGAAAACAGGATTAGGAAACAGGAGGTCAGGAAATAATAATAATGATACCTAATGTGTTATAGTACTTCCTACGTGTCAGGCACTGTTTCACGTATCAACTCCTTCAATCCCACCTAACAACTCGGGAAAGTAGGTACTTTTATTATTTCCATCTTACACACAAGAAACTGAAGCCCAGAGACATAAAGTAATTGCCCAAGGCAAATTACTCAACTACTAGAGCCAGGATTTGAACCCAAATGACAGACTCAGAAGCTCTGACACCCCCTACAAGGAAAGGCACCTGCTGGTGGGAGTAGCCAGTGTTGACAGCAAGGGCTGATGTTTTGAAGAAAGTAGGAGCCGTGAGTAGAGAAGAGGTAGATGGGATGGGTTTGGGGCTGTGTATTTCTGGAGGAAACCAGCTCAGAGAGCCACATCTCTGACCCTTGGCTCTGACTCCCCCCCACCCCAGATGCGATTTATGCTGCTGTTCAGCCGGCAGGGGAAGCTGCGGCTACAAAAATGGTACCTGGCCACCTCAGACAAGGAGCGAAAGAAGATGGTTCGGGAGCTCATGCAGGTCGTTCTGGCTCGCAAGCCCAAGATGTGCAGCTTCCTGGAGTGGAGGGACCTCAAAGTTGTCTATAAGAGGTGACTCCCCACCTACTTTCAGACCTGCCTGGATCCTACTTGATTGGGGTCTGGGATGGGTTCACCTGGCCAAGAAATAGGCAGTCCCTTAGGTCAGGAAGAGCTAAGGACATCCGGAGGGCAGCGATGAACTCCAGCCGCCTTTACTTTCCAAAGTCACCTTGAAGAAATTCTTGTTCCCTTTTGGCTTTGCTTAAGCCTGACACCTACTTCATGCACCTACCTCTGTCCCGAAGGCCCCATCTTGTCTATTGCACACGTCCCTGGCAGCCTCATTCAACAGCCATAGATCCTGCGCGCGCGCACACACACACACACACACACACACACACGTGCACCAACCCTTTCCAGTTCCTCCTCTGAGCAGGTGAATTCGTGGCTCAGGTTTTTGCTGAGTCAAACTGAACAGGTCAGAGGTCGAGAGGGAAAGAGCTTGCGTCTGTGAGAGGCACTAAGGCAGAGTGAGTTACTGTTTGCATACCCTGGGGCCACCCCGCCTGTGTCCAGTAGGGGCACAGACTGGGAATGGGGGGAAATGAGAGGTTTGGGCACAAAATGCTTGGGTCCCAAAGCAGCCCCAGGAGCCATCCCAGCCATCCCTCCCGTGCCCCTGTCCTCAGATATGCCAGCCTCTACTTCTGCTGTGCCATCGAGGGCCAAGACAATGAGCTTATCACGCTGGAGCTGATCCACCGATACGTGGAGCTCCTGGACAAATACTTCGGCAGCGTAAGTCTCCCCATCCACCCATTTCTATACGCAGCAATCCCCTCTTTTTACCAAACTCTGGGGTCCTTCCGGTCTCTGCCCTGGAAGACTCAGGAGAGGGGAAGTTGGAACAGTGAGAACAGTAGTTAATCTCCCTCTTTAAGCCTTAAGCCTATTAGCCATGCCCCTTAATCAGCCCTGGGGGTGGGGGGCGGAGGAGGGGGGGGACCAGAACATGCCACTTAGTCAATCCATCTAGAGCTCAGCTCAAACTGCTCACACAAGGACAGAGGCCATGTTCAGATTTTTATCAATGGTTCCTGACCTTGACTTTGCTTTGGAATCTTCTGGAGAGGTTTTTTTTTAAAAATAGCGATGCCTGTGTCTCACCCCTGGAGATTCTGAATTAACTGATCTGGGCTATAGTCTGGGCACTGGCAGTGAGCTCAGATCTCAGGTGGGGAATAGTAATAACTCCATAATTTGTATTCCACTTAATAATTCACACAGTGCTTTCAGGTTCTCCTGATCGCTCCTCATTCCGTCCTATGAGTAGGTGTCGGTGTCTCCATTTTCAGATGAGAAAACTGAGACTCAGAGAAATTAAATGACATGTAGAGTTAGCTGGTTAGTGTCACAGCGCTGCTTGGAACCGAAGTCATTTACCCCATGATCCAGAATCTCCTTCCCTGCCCTGTCACCGTGCCTAGGGAGGGAAGCTAGCCCAGCCTCTGGTAGGAACTGTGTTGCAGATCTGGGGGGAAGGCAACAGGAGTCCAGGGTAGACTAGAGCAACTAATGTCTCATGATCACAGAGAAAGAGGCAAGAGAAGGAGAAGGAAAAGCCGAACCAAGGACTAAGGCCTAGGGGCTGGGAGGACATAGACCTGGGGCAAGAACCCAAGGTGGGCAGGAGTGGTCACGAAGGCCGTGGAACCGTGATGAGAAGAAAGTGGGGTGGAGATGCACCTTGACACTCAGCTCTGCCTCCCCCCCCTCCTCCCAGGTTTGCGAGCTGGACATCATCTTCAACTTTGAGAAGGCCTACTTCATCTTGGATGAGTTTCTGATGGGGGGTGACGTCCAGGACACCTCCAAGAAGAGTGTGCTGAAGGCTATCGAGCAGGCGGACCTGCTGCAGGAGGTACGGGCCGGGACGCTGAGGGGTAGGAGGAAGAGGACCAAGGCCAAAGGCACCCTCCCTGCTCCGGACACCTTGCCTGCGGGCCCCAGCTGCCCCTTCCCACCCTCCCTGTGGCGTCTGGCCCCCAAGGCGCCTGGTTGGCCAGCTGGCCCTCAAGCCCTAACTGCTCGGGGTGGGAGGTAGTGGGGGTGGCGGACGGCCACCTGTGCCAGTTCCCCCCTCCTTCTCCCAAGACCCAGGGTATCCCATCCCAGCCAAATCGCCTTTGTCCCACGCTACTCTTGGCATTTAGGGTTGCTCAGAGAATTGGAGAAGGGGCACATGATAGATCATTCTTTCTTTTTTTTAAACACACACATACTCAAAGCCTCTGCTTCTCAGAAGCAAAATTTTGCCATGGGGATTTGGGGGTTGGGGTTGAGGGCGCCTGGTTGTTGATTCTCCCTTCTATCCGGCACCCCCGCCCTCACGCCATTACTGCCTGCCCCCTCTCTGCTGTGCCACTGCTGAGCCTTGGTGCAGGGAGATGAGTCACCGGAACCTGCAATGATGAGCAAGCCGGCCTGAGCTGGCTCTGAGGAGGGGGAGAGATGGGGGGCGGTGGGGGGGGGCTCATCCCTGCAGAAGGAGAAAGGGCAGAATCCAACTTGCCATCTCACTGGTTCAGCTCCCCCATCACACACACACATGCACACACACTCGTACACACGTGCCCTGGCACTCACACACCCACCCTGTTGCTAGTGCTCTCTCAGACCCTAATGACTCATCTCTCTGCAGTCTGGTCCACCTTTCCTCGGGGACCTGATGCCAACTTCTTACTCCCTCCCCGCACCCAACCATCTGCCGCCCCCAGCCCTGGGAAAGCCAGTTTCCCAGCCCCCAGTCCCAGTTTTACTCCCTCCCCTTCGGATACTAAGGCCGAGCCCCTTGCTTGCCAAGCTCCTGGCTTTGGGTTCTCTGGGTGGTGGTGGACTCAACCTGGACCCCACTCCTTGCCATGGTTGGCTCTGGGGGGTGCACCTGGGAGGCGCTCCTGGGAGGCTGGAGAGCTCCCCTGAAGGGTCCCCAGCTGTTCCAGCCTTGGGCTCACGTTGGCTTCTCTCTTCCCTCGCCGTGTCTCCCTGTGTCTCCCTGTGCTTCCCCCTCCTCTGTCTGTTCTTACGATTGCTGTCTTGCCCACCCTCCACTCCCTCACCCTGTCTGCCTCTCCTGGCGTCTCCACATCACCCTCTGTCTGTCTCTGCCTTAGGAGGATGAGTCGCCGCGCAGTGTGCTGGAGGAGATGGGTCTGGCCTAGCCTCCGCCCGGGGCCACGTGGAGATGTGGGGAGCTGGTGGAGAGGCAGGGCATCGGTGGCCCTTTTCTTGGTGGGACCCAGCTGCCCCTCCTCTGCTGCCTCACCTTCTTTTGCCGTGAGCTGTGGGCTCAGGACCCTCAAACATTCCCTCCCTCCACCCCCTACCTCCTGTTTCCCCTTTTCCCACTGAAGGTTTTAGGAGCTAGGAGGCAGGAAAATGTGACCAAGTTGGGGGTGCTATTTGGCTTTCATCCCCTGCCTTTGAAGAACTAATGTCACCCCAAACTCCCCCCCACCCTTATAACTGTAAATATATAAATATGTCAGGTTAAAGGGAAAAGGTTTTCAGGGCTCTTCTCTTCTCCCTGCCCCATAACCTACCTCCAGCCCTCCCCGCAGCCAGCCAGGGCAGCTTCTCTGCCTGGGAGGGGGACCTCCGTGTCTCCAGAGGGAAGTCCTTTTCCCTCATCTGTCTCCTCCCCTTCCTTCTTGGCTGCAGTGGGGCCTCCGTTCAGTTCCAGGGGAGGAGCGACATAGTTAATTTTTTTCTAACCTTGCTACTTTGAGGAAAGGGAGGGCTGGGGGAAGGGTAGGCTTTACAGAAGACTGGGCCCTGTCCCTCCTTCACTCCGAGTTCCCAGTGAGGCAGGAGCTAAGTGGGTGGGGTGGGGAAAGTGTCTGATTTTTTTTTCTTTTCCTCTAAAATAAAAGGAAAAGCATTTCTGGACTTTGCCTGGCTTAGGCTCTGTGAAGGAGGGCTGCTGCGATCAGTCAGGACGGGAAAGCAACACTGCCCGTTCCACTCGTCCCTGGAACTAGGGTTGCCAGATTTAAGGCCAAAAAAAAAAAAAAAAAAATGAAGATACCCAGTTCAATTTGTTATGATAATGAATAATGTTTTTAGGATAAGTGTGTCCTGTGCAAATGTATTCATTGTTTATCTGAAATGCAAATTTGACTGAGTGTCCTGTATTTTACCTGGCACCACCCTCCCCCCAAACAGATTTGTGAGCTCAGTGTCTCTCTGACCTCAGTGACCGCTGACCAAGGTGCCTCCAGCTCCCTGAGCTGCCTTCAGACAGGGAGGAGCAACTCCTGGGGACATGGTTTCACTCCTCTGAAGTTTCTTTGTGGTCATTCACCTGGTTTAGTTTCATTTGGGGAGGAGACTCAAGAGTTCAAGGATGTATCCCAGCCTCTATGCTCAGAAAAGGCTTGAGAAGAAGTTAAAAGCAGGATGTTTCCGTGGCCGCCAACCCCTCCTCCCCATATGTCTTGTGAGGTACATAGGACCAGGGAATTTAGGGAGCAGTTAAGGGAGGTGGGTGGGTAAGGTAGAGCAGGGGTGGTGGGAGCCACCAGCACTGCCTAGGTGGCCCTGAGATCGTGCAAAGAAGGATTTACTAGGTGGCTCAGAGTTGTGGCACCGTATCCGCTCTGCATCTCTCTGCCAGGGCCTGGGGACCTGTGACTTTAACCCCCAAGCTGGAAGTGGAATTTAGGGTTTCCTAAAGGATGTGAGCCTATTCTGCGCCCCCTCCCCCACGCCGAATACGGTTGAAAGAGGTTCTGTCACTCAGCCTTCGCTGTTGAGCAGGAGATGGGTGTTGTGGATGGCGCTTCTCTCACCGCCCCTTGGGAAGGACCACGCAGGCCCAAGGGGACGGGTGAATAACCGAGAACAAAGTCCTAATAAAATAGTCACTTTTATTTCTTAGCAAAACTATTTCCTCCGTGAGGGGTATTTACAACAGAGTAGGGAAAGAAGGGGTAAATTCACAGCGATCCGGAGAGGGTGGAGAGGCTCTTGGGAGGCCCAAAGGACGGGAGACAGACACTTCTTCACACAGTTAACTGGAAATCCTTTTTCCGGTTTCAAACCGGGACATCCCGAGAGGGACTAGGTGGGGACGGGGCCCCGCGGGGGCAGGGAACTCGCACAAACTACCCGCCCCCCCGTGCTGGCCCCGAGACACCCGTGAGTGAGTTTGGGATTTCGGGCTTCCGACGCACGAAGAGGTCTGACAGGTCCCGGCGTAGCCCGGGGGCGGGGCGCCCCGCGGGCGGAGGGGTGGACGGGGGCGGGGCTGGGCGGCGGCCGAGGGCGGGGCCGGGCGCATGCAAACACTGAGAGGGGAAAGGAGCGACACGGAGGGGGGTGGCGGCGCGCGCGGCGGCGCGCGGGGGCGGGGCCGGGGCCGGTCACGGGCGCCTGAGCAGCACGTGCTCGATGTAATTCTCCAGCTCCTCCTGCTCCTGCAGCCGGCGCTCCTCTGCCTCCGCCTGCTCCTGAGCGCGCCGCGCCTGGGCCTCCCTGTCGGGATAGTGGCTCGAAGGCGGCAGGGCGTGGTGGTAGTGGCGGCGGCGCGAGGCAGCGGGTGGCTGCAGTGTTCGCGGCCGGATGTAGTTGGGAAAAGGGTGGTAGGGCCCCGGGGGAAACACCTCGTCCTCCTCCCGATCCCAGGGCGGGAGCACCTCGTTCCAGTCGGGCAGCTCGTCCCGAGCCGGGGCGGGGGAGAGGGGCTGGGGCTGCGGGGAGCGGGCGTGAGTGGGGACGGGGGCGGCCCGGGGGGGCGGCACAGGCTCGGGAGGGGCGTTCTTCTTCCTCTTCCGCTTCTCTTCCACCTCCTCGATGATGCTGACCACGTCGTCCGCTGGCAGGTGGAGTTTGGTGGACAGCTCAATGAGGCTATCGATTGTCTGCGGGTCCATCTCTTCGTCGTCGTCGTCCTCCTCCCCGCCCTCCTCTGCCCCTTCGGCCTCCTTTCGTCGGTGGCCAGGCGTCTCCTCCTGGGAGCGCTTGTCTTCGGCTCCGGCTTCCCCGTCCTCCTCCTCGGCAAACAGTAGCGCGTTCTGTCGCGCCCTCTCCGCCTCCTCCGCCTCCGCCTCCGCCTCCGCCGCCTCCTCATCCTCTTCCCCCGCCCTCTCCTCCCCGCCGCGTCTCTCCTGCTCCGCCGCCTCCTGCCCCCTCTCGGTCTCTCGCTCCTCCTCCTGCTGCAGCCCCCGACCCCCCAGGCCGCGCTGCCGAGCCCCGCCCTGCAGCAAATACTGGAGCAGCAGGTCGGAGGCGAGGTCGGCCAGCCGCTCTTCCTGGGCCGCGGCCTGCCGTGTGGCCTCTGCCTGCCGCCGCCCGGCTTCCACCTGCGCCAGCCCTTGCTGTAGAAGGCGCTCTCCCGCCTCAGAGCCGCCCAGGAGTGAGGTCTCCGGCCGGCGCGCCTTGGTAAAGGGAGCGCCCAGGCCTTGGTACGCCTTGGACAAGGGTGCCAGTGCCTCACCTAGGTGTGTTTTGGGGGAGGACACTCCTTCCCCGAACTGGTGGGCTTCGGGAAGGGGCCCGCTCTCGGGCATACGCGCCTGGAATTGCGGGGGAGCAGGCGGCGGCAGGGCCGCGCGCTCCGGGACGCGCGCCTGGAACTCTCCCCAGGAAGCCCGCCACACGCGCTCCGGCCCGGGGCTCTCCAGGTTGACTCGGGTCAGCGTGTGCGTGCGGGTTTCCGTCTCTGCTGCCGCCGTCTCTTGCTGGCGCTTGGCACTGCTCGGACTGAAATCTCGCAGTTCCTGAAGCAGGGAAGCTAGCGCCTCGAGCTCCTCGGAGGGGTCGGCCGCCTCGGGACCATTCTCCTGAGTCTGAGGGCGAGGCGGGGCCGCGGGCGCCTGGGTCTCTGGCGCTGGGAGACTGTGGGTCTGGCTGCGCACGGTCTCGGTCAGCAGAGCTTCTGCTGCTTCTTCCTCTGGCCGCTGCTGAGAGCCGCCAGGCGCTGGGGGCGAGGCCGGGCGGTCGAGTGCCTGCAGCAGCACCGCGGCCAGCGCCCGGGGATCCACGCCCTGGAAAAGCTCTCCCTCGTCCTGCGGCTCTGAATTCCTAGCGGCTCGGACCTCTGGGGCGCTAACATCCTTCGGCCCGAGCACTGCGTCCCCGGCTACCGGCTCTTTATGCTCAGAGCTGGGGGGAGGTGGCTGAGCCTCAGGGTGCCCCGGGGGCGCTGCTCCCAACCCCTTGGTCAGTAGAAGGAAGCAGAGGAGGACAGGAGCCGGCAACCTGAGCGATTTCATGACCGAAGGGCTGCCGGAGACTGTGAAAAAATAGAAGTGACCAAAGAAAGAGAGGGTTTCTGTAAGAATTTTCCGCTCTCTGATTTTATATTCCCTTCCCCCACCTTTAATCAGGAAAGCCGGGGCTTCCCTTATCCCCCTAACCTTACCCTGAAAAGGGACGTTTAGGAGCAAAGGAGGAAGATGTGCCGATCTCTGGAGTCGTGTAAATGGGAAAACGCCTGCAACCCTTGCTCCCCCGGTGCCTCCTCGCCCCCCTTCCCTGAGCCAGCTCACTGGCAGCGCCCACGTACTAAGCAGCAAGGATACGGGGAAAAAAAAAAAATCTCTGCTCCCTCCCCACAGGACTCCCCGGATGGTGCGTGGGCGACTTCAGCAGCAAGAGAAGAGCGGCGACTCCCCCATTTACCAGGGACCCTTCCCGGGGGCTCCCCGCTGTGTTTTCAACACTCCCAACTGGGGGAGAGAGGACCCTCCCTCACGCCCACGGCTGCTGAGGGTTTGAGGGACGGACAGCAGAGTATTTACCAGCTGGTGCCACGACGCGGGAGGTGGAGAGGAGGGTCGGGGCGGGGTGGGGACAGGGGAAGATCGGGACTCGTCCGCCTCGGCTCCGAGCGGTGGCTAGGATACGAGCGATGGTCGAGGTCTGGCGTCCAGTGGGCTGGGCTCAGCTGGGTCCGCGCGGCTCCGGGAGACTCGCTCGCTCAGGCTTCAGCACGCTGGACAGCGCCCGCGCCGCTACCGCCTTATAAAGAGGAGCGCGCGGGGTCACGTGGGAATCGCCCCGCCCCATTGACGTCAATGTTCATTCATGGGGAAGCGGGCGGGCGCCTAGAGGCGGGAGGCCGCCCAGCGATTGGAGGATGCGTGCCTCTCCCGGCCCGCGCCTGCGCGCTGCAGGCCTCTTTGGAGGGGTGTGCGCTATCCTGGCACCAGGGAAATGAATGAATGAAGGAATGAATGAATGAAATGCTGAGGCGGGCGGGGCAGGGGGGCTATGAATGAATGAAGGAGGGACGAGGAGAAAAGGATGAATGAATGAATGGCAGAATGAATGGAAGGGTGGATTCAGAGACGCTGCAAGGCGGGAGGGTGGGTTACAGAGCAACTTGCAGCGGCGGGAGCCCGACGAGCGGAATAGGGTGGGGGCTCTCCCAGCGTCTGACTGGGCCCCATAGGAGATCCACACTGGGAAGGGGGAAGAGAAGGATTCCAAAACTGAGGAGGGGGCCAGACTCCCCATTCCCCGACTGCACGGTGCGTGGGGAACACGCCCAAGGACGGCGTGAACCTGAGAGAGGAGGGATGGTTCTGCGCGCCTGCGGGCGCTGTCCGCGGATCTGCGGTGCGGGATGCGGGCCCTGGGCCGGGGCACATGGGTGGATCTTGAGGCTTGGGTATGCTGTCGGAAAGGATCCGAGTTGGAAGAGATAGGGAAAAGACTGAGGATGTGTGTGCCTCTGTGTCGTGTCTGTTCATGGTCTGTGCGTGTCTCGAGAAAAAAATGTGTGTCTGTCCTTCTGTCCGGCTGACTCTGTTGGCCCCTTTTCAGACCACCTCTCCCCACCACCCTCCTGCTTCTTCCCCTCTCGCTGCTACCCCCCAAAGGACGTTTGGAGGACGAGAGCAGACCAGGTGGGGAGGGGGGTGCGCAGGTGGGGGGTGACTCAACTCCATCTCTCTCCATTGCTTAAAGGGAAGATTTAAACGCGATGGAGGGGGGCGTGGAGGGTGGGAGTGCAACGTCAGAGATCGCCGCTCTCTGCCACCAGACCCCTCGTCCGCATCTCCTGTCAGAGGGGTTGGGATTGGGGGCTTGGACAGTTAGAGGTTCCGGGGGGATGGGGGGCGATGACGCACAGATTGCGCAAAGAGAATCCATCAGCGAGCCGGGTCCAGTGAAGGGAGACCAGCCGTGGGCGGGGGTGGGGGAGGACGGAAATGAGGAGGGGGGCAGGGGAGAGGGGAGGGAGGCAAGGGGAGCAGCCACTGCAGAAATGAACGGGAGGGAGGGAGGCTGGAGGGGGGCTGCGGTGCAGGGAGAGAGCTGTGCGGGGGCGTGGGCAGGGAAAGGGGGGGGAGTGGAATGACACATGCCAGACACACAAGGACTGCGGACACGGGTGCCTGTGGGCACACACAGGGCACCCGCGCCCTAAGACTCTGGAAACCGGGATCAGAGCTGTATGTCAGGAGCTCAGAGACCTTTTCAGAGCCAGTCCTCAACCCCTTCCTCATCTCTTCCTAGCACTGACCCTCATCCTCTCCTCTCTCTCTCTCTCTCTCAAACTCTCTCTCTCTCTCTCTCACACACACACACACACACACACACACACAAACACACACACACACACACACGCTCACGTGCCTTCCCTCTATAGCCAGCAGTGGCTTCTCGGTTCCATCAGTGGCTCCACTTTCCCAGAAGAAAACCCATCAGCTCTGCGGGGAAAGAGGTGGGGAGAAGTAGAGAGAGAGGAAAGAGAGAAGAGATGGGGGCAGGAGAGGGAGGCAGGCAGGCAGGCATCTGGAACAGGTAAAGCATCAGGCTAAAGAGAAAAAAAATAGGAGAACCAAGGTGACTGTGAAGATGCCAGAGAAGGAGAGGAGGGGGCAACAGACCTGAGATTGTGCCTCATCCCCTCCCCAGACTATCTAGGACATCCCTCTGCCCCTATGGGTTCCCCTCATTCGTCTTCCTCCTCAACCCACTCCCCTTTATCCTCCCTGCCTGGTTACCGAGAGCAGTGGAATGGGGGGGGGGTCACGTTACCTTCCTGAGGAGGATGAATCAGAGAGAGATGGCTCAGACATCTGTTGGGGGGAGGGGAAGCCATCCAAGAGAGAAGGAAAGAGGGAGGGAGGGAGGCGAGGTGGGGGGGAGGCAGCCTGAGAGGCTGATGGGGCTAAGAGACCAAGTATGAGATGACAGAGATGGGCATCTAGAGAAATTGTTTGTGTTCCTGTGGGCTTGTATATGTGCACATGTATGTACATACGTGTGCATTGCGTTTGTGTGTGTCCGAGATTAGTGAAACATAGGGGGAAAGAAAAAGAAATGGAAAATGGTGGGACCAATTGTGTATTTAATCAGCTAGAGAGTGGATGGGCATGGTAGTGTTCCAATTTAAATATGTAATTTTCTCTTCCAATCTGCGGAGCTGTGTTTTTGCCTGTTTCCAGGTGTCTCTGTAAGTGTGAGTGTGTGTGGGTCCTGATCCCTCTGAGTGCCTGTATACCTGTGCGGTTGGGAGTTTGAGTGCATCCAGTCTGGGTATCTGCTGGTGTCTGAAAATTGTGCCTGGCTTGGTGTGTCAATAATACGTGTGTCTTTGTGCACTTATCTGGGTCCTTCCATGTCAATTGATATATGTTACAGGTTATGTGGACTGCTATGTGCTTTTGATCTTTCCTGCCCCTCCCCCACTTACCTTCACCTCTAGATTTCTGTGCAGAAAAGCCTCAGTATCCTAGCCACTCATCTGCAACCCCCAAGTTCAAGTCTTGCCCCGCGTTTTTTAGAGTGTTCCCTCATTCCTGCATTCTTCCCCAATGCTTTCCTCCTCCACTCTGCCCAGAAGTCCAGGGGAGCTTCTCAGAAATCGACATCCCAAGAGTCTCAGTCATTATGACACGGGGGAGGGGGCAGTGAGATGGAAGCCAGGGCAACAGATTTGGTGATTCCACAATCTGGATTGTGTCTGCATGGACTCTGAATCTCTGGGTCTGTTTCTGCCTCTCTCTATCCCAGTTCCCTGCCTGGGTCAGCTCGTTCACACGTACCCCACCTCTCAAAAATGTGCTATGCCCTTCACACCTGGCTGCCTCTAGGGGCTTCTGGAAAAGAGCTGGACTGGGGACAGGTCCCTGGAGTTTGGGAGAGGAGGGAGATGGCAGGAAAGAAAGAGGAATGAGAGACAGAACTGGGAAAGGCAAAGCTGAGAAGGGGACCAGGAGGGGATGCCTGGTGTCTGCTCTGAGATGTTTGTGTAAATCCGTCTCTTTATCTTTGTTTCTGAATCTCTCATACTCTCCAGGAGGGTAGTAAGAGAAGATGGGCTCCAACCAAGTAATGATCCAAGCTGAAGATTTGGAAAACCCAGGGAGGGGGTAGAGCACTGGGTCTTTTCCCTGAGAAGGTTTGGGAAAGAAAAAGAGGGCAGGGGCTTGGGGGTCCCCGCAGCTCACCTCCCCTCTCTTCCTCCCTTCCCCGCAACCGGTGACTCACCTCTGCAGCCTTTCAATGCGTCAGCTATGAGGGGGACAGGCAGGGAGGGGCACTTTATGAGAAAGGCAGGGGTCTCCACCTTGAATTGAAAGAAAGTGCTGAAGAACCCCGTGGAAATGACCCCATTAGAACACATCATTGCCTATCCCCTGCCCACCCCAGTTCAGGAGGGTGGGGAATCCTGGGAAGGGGACTGGGAGAGGGCTACGGGCCACTGGTGGGTCTGGGAATGATGAGTAATAAAGGGGTGCTCACCCTGATTTTTAGTCCCAGGGTCCCATTCCTTCATACCCCCACCCACTCCTGGGTGGGGGAGGGGAGACCCAGCAAGCTGGGGGAGGGCAAAGCCGCAGAGATGAGTCACCAAGAAAGGAAAAGAGAAAGAGGGAAAGAGACAGAGATGAGGAGAGACACAGAGACAGCCACTGGAAAGACTGAGAAAGGAACACACACACACACACACACACACACACACACATCTGAAGGTGGTATCCACAAGCTAACAGGAGAAAGGAAATTTTGTACTTCCATAATCCTGAACCAGCCTCCTCCAGCATCCACCTGTCACACAAACACACATACAACAGTATCATTCAGAGTTACACTGATATCCTGAGACACACCCACTTACACAAACACAATGTCACACCTAGTCCAGCAGAGTCACCTGTCCAGGCACATGCTGAAGATGTGACCAGTGTAATGGCGGTTCAGGTTGAGAGCCCTCGATTCCTTTTACACAGGATGGTGGGAAGGCATAAAAGCCCTAAAGGAATATAACTTCAAAAATCCAAGACTTACAGGCTATGCCTTGCATACGCGACGATACACACAGTCCCCTGCTTCCCCATCCACACGTACATAGTAACCTATCAAGCGCCTCCTCGTCAAGAAGCCACTTGGAGTACCTGATTTTGGGGTACGCCAGGCCCGTAGCCCCGAATATATCCCACCCAGACACCCCCTGATTCGTACACACATGTACAGAAACACAGACACACAAAGACGCCCATGGACACACTCACACGGACGGAAACCACCTTGCGCTGCCTTGCCCGCGTCCGCACACGTCCTGGCGCCCCCGCGTGGTACTTTTCGGGATCGCAGTCTCCGCCGCTTCGGAGCTCTGCTCCCGCGGGGCGGCGCCCAGGCTCCCTCCACCTCTTCCCGCTCCGTGCGGTGCCCACCCAGGAATGGGGAGAAAGCAAGGGCGCTGGCCGCGAGAGAGCCGAGAGCTGGGAGTTAGATGCCTGGATCGTGGGAATGAGGCAGGCTGGTTCTGGATGCCAAGGGGAACTTGCGAGAGAGCAAGAATTTGGAGCAGCAGCGGACTCCCAGGTCCAGGGGAAAGCGAGGCCGAGGGCTAGTCCAAGCGCCGTGCCGCTGCCCGCCTCGGTTCTGAGCAATCAATTCTTTCTGCCGCTTGGCTGGTGTGGGGGGTAGGGGCGCGCAACGGCCAGCAGCCCTCCCCAGCTCCCCTCCAGGAAGTCATTAGCCCCAGTGCCACAGGGCTTAGAGATCCTCTCTGATACAGGCTGCTGGGGAAGGGGGAGAGGACAATGCAGCTCATCCCTCCCCACCGAGAAGAAGTGAAACAGACACAGAAGGTGGGCCAAGGGCCCGTTTTATTGCAATACAGCCATGGTTGAAGTGACAGGGAGGAGGGCAGCTTGGTCAGGTGCAGGAGGCAGCCAAGCAAGACACAGCAGCACAGCCGGAACGGGGGGGAAAGAGGGGAGCAGCGGCTGTCTGCTTTGTCCACCTTCTTCCACCTCCTGGCGCCCTCCTCTGTCCATGTCTTTGATTCCATCCCCAGCGAACCCTGTGCTCACTGTCCATTGTCCAACAAGAAGTTCCAGCTACAGTGAGGTTCTGAGGTATTCTCTGGGCTGGGGACACCTGGTTTCTAGTCTCTGCCAGGATACCAGCTATTGTGAGCCACTTGGAAGGCACTTGAGTCTGAGCCTCTCTCTCCTCCCTCTGCGGGAGATGTGAGGATCCCGTGTAGGAGACATCGCTGTGCAAATGCAGCTGTTACTACTTGCATTTAAATAGAAGACTGTCAAAGTCCACAAAAAGCATAAAGGAACAAGAGGATGGGAGGGGTGTCCAGAAATATCTGGAGGAGGGGGTTCCAGTCACGCTAGGAGGCAGCCCGGGTAGAAGCAGGAGACAGACTCGCACCAGGCTGAGCGACCTGCCCTCCACTACACCAGGCTCTCCACCCAGAACCCTCTGGTTCACGGGCCTGCTTCGGGCCCCTGGTTGGGGGCGTAGGGAAGGGAGTCTGCAAAATAGCACCATTGTGCAAAGTTGGAGGAAACCCCAGTCAGAGGAGGCAGCCTCAGAAAAGTGCATCACCAGAGCGTAAGCAGGGGCCAAATGGGGGTGGGGCATTATAAATCTATTTCCTTTACAGGTCCTTCTCCATATTACACACAGGGCGGGCGATGAAGAGACCATGGAGAAGGGGAGTGGAGGGGCAGACAAATGGACAACGGAGAACTAAGAGAGGTCCAGGCACGGGAGACTGAGAGGACGGTGAGGAGAGGAGCAGAGGGCAAGCTCTGGGGGCCTGAGAAAGATTGGGAGCAAGAAAAGTAATACGTATTGGGCAACTGTGCTCCTGGCCGGGTACTGGGCATTGCACACACTCTGCCAGCTTCCATCCACGACGGGGCAGGAGGGAGAAGCCACAAAGGGCAGAGTACTCTCCCAGGCTGGGGCACGGACAGGGAAAGGCTCTGAAGCTGTGAAGGAACCCATTCTTTGGCAGGGAAAGGGAATGGGTGGACAACAGAAGCGCGAGTGGCTTCCCCAAACCCGGCGGTTCAGATCAGGGTGTGGGCAACTGCATTTGGGGGCGCTAGAGTCAAGATGGCAGACAGAGATGTAAGGGGAAAAGGGAAGGGAAGGATGGACTGCGGGTAAGTGTAGGCGGCAGAGCCGACGACCGAGGGCAGGGGGAGGGGGCGGAGCTTGAAAAGAGCAGGGGCGGGGCTTTCGGGGGATACGAGGAAGGAGGTGGGTCTAAAGTGCATCTTCTCTCCCCTCCGACTGGAGAGGCCTTAGATGTCGGCCTCCAGCAGGTATTGTTCGGTATAACCCTTGACCAGCTCGAGCCCCAAGCCAGCCTGGCAGAAATCAGCCAGCTGTAACCACAGCTGGGGCGCCAGGAAGAGCTGGCACATGACGTTGAGGTGGACGAGACGCGGGGCCTGGCGCTGCAGATGCCACAGAAGCTGGCTCTGAACCTGCGCGCCTTCGCTGACGAAGGTGTAGATGTTGACGTAGCGCCACGTGCCGTTGCCGCCAGGTGGGATGGGGAAGGGGCGCGTGCCCAGCGTGAGCAAGCGCGGGCGCGCGCGGCTGTTCACGCGCCACTCCAGGCCCTTGGCCGCCAGCAGGCTCAAGTTACTCTCGCTCGGCCGGTAGGGCTGCCAGTCCTGGATGATGGTCCCGCCCGGAAGCACGTCGCGCTGCACAGAGGGCGACAGCAGGGGAGGCGTGCCACGACGCCGCCAGCCTCCGACACGGCCTCCGTGGGCAGCGGCGAGGAGGTGCCGGAGGCCCGCAGAGCCGCCAGCCGCGCGCCCAGCCCCTCCAGCAGGGCCGACACGTTGAGCTGGCCCAAAAGGATGTCCTGGGTGGGGGGGCACGAGTGATCGCGGGGCGGGCGGCGGGAGCGCTGCGAGCCCGGCTCCTCTTGGCACCGTCACTCCCACATTCACACCCACGGGCCCCCACCTGGGCCCCTCGAGGGCCGACCGTGCGGGGCCGGGTGGAGTGGGGTATGTGAGAGCATGCAGGAACCAGGGGCAAGGCCTCCGAAAACCTGGATCCCCAATGAGAGTGGAGATCAATGTGGAGTAGTCAGGGTCGTGGGGATGTGGACCCCAAGAGTGGAAGTGAGGGAAGCTGATCAGTCAGTAGGATGCGGGAGACGGAGGGGAAGGACAAAGGCTCAGATTAGGATGTTTGGGTCCCTGAAGAGAGGCGGGGACACTAAGTCGGGACGCCTGGGCTCCAGCCTCCTGGAGTAAGGATGGGGGATTTAAAGACGGGAAGTCGGAGCTGTTTGACTTTCCCTGGGCAAAAGGGCCTGGGTAAGGACTGGGAGTCCCAGGGCAGGGCTCATGGGCGCCCCCACTCGGCAGAGCCGGGAGCGAAGGAAAGCCGGCAACTGGCTGCATATAGGGTGATAAAGCCCGGAGGCCCCTGGGGGACAGGCCCGCCCATCCGAGCTCCTTTGTCCTTCTCACCTGCTTGGCGATTAGGTGGTATTGCTTCAGCTCCCGGGACCCCATCTGGTCGTCCCGGGTGAGTCGTGCCACTTTGATCCCCGGGTGCCTTCGCTTGACCAGCTGCGAGCAGAAGCGCTGCAGCATCCCAGCCACGCCCTTGCCGCACTCCCAGGGCGCCGCGCGCAGCCACTCCACCGGAGCCGTCTCCCCAGCGTCGATCACGTGCACCGACCCCAGGGCGATCTGCGGGCCGAGGCCGTTAGGGGGCCCCCGCCCCGCCTTCTCCCCTGCCAGGGCTCTCCGTTCAAAGGGCTCGCCTCTTCCCACACGCTGAGCACTCCGTCGTCACCACCCAGGGCGCTGGGCCAGACCCGGGGCCTGCCCAGGGAACTCTCCTCAGCACTTGGGTCTTGGATTCAAGAGCCCGCGGAAAGATCACTCGCGGGCGTCTCTTCCACCTCTTGAGATGCTCCATACCCCTGAGCATCAGGTCCTTGCCCACTCGCCACGCCCCCTTTCTTTGGCTCCACTCCCAGGAGCCTGCTACTCCCAGCTTCCTGTTAGCTCCGCCCCGGAGCCCATCTCTTAGCTGCTCCTGCATTCAGGCCGTCTTGTGCGAGAGTTCAGTCTACTCAGGGATCCAGACCCCATTCTAGCTGCTCCCAACCCCAGACTACCCCCTCTTCTCTGCTCCCCTCTTTCTGTGCTCGGAATTCTAAATTACAGAGGCTGTCCGGTTCCTCCGCTATTCCGAGTTCTACACATCTGCCGCGCACCCTCACTGGCTGGGCCTCTGGATCCACACGCCCTTCTCTCTCTCTTCTTTTCTTCTTTTTGGGAAATTTCTTCCTGTAATCCTTGCTTCATCTCCCACTCAGGCTACCCCTGCTCTTCCCATTCCTCAGAGTTTCCTTTTTGGGTCAATGGCCTGTGGATCTGGTACCCCCTTGGCATCCAGCTCTTCTTTTTCCCCTGCGCAGAGACGGGACAAAAGAGAAAGGCCCATCTCCAAGTCCGGATGACTCCTCATTTCCAGATCTCTCTCCTCCAGACCAACCAAATCAACCAATCAAATCCCCTCTTCTCTCTTTCAGCCAATTAGAATTGTCCACTCACATAACCTACATAAGCCTCAGTAACCAACATCCCAGGGGACACACATACCAGCTACTTTGAGGAGGGTGATTTGGGGATGATTAGACTTTTTTTTTTTTTTTTTTTACAAGAACATGACCTAGGTTTAGGAGATGGGACCAGCAGGGGCACCAAGGGGTGGGTTAGGGATAATTTTAGCTTCCATATCACAAACATATCACAAACAAGCACAGCGTGGTTCCAATACAAACACGCTTCAAAACCAGGGCTCCATCTCCCGCTTTCTCTTCAGTCTAATTCTTAGGCTTAAGGCTCTCCCAGGTAAGCTGGGGTGAGGTAAGACAGCTCAGGCCAGTATCATCAGAGGGCAGGGAGAAGCACAGGCTCAGAGGATCTTAGAGCCCCTGCTATGGCCACTAGGGACCGTCAGGTTCAACCCATTCCTTTCACAGAGAGGAAATCAATCAAGGCCCAAGATGGTTAAGATCTTGCCTAAGGTGAGTCAGCTTGGACAAAGCTGGGCTAAAAGTTAAATTTTCCCGGATCTCAGGCCAGTGGGGAGATCTCCGACCCCAGCCTGAAGAGCAAGGATAGGCATGACTGGGTCCTTGGCAGGAGTCAAAGTTTCCAAGTGCTAAGGGTTAAGCTGACTCAGAAGCAGAGATGAGATTGCGGGAGGAACACACACTGCCCTCTCCCCACCGTCAATAATTTCTATGCCAAAAATGAGCTCAGTCAGATTACTGGGGATGATGAGGCCCAGAGAGGAGCAGGTTAGCTTGTGGCTCCCATCTGGATCTCCAGACAATCTCATCAGCTGTTCATGGGTCCCTGGAACATACAAGCTGGTACTTCAGGGATATTCCAGCAATTCCCCACTGCCCCCGTAAGGGGGCAGAATGTGAGCAACTTGTAGACCGGAACACATCCTACTAGGTGCAAACATTAGGCTCCATTTTCCCTCTTACTTTCAAGATGGGGAGACTATTGCCAAAGAGTGTCTGCATCTCAGATAAAGAGGTGTGTAAGGGGAGGGGATTCCCAGGGTCACAGGAAAGAACGGGGAACTTGCTAATTCACCCTGCATCTTTCCTTCCCCGGCACTCTACTCCTATTCCCTTTGTGGGAGATGCAAAAGTTCTAAGGTCCTTCAACCCTGGAGGAGGTGGGAGCTGGGAACAAAGCAGGTCAGGGGTAACAGGCCAAGTGAAAGCAGCCAGCTGGCCCCACAGCCCTTGCTCCACACACTGATCCCTTCCCACCCTCCAATGTGGCTCCTTGAATTCTAACTCCCATTAGGTGTCTAGGCAGAGACAGAGGCAGCCCTGTGCCCCTGGGCACTATGGGAAATGTAGTCCAAGCACCCCCTGGACCAAGCTCCAGGAAAGGGGGCAGCATTTCCTTATCATCCTTGTATCCTTTCTCTCAATCTCATAAATATGAATGATCCACTCTGGCGAGAGGATGATTGGAGTCGTCGCTGGGCATGCCGGGAGCCCATCCCCCACCCATCTCTCTCCCTCCAAACACACCTGAAATATTGATGGCCCTGAGGTCGCAGCTTCTCTGAGCTGGAACACGGAGCAGAGGAAGCAGAGAGAGGAGAGGCGGAGTCAAAGAGACCGCAGCTACACAAAGCGCCCAAAGAAGAGAGCGAAAAGGACTGGAGCCGAGGCAGAAAGGAGACCAAGGCAACCTGGAGACGATGGGGGGTGGGGGAGAGGCACGGATACCAAGTCACAGACATGACACCTCGTGACACAGGGCACAGCAGATGCCAAACAAGTCCTAGCACGCGCCCCCTCCCCAAGGAGACCAGAAATAGAAAGCAGCTTGACACACCCCCTTCTCCCCGTGGTGTGTGGTGGGGAAAGGGGTCACGGGGAGGAGAAAATCAGCAGAGGCTGGAAGAGAACAGAGACTTGAGAGCAGAGGCAGGGGAGACAAGATGAAGTGAGGCAGGGGCAGGGGATGAGGAAGATGGACCAACGAACTGGGGAGAGGGGGTGCCTCAGAGGGCCACGATCATGGAGAAGGGGAGGCTGTATTGGAGGGTGGTCCCCGGTCTTTTGGGGAAGCAGGCGGGAGGGAGATCCCGAAGGAAGCTGTCTTCTAGGCAGGGGTCCCCCTGGGCGCCAGTCCCACCAGACTGGGACAGGTGGGAGCCAAATGATGATGGGAGGCCGAGGGAAAGCGCCTCTGAACACCTGGGCGAAGTCCGGTCTGAAGTTATCTGGGACGCGGGGCTGGGATGGGTTGGGCGGTAGGGGGCGCAGAGGCTCTCTTCCCCTGAGGGGCGTGGCTTTCTGCTGCCCCCATTCCGCGGGGGAGGAGCATGCCAGCCCCCCGCCCCCGGGCCTGGCTGCCCCCCTACCTCCCTCAAGCCAGGGCCAGGGACTGGCTGCTGAGAAGCCGATCGGGGCCGGCCGCGCAGACAGCGAACGGTACCTAGAGCGGGGTCACCTCGGAGCTCCGAGGGTCAAATTCCGATGACGCGCGGGGACCCGGCCGCCGCCGTCCGGTCCCGACTCGGAGTTCCGACGCGAAGGCCGAGTCTGCTCAGTCCTGCACGCGGGCTCGGACGCCTAGAGCTTCGGGATTCGGGCGGTACGCGCGGTCGCTGCTCTGCTCGGGCTCGGCCGAGGGGAGGAAACCCCAGTGATGCAGAGGAAACGTGGCGCGGATCTGGAGCGGACTAGGTTGCCACCGGGGGCTGGCGGGCGCTGGGGGTAGGCGGTGGGGCGGCGGGGCGCCTGGGAAAGCGGAGTGGCCCCTGGGCGGCGAGGTGGGCGCTGCTGGGTGGCCTCTAGCCTTGCAGACGAGAATCCGCCCCTTGTCCCGGTGGGGGGCGGGACTGAGGGTGGGGAGGCGTCTTGAGCGTCGGTGGAGGGGCCTGATTGCTGTCTTAGTTATGGCCCCGTGCCCGCAGCATCTCTATGTTGAGTCCGGGAATACCCCCCACGCCCAGTCCCCCTTCTCCGGGAGCCACGCCCCTACCTCCCGCAACGTCAGCCCCATTCTCTGACCTCCGGCTGCAAGACAAGTAACAGCGGCTGGAAAGGGGACGCGGACCCCAACACCCTGGGGACCTGGTCGGAGAAACTGATAGAGGAAATTGGAAACCCATGAAGATCAGGAAGGGTAGAGACACCAAGTGGCAGAAGCCAAGAGCTGAAAGGAGCAGAGCAAGGCCAAGACGGGTCAGCCGGGCCACCACTCCCCGGGGGTCGCCGAGCAGCCTCACGCCCCCCTCCCAGCCCTCCGCACTGGCAGGCTCAGCTCCACTCGGCCGCGGACATCTCAGCCGCGGGCATCTCACTTGCCATCAGGCAGCATGGCCCCCGCGGGGCAGCACGCAGAGAGAAAGACTTCAATGTACAGCTGGGGACACCCGAGTACAAGAACACAGACCTCTGTGCACACGGCTGGGCACACGTGCTAACCGGGTGGGTGGACGAAGGGTGGGAGGGAGAGCGCAGTGCAGACCCGGAACCGGAGTGGCTGCAGCTCTGCTGTTGACTCTGGACAAGCTGGTGACCCAGGCTCTTAACTCCTGGGGGCTCCCCACCCCGTAAAGTGAGACAAAAACACCTGCAGTTCTACCTGCAAGGAACCAGGAAAGGGATGGATGCGAACGTCCTTTAAAACCTGTAAAGTGCTGCGGAGGATGGGACGCCACCCCCTTGTCTCCACTCTCGTTCCTGCCCAGCTCCCATACCCCCCCCCCCCCCCCGCTTCCCACAGAAGTTGACCTCTCACCTACCTCATCCCAGTTTTATACTTCCCAAGATAATCACTCCATAACCTGGTAATCCCACTGGCTGTGCTAATGTGAAAAGATGGAGGATCGTGTTCCTGGACTTCCACACACAAAGCCACCCCAAGAGTTAAAGGGATCAGAGTCATCTCTTGACTTCAAGGCCAATAGGCCAATAAATGAGTCACTCAACCTTTTTTTAAAAATAAGACTTCCCCCCATTTCTGATTTTTTGAAACTGCTAACACACTGCATCTCACAAAGCTGCAGTCAAGGTGGAATACATTCCAGTGTGGGAAAGGACCTCCCGAAGTTAAAGGTGTTGGAGGAAAAAGTCACTAGTGGCCGAAAGGAGATGCGATCACACCCTAATTCCTTCTCTTTCACCGGAAGACTCCCCTCTGCCACCAGAAACGCTTGGATTGGTCCAACATTCACCTACCTCTAGTTTCCTCAACCAATCAGAATTGAAAGTTTCCCAACGTTCCAGTTTTTTCATGTCCAAGCTACAGGTGGTGTCGCATTCTTCCCTCAAAGGCTCAAATATGGTTGTCTTACTGAAATTTTATCGAATATTGTTGTTTGACCTAAATCCAATCATTTATTAGGGGTTACAAGACGGCGATATTCTTAATCTGTCATTCTGGGGTTTTGTTTCCCCCCCAAGCTGGAATATGCCTATAAAAGGAAACTTGTTCTCTTCTACTGTGATTACCCTTAGAGATAGTTTGTTGAAGGAAAGACCGGATAAATGCTTACATTTTCCCCTTTATTTGTTAACTGTTCAAATAATGTGGTGGTTCCTCAGCACCCTTCAGTGGTGATCAATTACTACTTTCAGACCGTTATGAACACACTGATGTTAAACAGGCTTAATGTGGTGCGATCCAATGCTGTTATTGCCCTTATTAATGTTGAAGCTAGCCAACTTTTTTGATAAATTGATGTTTTAAAGCGACACAGAGGATCGTGCTAGATCTTCAGGAAGCACTACGTGGATGCAGAGCACGTTGGCTGGTCAAGGGAAGTGCGTCTTAGAAATTCCCCTCTGGGGACTTTCCTGGCGGTCCAGTGGTTAAAACTCCGCGTTTCCAATGCCGGGGCCGGGGAGCTGCTTCGATCCCTGGTCTGGGAATTAAGATCCCACATGCCACGGGGTGAGGCAAGAAAAAAAAATCCCCTCCAGATGACAAAGAAGGGCAGGGTCCCTCCTGCGCAAGGGGAAGCCTGAGCAAAGCCCAAAGCTGAGAAACAGCCTGCTTTGCAAGAACAAGCAATTCTGGGTTGCACCCATCCTGTAGGTAGGGGCTGGCCAGCCAGGGGAGGGCTTTAAACAGGAGAGCGACAGGTTGGCCTTGTGAGTAGAGGTTGCCCTCTGGTGGCCACATGGACAATGGCAGGGAAGGAAGAAGGCCTGCCAGGAGGCAATGAGCGGTGCCCCTAAGGCATATATTCATATATTTGTAAGTTAGACTCTTCCAGATAGGAGGAGAAACCACACAGTGTTGGGGGTTATTATCCAGATACACGTCAGGAGAAATGGGACAGGTAACCTTGACGGCTCTGTACTGTGGAGTCCAGAGCTCTTCAAACTACAATAGATCCTTTAGGCAGTTTAGTGATCCATCTTTTCTCTGTGCACGTGGCACCGGCACTTCCCCAAAGAGAAGATCCCATAGCAAATGTTTGTCACCGCCCAACCTGGAACATTCTTTGTCTAATTTGCACAAAGTCCACGTCTCGGTGGATGCAGCCCCCAGGCAAAAGCAGACAGCACTTTTGTGTGTCTGGTACCCTGTGTGTCTACAGGGTAGGGCTCTGTTTGTGGGGTGCCTCAAATGCTGTGCTGAGGAGTTCACACCTTCTGACAATGAGGATCCGGTCCCAGTGAACAGGAGGAATGACATGATGAAAACAGTGTTTTAGGGAGAGCATCTTGCCAGCGTGAGAAGGTGTTAGATGGGAGATGAGAGGCAAGACCCCTCCTCTCTGAGGAGTGGTCCCAGAGGAAGTCCACGGGAGGGATGGGGGCCTGGAGTAAGAGAAGCAGCTAAGAAGCACTTAGAAGAAGACAGGAGGCCAGGAAGTGTGACTGGGGTTCTGGAAGGTGGGGAGAGAGGAAGGCGGTGAGGGTGATTCTGGCATCCCTAGCATGTTACCGGGGAATGATAACGTCTGGTGGCAGTGGGCAGTGCAGGATATTAAGCTCCTCGGATACGCAGATGCTATGTTTTGTTTACAGATGGGTTGGCTTTTCAGGGCTGCAAGGACTAGCAGTAGGGGAGGACCCACTGGGGCTGGAGCTCTGGAAGAATGACCAGAAATAGGTCTGTAGAAGAGCCCACATTAGGGTCTGCATGGGTGGCAGGTGAGTGGGGATAGCCCCGGGCGCAGGGCTGAAGTCTGACCCAGTGGGATTCTCACTGTCTGGGGCTGGAGCTTCCGAAACAGCTGTAATGATGCTGTAATGGACCCTAACCTCCTCCAGCCTGCTGGGTCGACTCCTCTACCCATTCAAAAGGCTCGTCCCCAGCCCAGCCCCATCCAAGTGCTGACCGCTCTCTTCTTTCTCTGAAAAGGCTTCCAGATGTTTCCTCCTGGCTCCATCCTGGGTGAGTGGGCACCCACCCAGCAGAGAAATCCAAGGGTAGAGATGGGTGGGAGGACGATGGCTGACAGTTCCCCTCACTCCATACACAAGGACGCCAGTGCAGCCGTCCCACGAGCCTGAGTACATCTCATTCACTTCCCAGGACAACCCCGTCTCTGTTCAGTGGATGAAAAATCAAGCCGTGCCCTTGTGATCTGTGCACTTCTCTGTGTTGTATTTCAATAAAAATTAGAAACCCTGCAACTCTGAAGTAGGTAGCCCCGTGTTATAACGAGGAAACTGAGGTTTGAAAAGCTTAAGTGACTTGGATAAGGCTACGGTCAGTTGCTGGTGGAGCTGAGAATCCGATGGTGGGCATCCGATCCTATGAAGTAGTGGTGTGAGAGAACTACCTTTTATTGGTGCAGTAGCATGGCAGTAGGTGGGGGTCTCAGGGCACTGGGATCGGGGGCTGGTGGGGCTGGTGAGTGTGGGGGGAGGGGTAAGGCCGGGGCTAGATGAAGGTGGGGCGAGTGGAAGCTGGGACACTGCAGCTTTCCTTGTGCTCGTCAAACAGCTGCTCCAGAGCCTTCACGTAGAGCACGTGAGAGTGGTCAACCTGTTCCTCGGTGGGCCCGAGACACTGGGGCACCGGGATGGGGCAGCCCACTGAGGGGAGAGGGGAGACACAGGTGACGTGCTTCTTACGAAGCTGATGGCAGCCTTCTCCCCTGGAGACGGGCACACTCACCCACAGTGGTCATGGGCCTGGAGAAGGGCCCCAGGCCCCAGGAGTCGGCTAAGAGACCACAGCCCCAGAAGATGCAAGGAGAAAAGCCCAGGAGCTTCTTGAAGCCCAGCATCTTCTAGCACAGATGCTGCCACAAGTCTGGGGCAAAAGCCTTAACTCTGAAGATATCATTCTCCCCAAAGGAGTACACGGGCACCAGAGAAGTGCTGGGAAGGGGCGGCAAGAGAGAAGACGGGGTGGTCAGATCAGTGTCTCAAGGAGTGCCCCAAATTCCTCCCTCGCGTGATTCCACTTCCCAAGGCCATTTGAAGCAAATGACGGTGGCTACAAAAGAGATCTGAAAGAGGGATTTACATTTCTTGAGGAAAGACTGTGTACTGGGCCTTCCTATATACATCTTCTCACACAGTCTACAACTGCAACATGGTGGCCAGGTAGGTATTAACCCTATTTCACAAGTAAGGAAGCGTGCAAGCATTTGCCTTTGAGAGGGTGTCATAAAAGAATTTGAACCAAGGGCGTCTGAGCCCCGGGGTCCTGTGACTTGCACTGTGATCCTGTCTCTCTCCGCCTGGGAGGAAGCCTGGGGAACTGGCACCGGTGCTTGGCACAGAGGAAACACTCAAGGGGCAAGAGCGCCCTCTAGGTGTGGTCACGGTGTAAGCTCTGGGGACACACAGGCCCACCTACAGGGGTGCGGTGTGTAGGGACAGACAGTGTAGACCCCCAGATGCACTGTGACTTCTGAATATTCAGGGCAGCACCCCTGGGCACCCACTCACACATGCCTCAGTGCCAGGTGGACAAAGCCTTTCCGATTCTGGACAGTGAGGCAGTGCTCTCCTGGGACGGCATACAGGGACTCGTGGGCCCCCTAACCAGGATGACCACAGCCTGCCCGACGTGAGGCTGTGACAGAATAAAAGCCAGGCTCTGGCGGTTCACGGAACATCCTCCTGCAGGCACGAGGAGGTGTGGGAACAGTCACTACCCCGTCCTTGGCTCCCTAGTCCCTTACCCCACCCCTTAGCCTAGGAAGGGTGAGCCCCCCATCCCTTTCCTTCCAAGCTCCCCTACCCCTGTGCCCATGTCAGTGTGGCCTACAGCACCTCTCCAGCAAGGATGCAGGACGCTTGCTCCAAAGCCATTCACTGACGCCCACTGTGAGGCTGGCCAATGTTCAAGCCAGGTCCCTGGGCTGAATGGTGGGTGGGGGCCACTGTGGGGGGTGGCTGCCTCCTCCCCTTAGCTCAAGACTCATCAAAGGATAGAAGGTAGCCTCGGTAGACTGGGAAATGGAAGAGGCCATTCAGCATGGCCGTCAAGGGCCGAAGCCTGGGGAACTGCTGGGAGAAGCTGGAGCTCTCAGTGGAGAAGTTACAGAGGATTCCCATGGCCATGAGCCCATGTGGGTGAGCGACCAGCAGGTAGTTCCGGTCAGGGGGCAGCTCTACTGTTTTCACCGGTTTTGGGGGCAGTGGGCGGGATGAGGGGAAGAAAGCATAGACAGCAGGATACCAGCTGAACAGAATTCCCTCCACACCAACAGACTTAACTTAGGGTTAGAGTTCAAGGTCCTACGATGGGGTCAAGGGCACAAGGGGCCCCCTCTGGGACACCATCCCACCCCTCCCCCACTGCCTGAACTTAGGCCGCTGGGGGGCTCAGACTCCAGCATAGGGAGGGGTGAGTAGGGGGGGTACATAGGGGAAAGGGAGGAACCAGAGCATCTCCTTGGAGGGTGGCCTGTTGCCTTAATGGGAAAATAATCCCTTAGGTGCTTCCAAACAGTGCAGTTCCTCATCCACTCAGAACGCCTTCCTCCTTGGGCAGACAGATGAGGGTGGGAGAGTTCCTGGAGGCACCATTTATCACCTCTCACTACTTGGGTCCTTGTTTAGTGCTCACCTGGGGGGCGGGGTGTGTGTCCCGGTCCAGGAAGAACCACACCAAGTAGAGAACAGAGAAATACCAGAGCGACGTGAAGAGGAGGAAGAGAAGGGAACAGAAGGGGCCTGGGGGAAACATGGGAAAGAAAAATGAACTACAGCTTTTGAAACTCCCGTGGCTCCTCCCCTCCACCCTCACCAATGAGATCACTGGCCATCTCCCAGCTGGACCTCTGGCCCCTCCCCCTTCCCTTGACCCTCGGACATCCTGGCAGGTGGGGCTCCAGCCTTTCTCCCCCCACCCTCCCCCTTGTCTCCTTCCCCAGTGGACCCCGGGCACCACTCACCCGTGAAGAGGAAAGTGCGCACGTAGCAGTAGGCGCTCAGTATAGCAGGCGCTCAGTACTTCTAGCCGCCGCTTCTTCAGGGTTTTCATACTGCGGGAGGGCGGCGGGGCTGTGGAGACTCCCATTCGCTCCCGTTCTGCCAGCAGGGCTCCAGGACCCGGAGGACAAACGATGAAGATTTCGGTACGAGCCGGGGAAGCCTTTCTCGTCTGAGTGGCCACGCCCCTGGGGCCTCCCGGGGTTGCTTGTAGAGGGCTGTGTGGATGGGGAGACCTTGGGATCCGGAGCGCCACAGGTCTTCACACACTGATCTTTGAACTCCAGACGGTAGGTCTGGGCTGGTCGCTGGGCGGAGCTGGGAGCCGGGCTAGGGGCCGTGCGTTGGAGGTCCACCCCCGCGTGCATTAGGAATCGTTGTGGGGAGCGGTCGCAGAAGAAGCCGGAGAGCCCACCGACTGGGTCCCAGACGAGACTCTTTGATCTCGAGTGCGGCCGGCAGATACTGGACGCGCGCCCCGGGTGTGTTTGCGGGTCTCCGGGAGTGTCTAGTCCCCTCCGAGGCCCGGCCAGGCGCGCGGCCTTGCCCCGCCAAGTACAAACACACACACACCGCAGGTCTGTACCCACCTTTAATTTCAGTCCCCACCCGCAGTCACCGAGGGCACCGGTAGGGGCCGGCGGCGCGTCTAGGTGGGGGGAGGTGCCTGTCGGCGGGGACGCCAGAGCGCGCCATGTGCTCTTTCAACAGCTGCTTGAGCCGCTCCAAGTAGACCTCGTGCTGCGCGTCCACCTGCGCCCGGCTGGGCCGCGGGGTTCGCTGCGCCGGGATCGGGGCCCCCACTGTGGGCGGAACAGGAGGCCAGAGGGATGGTCGCTAGCAGCCGCCCGCAGGTCACCTCGCTCGCCGCGATTAACTGGGACAGAGTTCAGGGCTGGCGCGTTTGCCAAAGGCAGCCTGGAGGCGTGGCCGGAATCCAGGATTTCACGCCCCAACCGGGGGGACCTTCACCTCCGGCGCGGGGAGGGTGCAGAGGCCTTCAGCCGGGGAGAAGCAGGCGGGCGGGCCGGATAGCGGAGCGGGTAGAGGCCGGGGCTCGCCGACGGTGTGGATGGGCGTGCGGAAGGGCAGGAGGAGGCCCCGGGGGCCGTGGAACAACGGCAGGGCCACTCTCAGCAGTGGCTGCAGCGCTTCCTGTGTCCTTCGCACCCATGAGCCCGGCGGGTTCGGGAACTGCTGGATGAGCTAGTTCTCCCCGAAAGAGAAGACTGGCACGAGGGAGGCCCTGGGGGAGCAACTGACTCCAGACCCCGCCCGGCGCGCGCTGCGCTCCCTCCCGGGCAGCGCTGCCCTCTTCCAGCGCCAACTTGACAAATCTCTTCTGATTCCGGATTCGCAAGCTCAGCGCTCCGGGCTTTGCCTCCCACGCCTCCAGGGGCCCTCCCACGGCCAGGAGGCCCCCGGGCAGGGACAAGAGATAGGAGGCGCTGGCCTTGTCCGAGGGCACTGATCCTGCGAGAGAGGGCGGAGGCCGGGGGACCTGACGCCTGATTCTTCCAGAAAAGAGGGCGCAGGGCTCTGGGAAAGTAAGTAGAGGTGGGACCAAGTGCCCGCATGCGGGAGGAGGAGGGCAGTTAGGAGGTGACAGCAGGGACTGGGGCTTCTGAGACCCAGCGCTCTCCTCACCAGCACACATGATGTAGTCCCTGAAGACAGGGAGCTGGAACCAACAGGGCAGCGTGAGCAGGTGGGGCTGGAGGTGAGGGAAGAGGTGGAGAAGCCAGTGGCCTCTGTGCAGAAGTTGCTGCAGGCCCCGCTGACCAGGACCCCGTGAGGGTGGAAGCCAAAGAGGTAGTTCCAGGAGGGATCCGGATCTGCGCTTTTAACCAGCTGGGGGACACCCCACTGGGGAGCTGACATTGGACTTCGGGGGTGAAGGTCCCGAGAGTCCATTCTGAAGCCCTGCTCCCAGCCAGCTCACCGTTCCCGAGCGCCTCGCCGAGATGGGGAGGTGGTCACGGATATGTCTCTGGATGGCCCAGTTGCGGACCCAGGCAGAGCAGCGGCCCCCTGCCCCAGGTGTGTTTCTATCTCCACGGAGTCAGACCAGGTCGAGGACCGCTAGGATCCAGGCCCGGCCCAGGAATACAGGAGCAAGGCAGCCAGGCACACCTGGGAGGGAGGTGGTGGCGGTGCGTGGGGGGTTGTGGGGACTCAGGATCCAGAGGTTCGAGTCCCAGGTCCCCCGTTTTCCCCCTTCCCTGTTCCATGGTTTCAGGCGCATCTGTCCAATCTACATCTTTCTCCCTCTCTCCACCCCACAGACCCCTGCCCTGCCTCCCTCCCTCCCGTACTGGAATGGGGAAGCAGAGTGCCAGGCGCAGGGTTCCTCAGGTCTTCAGGGACTCAGTGAGCCCCCCAAAAGGGGAAGACCCATTGCAGGACGGCAAACACTTGGAGGCCCCGGAAGAGGTGGCTGGAGGAGGATGCAGAGGGGAGTCACCCAGGAGCCACCACGGCAGTGAAGCGTACCTTCTTTGACCCAACCCACTGGTCCTGACCCCTGGCCTGGGTTCTGCCCTCGCTTCCGCCCCCGCTGCTGACCTGCACATTGGAGCATTGTGAACCCCGGCATGGAAGGGTTAACCACTATTTGGGCTCACAGGGCTGTGACCAGTAGGACCGAAAGGAAAGACCAGGGCTGTGGCTTGGAGCCTCGGGGTGAGGAAGGTGTTTAACTTTGTGGAAGTCAGGACCGGCTCCCTGTGAGGAGCAGGGTTGGGAGAGGTCTGGGCCAGCGGGGGTTGCCATGTGTGTGTACCCCGAAGTGCAGAGCTCCCCATTTGTCACCCGGACCTGGCGCCTAAACGGTAGGTGACCTGCAGGAGGATATATTCCCTAAGGAGTAGCTTAGGCCTCTGTGGGGAGACCTTCAGAGGGAAGGGTTTTATGGGAGAGGCTAAGGATTGGGGAACCCCTCCAAGAGAGAGCCCACTGGTCTGTGGGCATATCCTCCAGTGGGCTGGGGCCAGTCCTCACTGTGACCGTGGCCCTGTTTAACATTGACCAGAGGCCTGCAGAGCCAGCACTTTTTCCAGGTCAGGGAACGTCACTTGTTTTTGGGTTTTTTTGGCTGTACCTTGCCTTGTGGGATCTTAGTTCCCTCACCAGGGATGGAACCCATGGTCCCTGCAGTGCAAGCCAGGAGTCCTAACCACTGGACCACTAGAAGTCCCGGTAAAAAAAAAAAAAGTCCCAGTCTTGTCTTCTGCAAGGCTGCTTCCCATCACGCCTCTTCCAGGAAGCTTTCCTGGGCTGACCCTTAGGATTCCCCTCTCCTGATTCCACCTAACAGCTTAGACGCAAGAAGCCACAGTAGGGTTCCAGCCTGTCTTCCCTCAAAGAACACATGCCCCCAGGGGGACTTACTTCCCCAGCAATGTCCCTGGAGCTCAGCTTACGGCTGTGCCGCCCCACACGTCATGCACTGGAGAAGATGCCATCAGGTGAGGAGAGAATCGGGGAGGAGAGCTTGGGGGCTTTGCACGGGTGGGGATGGGGGGTTCTCACCTCAGCCCAACAAGGGAAGTCCTTCTTTCGGTCTGGCCCTCCTCACGTCCTCCCCCAGCTCTGGCAATGACAGGGAGTTAGACGTGGGAGCCAGGGAAGCTTCCAGGCTCCCACTCTGCTCTAAAATCATGTCTCTGTCTTTTCTTTTTCTCTGTTCTTTTCCTCTGGAAAACCCCGGGTCTCCCCTCTACACTGGGTGGCGGGAGGGATACGGCGTCCACAGGTAGATGAAAGAATGGACTCAAGAATTACAAATCCTCTTTTATTGAGAGGGAGACTGAAAAACAATAATTTATCACGTGGTGAACACCCAGAAGCCCTCTCCCCGGGAACTCTTGGGGGCTGAGGGGTGGAGCAAGGGGGCTCCCTGAGCTTCCTGAGGGCCGCGTGGTGGGAAGCGAGGTGACACATTCAGTCCCAGGCACACGGAACATACACCCAGGAGGCGAGGAGCTGGACAGACCCCCTCCGAGGAGGGCGGCACAGGAAGGCACAATGGCAGGGAAGCTTGGGCAGTGGTGGAGCGTCAGGGGTCCACAAAGGACACCATGATGTAGCGAGTGCCCCGAGTGGTGGGCAGCCCCTCGTGGTAGTGGGTGAGGCGGCCAGGGTGCAGGAGCCCCCAGCCCTTCCGGGGGGACGACACCACGCAGTCGTAGCGCAGGAAGCGGCAGCCACCTCCCTGGGAAGACGAGAAGGGGCAGGAGTGCAGAGTGAGCGGAAGTGGGGGCTGGGCGGCGGGCTGACAGAGCGGGGAGAGCCCGACCGGGGGAATCAGGGAGGGAGGACACAGGTTTGGGCATCAGCAGATGGGAGACCCAGGAGAAAGGGTGAGGCTGCCAGCCCGGAAGGGGTCCAGAAGAGGATACCCACGAAGTCACTGAGAAATATAAAGAAGGCAGACAAGGGGGAGGGAGGTGACCGAGGAGTGTGTGTAGGGATGGTAAGGGGGCGGGACACAGGGTCCTGCGTGTGGGGAGGGGCCCTGGGGGCGCCCTGAAGTGGAGGGCAGTAGGGACTCACCTCATAATCCAGGCCCTTGTGGTTGAGGGCGACATTGAGGGTGAAGGTGGATGAGTCGTGATGTGGCCGCAGAGAGGGCTGCTCATCTGGCCGGTAGCGGACCACAAAGTTCATCACCGCCCGGGTCTGTGACAGGGACACGGGAGGAGAGGCTGGAGGGATGGCCATCAGGTCCGGGGAAGGGGAGGGGTTCTCACTGGTACCTGCGGGCTGCCTCCCCCAGGGCTGCCCTCCTGTAGGATCTCATTTTATGGGGCCGGGACGGGGTGTGGGAGGTGGAGGCGCAGGGGTGGCGAGTGCAGCGGCCCACCTTGGTGTGGTAGCCGGGGAACAGGCTCTCGGTCATGGGCCCCACGTACGTCCGCAGCAGCTGCAGCCACTGGTCCTCATAGCCCACCTGCTTCATGTGGATGTCCACGGTGGGTACGTTCTCGTAGCCTCCAGCCAGCCTTGAGTCCTGTGGGCAGCGGGCACTGAGCCGACAGGGCAGTGTCAGCCTCCCCCTCCTCTTGCTCCCAGGCCTTAAAGCCTGTATTCCCTCCGTCTGGAAGTCTCGACCACTTCTCAGCTTGCCTCGCTCCTCCTGTCCTCTGAGTGTCAGCTAAGACGTCACCTCTTCTGCGGAGCCCCTCGGTCCCCCCACGTCTGGGTCAAGGGTCCCTCCTGAGCCGCCCGCAGCACCCGGGCTGCCCACCACAGCCTTCAGAAGCTGGGTTTCTGCTGCTGCTGACAGCGGGTGAGACCCAGGAGGGCAGACCCAGGCCAGGGCTGGCGGCTAGGACCCACCCCGTAAATATTTCTTGAACGAATGGATGAGTGAGTGAATACAGCTGTGCCTCCTGTGGGCCCCTCCCCCTTGGGGACCCCTCTTTGCTCCCACTCTCTGGATTCCATTTTCCCTCAATCAGGGAAGTTTCACCTCCGTCCTCCTGGGGACCCCCTCCCCCCTGCCCCAGCCCCTCACCTCATGCCGGCCTCCTGACCACTGGCCGTAATGCTCCGTTTCTTCCACCAGCTCATCGCACATTTGCTCAGACAGCAGAGGGAACCAGTACACGTCCGGGCAGGGCTGCGGACGGGCGGGACAGGGCGAGAACAGCAGGGCTGGGTCATGCTCGGGGAGCGGACAGGCAGCCAAAGGAAGGGAGAGAAAGCAGGGAGCAGAAAGGGAAGCCAGGAGATGAGAGAATCTGCAGGAATGGGGATCTGAGTGTGGGGATGGGCCAGGAGGCGCTGGGCCAGAGAAGGTGGGAGCAGTGCTGAAAACATGGCGCAAATGGCACGGGGGTCCTGGAGCCCCGGGTTCTGGGATAGTGGTTTTCAAACTCATCTTAAAAAGTATAATTTCACCCATACACCAATATACCCAACAGACAAGAGAGGACCACCCAGATTAATGCCAGGATGGGGGCTGCAGGCCTATCTGCTCTGCCTTTGCCCTCAATGCATGAGCAGAAAACCCTGAGGCACCACTAATCCAGGCGGTGGACCCAGGGGGTGATGGCCATGCGATGGGTCGGGGTCCTGCGTGGGGCTCACCTGTTCCACGAGTCCCTCCCCTTCCAGGGCCCGGCTGTAGTTCTCGTGAATATACTGCTCCTTCCAGTCCTGGGGGATGGGGGGAGGTGCACCTTGACCCGGGCCCTCTTCATTCCATCTGCTCCCGCCCAGGAAGCCCCCTCCCCAGGCAACAGGAGAGCCTGCACAGCACGCATGAGCATGCGGTAGGTCTGGGGCATCCTCCTTTAGTGAAGGAGGGGAAACTACCTTCTGAGCGAGGGGCCGCCGACTCACCAGGGGGTTGTCGAAGATCTGCCAGAGGTCAGGGTGCAGGTGGTCTGTGTCATACCGGGAAGTGGCCAGGAGGCGCCCAAATTCGTGCTGATTGCTGAGGTGGAGAAAGATGCCCTGGAGTGGAGGGAGGGTGTGAGAAGGGTGACAGGGAGCAAGGGCCTTGCCCCGCCTCGAGCCCCAGGCCCACTCACCTTATCCCGCAGGCTCTTGCAGAAGGCCATGTCTGGGTCAGTGTCACTGCCCGAGAACACCTCCCTCTGGGGCAGCTCCGTCCTCAGGGTCTCCCCGCGGATCACATAGGCCTGGGATATGTAGGGCACATTCCACACGCCCCTGGAGGCGCCCACACCGGGGTCAGCTACGTGGGCGAGCCCCACAGTCCTGCCCTGTTCCTCCCAGGGGCCCCTTCCCTCGAGGGCTGTGAGCTGCTAGGTCCCACTGGCTTCCCCCGTCAACCCTCTCGTGCCCCCCTGCACGGTCAGTCCCTGCCCACAGCCCCCACTGGGCCCCCGAGACTGGGGCTTGGCGGCAGGATGCAGGGTCTCCGAGGGCCCAGGCCGGGGCAGGGGAGGGGCTTCAGGACTCACGCTCGCTTCCGCTGCACCAGCTCCACGTAGTCCTCGGAGCGCGCGTAGTACTCATCGGGGCTCAGGGCTCCCCAGAAATTGGACCACAGCTTCCCGTGGCGGGACAGCATGGGCGCTATCACCTTCCTGTGGACGAGCAGAGGTGAGGGCCGGGCGGAGTTGTGCCCCACGCCCAGGGGAGGAGGGGGGGGTTCCCTGGGGACTATCTGGGGGCCCTCTGGCTGAACCAGCTGAGTGACCTGTTCTCTTCAATGAGGATGCGCAGGGTCTGCGGGTTGCTGATGACCGCGTCTGCGTCCAGGCTGAAGTAGAATTCACACTTGGGGTCCTGCCGACAAGTGTCCCTGGAGGTGACAGACCAACAGACAGATGAGCTGAAACGGGAGCAGGTGTGGGGGGAGAGGGGACTGTAGAGAGGGTGGAACTCCCCCTACCCGCTGAGGAGAAGAGGAGGAAAGTGGGTAGAAGCATCAGCAAGAGGACAGCAGGGAGAAAAGGACTGGGGGGGAGGGGGAGGGCGGGAAAGGGGGAGGCCGAGGCCTCTGCGCCTCCTCCCCCGGGACCCCCAGATTCTTCCATCTGTGCGGGGCAAGGGAGGGACAGCACACTTAGTGGCTGGGAGTGCGCCACTGTGGAGGCCGAGGAGAGGCTGGATGGGGAACGGAGAGGGAAGGGGGCTTGCAGTGGGTGGCAGCCCCTTCCCCACTGCTTTCACCGCCCCCCCCAACACCCGCCCAAGGCTCACTCACATGGCCATGTCCCTGGCCTCGCCTGGCGTCAGGCCCTCCTCGGGCCCCACCAGCTTCACAGCTGAGAAGTGGTCCTGCAGCTGGGGCCAGGAGTCAGCAATGTGGGGCTCGTGGTACACCTCCTGGAGATGGCGGGGGGAGAAGGGGGAGATGGGGAGACCGAGAGGGCAGAAAAGATGGTGCCTGAGGGACAGGAGCGGGGAAGGAGGTGAGCAAAAAGGGTGCAGGAAGGAGTCTGGGATATAGGGAGGGGGAGTTCTGATGAGGGCAGGGGCGGGGTCCCTTGGGAGGGAGAGGCTGTCAGTCGGGGTGTCTCACGTTGTTGTGCAGGAAGAGGGTGACCCTGTCGGGCGGATAGTCCAGGAGCAGCAGCCGCTGGAGGAAGCGGGGCAGGAATGGGGTAGGTTGTTCCACAAACACTGCCAGAAGCACCCGGGGGGGAGTCTGGAAGATACAACGTGATGGGGCTCAGAGGAAAGCCCACCAGTCTGTCCTCCACAACCCTGGCAGGTTTGCGGGTCTCCAGGGGCTTTGCCCCCACCCACTGCTGCCTGGAATGCCCTCCCTGAACCTCCTGCTTCCAAGTGCTCTCCCACCCATGCTGGCACCCCCTCCTCACCTGCCCCCCCGGGAGTGGCCTCCGGTCCTGGTCACAGAACCCACAGCCTCCCTCAGGAGTCCAGCCATTGGGGACGTAGTTTCCCAGGTAATTCAGCTGGAGCTGTTGGGAGAGACGGTGAGAGGCTGAGGCTGATGAGTCCAGGGCCAGAGGTGAGGGAGGTGGGGCAGACAGGGAGGGGACAGGGCAGGATGGGGAGTGGTGGCCACTGAGAAACCCTCCCAGCACCTGTGCTTCTGGGGTTGGGGAGGACTCACTACATGGAAGGGCTGGAGGAACCTGGGGGCTGGGGCGAGGTCTGGGGCAGGGGCTGTGCGGGCAGGACTGACTGGGGCTGGGGCTGAGGGTATAAGCAACTGGGGCACCTTAGTGGGGCCGTTCCCATGGACCACAACAGGAAGTGTGTCATAGGCCACATTCCGGATACGCACGCGATTCTGACCAAACTTTAAGACCACCTCATCTGGGGAAGAAAGGCCAGGCTTCAGACTCCCTTTCCCCCAAAGCTGCCAAACAGCACGTGCTTCTAAATATGGGGGGGCGGGGGCTGCCCAGCTTCTCTAGAGGATGAAGGACTGTGACCCATGGGGCAGGGATGGGACACCTTCTCTCTCTGAGGGCACTGACCAGGCTGCTGTCACCCTGGGGCACCCCACCACTTACTACCTGTGCGACCTGGGCAAGCCACTGGCCCCTCAAAGAGGCAGTTTCCCCATCTGTAACAGGTGGATAACCACAGACCTGCCCTTTGTAGAACTGTTGTGTTAAATGAAATTACAGAAGTAAAGCCCTGGCCCAGAGCCCCGCCTCGTAGTGTGTCAGACAGACGTCAGGCGCGACCACTACTGCTGCTGCTATTAGCGCGGTGCACCTATCAGCCATTCCGACGTTTGATGAAGTTAACATCGAGGTGAGTCGAAGGTCACCCCAGTTCTACCAGGAGCCTCTCCCACATTCAGGACCCCCAGCAGCCTCCCATCACCCCTTCAGATTGCCTTTTCCTCACCTAAAGCCCCGTTGAGGTTCTGAAAGATCTGCGATTTATGATCCAGATTAAGGCTGAGTTTCTCCTGGATGGGATGAGATGGGGCAGGTAATTAAAGAGGCGGTGGGACACCATTTCCCACTCTTTTCTCTTTATGTCTTTCAAGAAGCCTCTTTACCCCTTCCCTCGCATTCAGCCTGAGAGGCCTGCCACCTCCAGAGCTTCAAGTCGGGCCCCCTCTTCTGCCCCTCCCTACCCTCAGTCCTGGGTCCAGGTAGAGCCGAGTGTAGAACAGCTGATCGTCATCGTCATCTTTGTACTTCCACTGGCGGACAATTTGGTGGATAGCAGGGGCGAAGCCAATGAATCCTGGGTGGGGGGAGGGGAGGTGCTGACTCCAAGATTCCCAGGGTCCCAGGACCTGTCCCCACTCCCTCTCCAGCCCTCAGGCACCTGGAACACTCCATGCCCCACCACTTTTGGACACTCTGCCACTCACCACCAGAGTTGAGGAAGCGCTTCCCCGTGCCCACCTCAGGGTACTGCTCCGCCAGCCCCCACTCGGGCCAGCAGAAGCCCTCTGCAGAGAAGAGCAGACGGCTGCCACTCTGGACAAACTTCTTCAGCAGCTCCGAGGGGCTGCCGGCCAGAATCACGTCGTAGCTGGGGGAGGAAGGGGAGGATGAGCAGGACAGCCACTAGGAACCTCAGTCTCCTCACCCCCTCTTTCTGTCCACCCCTCTTCTTTCTCCCCAGCCCCAGCCCCTTTACCTGTCCACAAACATGATGACCATATCCTCCCTGTCTGCATATTTCTCCATTTCCTTCTTCAGCCACCTGACCTTCTGTCCTCCACCAACCGTTCGGGCTACATCGCCCCCTCGCCACTCCTGTCCCAGGCCCAGGGTCTGTGGAGGAGACCCAGAATGCCAGGGAGGGGCTCAGGCGGCCAGGTGGTCCCACCGTCCTGACCAGGCTCACCGTGGGGTCCCAGGCATCCAGCCCTCAGCCCACTCCTAGGCTAGACCCCACCCCCACCCCTTCTAGAGGCCATGAGAGTGTTTCTCTCCTCACCCGCACAGTGTAGTTGAAAAACTCCGCTGACCGCAGGAAACGCCGGTATCCTTCTGTCTCGCCTGTGGCCACGGTGATCACCAGCAGCTTCTCTGTCACCAGCCAGGAATTGACACTCAGGACCCACTCGCCCAGCTCGCTGCCCGGCAAGCTCCACTCACCGCAGGCCCCCTTTCCCTCCCTCTGACTCTGCTCCGGTTCCTCCCCTCTTTTCCGCATTCCCTCTTAAACTCTTCCAACCCAGGGAAACTTGACCCCAGTGAAAGCCGAATGGGAGTAACACCCAGAAATTCGGGGTCAGTTCCCATGGGGAGGGTGGAAACAGTTCAGAGCGAGGAGTGGGCGAGGGGCCGTGTGATTCGGCCCTAGAGAGCCCGCTGGGCGTGGGAGAGGCCCGCCTCGACCCTCTCCCCGGGGTCAGCCTGGCGCCACTCGCCCCTCCCCGGGTTCTCACCTGGGTTGACAGGGTCGCTGCCCCGGGGACGATTTGAAGCCGAGGCCTCAGGAGGCGGCGACAGCAGTAGCAGCAGTAGCAGCAGGAGCCGGAGTCCCGGGCCCGAGGCCATGACGGGGAGCTGGCCGAGGGGCACACAAGCCCGCACCGGGCTCTGGCTGTGCGCCTGGACCCCAACTCCGGAGAGAGGCTCTGGGAAAAAGGACGGGGGCTGCTGTGCGGCCCGCAGCTAGGAGGAGCCGGCTTGGGGCTCCGCCCCGGGGGAAAAAAAAAGCGTACCCGGAGGTTACAGAAAACTCGAGATGCCGGGCCTTAGACAAGGCGAGGATTGTCCAGGGCGGTGGGCAGAACTGAACGAGCGGGAGGGGGCGCCCAACCCGGAGGCGGGGGAGGGGCGGGGACTAGGGCTGGCGATCCCGAGCCGAGGACTTTTAGAGCCAGCCCGGCCCACAGCCAGCCTAACACTTCAGGAAGGTGAAACGCGGAGAGGGGAAGTGACCCCTTGCGGGTCCGGCGGAATGCGGAGGTGGGTCTTTGCCACAACCCTGCCTCGGGCAGCCGGGTGGAAGACCCAGAAAGAGGCGATGGGGACGCGCGGAGCGGGTTTGACGGCAGGGAGGGAGAAGGCCGAGGAATCTGTGGCCCCAAGGGATCTGGGGGGTGAGGTTTTGGCAGAGGGTCACCGGGGACCTCTGGGATTGCCCACTGAAGCCAAGTTCTTTGGTACTCCGGCCCATCATCTTCACTGCCCAGGGGAGAAGCTCCATGGGATGCCTTTGTGATGACTGTATCTTCAGACGGACCAAAGGAAAATGACGTTTCTTGAAAGATCACTGGCAACACCCCTTTAAAATGACCCATTTCGAGGGTCCCGCAAAATACACAACTACACCGAGGTCGGAAGTAGTTTTGCCCGTATAAAATATGGCGGAAAGCTTTCTGGTCTCTAAGGGAACATTACGTAGTCAAAGCGGTGGATTACACTGCGCACGCGTAGGGGCACGCGCCACAGGAAGTCGTGATGACCCTAGCACAGCGCGTGATTTAGAACGCGTGCGCAGTAGGCTCAGCTGGCGGCTGTGTTGTGAAAATGGTGGAGAAGAAAACTTCGGGTATGTGAGCCCCTGGCTGTTGGCCCCCTATCCTCCTCTAAAATCGAACCTGGCCTAGGATTCCCTCAACCAGTTATTAGTCTTAAATCCCTACCCAGGACCTCGGGTCCTGACGTCGGGGCAGACCCCCAAACCATTCGTTCACGTTTTATTCATGCTTGCTGCAGGCCGGGCCCTGGGGATGGAGAAAGAAAAAAAGATCCTTAGCATCCAAGAACTGGCTTTCCGGGAGCTGGGCAGACGCGCAGACTTAACACTGCATTTCAGAGCGATACGTGCTATGGTAGAGGGATGCAGAGTGCCTGGGCTCGGGGAGGAGTGGCATCCAACCCAGCTTCTGGGAAGGAGGGGACTGGAGGGAAGGAAAACGCTTGGATTGAGTCCTGAAAGTCACAGTTTCGCTCAGTGCAGGTGCGTGGGGACTCCTTCCCTGCAGCGGAAACCGCACCTGAAGGTAGGAGAGCAAGAAAAAGCAAATCGCTTAGGAAGCCAAGTTCACAGTTCTGGGGCTTGCAGAGGAGAGAGGCTGGAAGGCTAGGAAAAGGTATCCTTGAAAGGCATTGTATACACTGCCGAAGAGTTTGAACTCTCTGGAGAGGGCGGTGGAGAGCCATCAAGGTCTTTTAAGGCAGGGGAGTGACCCAGACAAATTTGTCTCTTAGAAAGGGAGTTTAGCTTCAATGCGGAGGATGGATTGGAGCGACTAGAGCTGCGCCGTCCAGTAGAAATTTCTGGGATGATGGGAATGTTCTTAATCAGCACTATTCAGTATGGCAGCCAGTAGCCACGTGTGGCTATTGAGCGCTTGAAATGTGGCAAGATTGAGAAACTGAATTTAAAATTTTATGTATCTTAATTAATTACATCTTTTTTTTTTTTTTTTTTTGTGGTACGGGGGCCTCTCACTGCTGTGGCCTCTCCCATTGCGGAGCACAGGCTCCGGATGCGCAGGCCCAGCGACCATGGCTCACGGGTCCGGGCACGAACCCGTATCCCCTGCATTGGCAGGCGGACTCTCAACCACTGCGCCACCAGGGAAGCCCAATTAATTACATCTTTTTTTTTTTTTTTAATTACATCTTAATTAATCTACATCTAAATTTCAGTAGCCTCATGTGACTAGTGGCTGCTCTGTTGTGTCGTGCAGGTTCAGAGATTGGAAGGCCAGTTAGGAAGCTGTTGAGGAATCCAGATAAAAAGAGATGAGGGTCAGAACACTGCCAGATCGACTTGTAATAAATACAGTCATGTCATCTTTAAACCCCTCACTGGATCTCAATCACCCTCACCATAAAATCCCCAAATCCAAATTCCTTGATTATTTTTTTTAATGTTTTAATTTATTTGGTTGCGCTGGGTCTTAGTTGCAGCAGGCGGGCCCGTTAGTTGTGGCATGTGAACTCTTAGTTGCAGCATGCATGTGGGATCTAGTTCCCTGACCAGGGTTCGAACCCGGGCTCCCTGCATTGGGAGCTCGGAGTCTTAACCAGTGGACCACCAGGGAAGTCCCAAAGCCAAATTCCTTTAGATACTTAAAGGTAAGATTCTTAATGGTCTGCCTAACTTCATATCCCCATCCCCCCCAACACACACATACTTTATATACCAGCCATACAGAACTTTAAAAAATTTATTGAAGGCACTACAGTCTTTCATCCAGGCCTTCCCTCATGCTGGTACCAAGGCCTAAGACACCCCACCCCCATCCCAGTCAGGCTAACTTCTATTCATCAGTCAGGCCTCAACCTAGACTTACTTTCCTCTGGAAAATCTTCCTGACTGACTACCCCAAGCCCCAGTTATGTGTTTCTGTCATGTGCTTTGTAGTACTTTGTACTTCCCTGTCCTAGCATGTACTGTCCTGTACTGTGCTTGTTTATTTGATCATTTATATTCCCCACCTGACTGTAAGCTCTGGTTGTATTCCCAGAACCGCCTGGTACTTGGAAGGGAGGCAGTATAGTACAGCGCTCAAGAGGATCTTTTTTGATGCTGGGCAGTTCTGGGTTTGAATTCTGACCCAGGTGCTTATTAATAGCTGTGTAAACTTTGGACAGGTTCCTTAACCTCTGAACTCCAGTAAACTGGGGATGATAATGATACCTATTTCATAAGGTTGACGTAAAGATTAAAGGATTCCATTTATGCAAAGAGCTTAGTACAGGCAGATCTCAGAGATATGCAGGTTTGGTTCTAAACCACTGCAATAAAGCAAATATCGCAATAAAGTGAGTCACAAAAATTTTTTTATTTCCCAGTGCATAAGAAAATTATGTTTAGGGACTTCCCTGGCTATCCGGCGGTTAAGACTCCACGCTTCCACTGCAGGGGGCACGGGTTCAATCCCTGGTCGGGGAACTAAGATTCCACATGTGCTCGGCGCGGCCAAAAGAAATCTTTTTTATTTTTACGTTATAGTCAGTTAAGTGTGCATTAGCATTATGTCTTTTAAAAATGTACATGCCTTAATTTAAAAGTACTTTATTGCTAAGAAATGCTAGCCATCGTGTGAGACTTCAGCGCATTGTAATTCTTTTGCTGATGGAGGGTCTTGCCTCGATGTGGATGGCTGCTGACTGATCAGGGTGATGGTTACTGAAGGCTGGGGTGGCCGTGGCAGTTGCTTAAAGTAAGACAGCAGTGACGTTTGCCACATTGATTGACTCTTCCTTTCGTGAAGGTTTTCTCTGTAGCCTGCAATGCTGTTTGATAGCGTTTTACCCAGAGTAGAACTTCTTTCAAAATTGGAATCAATCCTCTCAAGCCTGTCACTGCTTTATCAACTAAGTTATATAATATTCTGTTTTTTAAAAGTCTTTGTTTTTTCCTTTCCTTTCCTTTCCCTTTCTTTCTCCTCCCTCCCTCCCTCCCTTCCTTCCTTCTGTCCCCACACAACTTGCAGAATCTTAGTTCCTCAACTAGGGATTGAACCCTGGCCCACTGCAATGGGAGCTCATAGTCCTAACCACTGGACTGTCAGGGAGTTCCCTGTTATGTGGTACTGTGAATCATTTGTTGTTGTTTCAACAATCTTCACACATCTTCACCACGAGTAGATTTTATCTCAAGATAAAATCTTATCTTTCTTGGGCTTCCCTGGTCGTGCAGTGGTTGAGAGTCCGCCTGCCAATGCAGGGGACATGGGTTCGTGCCCCTAGTCCGCGGAGCGGCTGGGCCCGTGAGCCATGGCCGCTGAGCCTGCGCGTCCGGAGCCTGTGCTCTGCAGCGGGAGAGGCCGCAGCGGTGAGAGGCCCGCATACCGCAAAAAAAAAAAAAAAAAACCACTTTCTTGGCTCATCCAGAAGAAGCAACTCCTCATCCATGAGTTTTATCATGAGATTTCAGCAATTCAGTCCCATCTTCAGGCTCCCCTTCTAATTCTAGTTCTCTCGCTGTTTCCACCACATCTGCAGTTACTTCCACTGAAGTCTTGAATCCCTCAAAGTCATCCATGAGGGTCGGAATCAACTTCTTCCAAACTCCTGTTAATGTTGACATTTTGACCTCTTCCCATGAATCACAAATGTTCCTCATGTCATCTGGAATGGTGAATCCTTTCCAGAAGGTTTTCAATTGACTCTGCCCAGCTCCATCAGAGGAATCATTACCTATGGCAGCTATAGCCTTATGAAATATATTTCTTAGATAACAAGACTTGAAAGTCAAAATTACTCCTTAATCCATGGGCTGCAGAATGGATATTGTGTTAGCAGGCGTGAAAACAACATTGATCTTGTTGTACATCTCCATTAGAGCTCTTGGGTGAGCAGGTGCATTGTCAATGAGCAGTAATATTTTGAAAAGTATCTTTTTTTTCTGAGAAGTAGGTATCAACAATGGACTTCAAATATTCGGTAAACTATGTTGTAAACAAATGTGCTGCCATCCAGGCTTTGTTTTTCCACTTATAGAGCACAGGCAGAATAGATCTAGCCTAATTCTTAAGGGCCCTAGGATGTTCAGAAGGGTAAGTGAGCATTGGCTTCAACTTAAAGTTACCAGCTAGCTGCTCTAGCCCCTAACAAGAGAGTCATCCTATCCTTTGAAGCTTTGAAGCCAGGCATTGACTTCTCCTCTCTAGCTATGAAAGTCCTGGATGGCTTCTTCTAATAGAAGGCAGTTTTGTCTACATTGGAAGTCTGTTGTTTAGTGTTGCCACCTTCATTAATTATCTTAGGTAGATCTTCTGAATTTTTTTTTTTTTTTGGCCGTGCTGCGCAGCTTGCGGGATCTTAGTTCCTCAGTCAGGGATCGAACCTGGGCCCACAGCAGTGAAAGCGCACAGTCCTAACCACCGGACCACCAGGGAATTCCCTTAGAGCTTCTGAATAACTTACTGTAGCTTCTACAAGAGCACTTTTAAAAAATATATTTATTTATTTATTTGGCTGTGCCGGGTCTTTAATTGCGGCATGCGAACTCTTAGTTGCAGCATGTGGGATCTAGTTCCCTGACCAGGGATCGAACCCAGGCTCCCTGCATTGGGAGTGTGGAGTCTTAGCCACAGAACGCCAGCGAAGTCCCTCTACCTCAGCACTTGCTGCTTCAACTTGCACTTTTATATTATGGAGACAGCTTCTTTCCTATTTAAAAAAAAATTTTTTTTAAATAAATTTACTTATTTATTTATTTATTTTTGGCTGCATTGGGTCTTTGTTGCTGCGCACGGGCTTTCTCTGGTTACAGCGATTGGGGGCTACTCTTCATCGCGGTGCGTGGGCTTCTCATTGCGGTGGCTTCTCTTGTTGCGGAGCATGGGCTCTAGGCACACGGGCTTCAGTAGTTGTAGCGCGCAGCCTCAGTAGTTGTGGCTCGCGGGCTCTAGAGCGCAAGCTCAGTAGTTGCGGCGCACGGGCTTAGTTGCTCCGCGGCATGTGGGATCTTCCCGGACCAGGGATCGAACCCATGTCCCCTGCATTGGCAGGTGGATTCTTAACCACTGCGCCACCCGGGAAGTCCCTGGCTTCTTTCCTCAAACCTCATGAACCAACCTCTGCTCGCTTCACACTTTGTTTCTAACCTCTCTCAGCCCTCACCTCTCTCAGCCCTTGTAGAATTGAAGAGAGTTAGGGCCTTGCTCTTTATTAGGCTTTGGATTAAGGGAATGTTGTGGCTGGTTTGATCTTCTATCCAGACCACTAAATCTTTCTCCATATGAGCAGTAAGGCTGTTTTGCTTCCTTGTCATTCAGGTGTTGACTGAACTAGCACTTTTAATTTTCTTCAAGAACTTTTCCTTTGCATTCACAACTTAGCTGTTTGGTGCAAGAGGCCTAGCTTTTGGCCTGTCTCAGCTTCTGACATGCCTTCCTCACTAAGCATAATCATTTCTAGCTTTTGATTTAAAGTGAGAGACATGTAGCTCTTCCTTTCACTTGAACACTTAGAGGCCACTGTAAGGTTATTAATTGGCCTAATTTCAATATTGTTGGGTCTCAGGGAATCGGGAAGCCCGAGGACAGGGAGAGAGACTTGGGACAGCCGACTGCTGGAGCAGTCAGAACACACACACATTTATCTATCAAGTTTGCCGTCTTGTATGGGCGCAATTTGTGATGCCCGAAAACATTTACAATAGTAACATCAAAGATCACTGGTCACAGATCACCATAACAAAGATAATAATAATGAAAACGTGTGAACTATTGCAAGAATTACTAAAATGTGACATATAGACACAGTCTCAGGCTATGGAGAGCTCAAGCAAACTCACTGGATTTGGCCCTAGATGGTCACTGGTGTCCTGAGTGTGAGTGGTTTCCATTGAATGGAAGTTGGTTTGCCAGGGGTTGGTTAGGAGTGGATGGGAGGTAAGGAAATAAAACTTACCATGGACTGTGCTCTCAAAGCAGAGTAGGTATGAAGTCGGATAGACACGTGAGAGTTTATCAGGTTTTTCTGTGGAGGGGAAAGTACCAGTTGAGTGGGAGGGGTTGAAGATGCAAGAGTCAGGGAGGACTCGAGCTAGAGGTAAAGGGTTTGGGTTTAGCAGTGGGACTTGGGGGTGCATCCACTTGGAATGGAGGGACGGGGGGTACCCATGCAGTTATGATTGAGGGTAGGCTGATGGATGAGCATTTCTCCATGGTGGCTCATTTCCTTTTAGGTGGGAAATGAGATTGCTGAGTGTAAAGTCTGAGTGCATCAAGGTCCCAGTGGAGCCTGGAAGCCCCGAGTGTACTGTGGTCTCCGTCAGCATGGTTGTGTGATTTCGGCCAGCAGTGAGAGGTCTCCAGGAGGCATTTCATTGGCTGGGTCTGGGATTGGGAGGAAAGGCTGGGGCCAAAAGGATAGAAAACAGGCATGAATGGGGACTTACCTGGTGGTCCAGTGGCTAAGAGTCCACGCTCCCAGTTCAGGGCGCCCAGGTTCGTTCCCTGGTCAGGGAACTGGATCCTGCATGCCTTAACTAAGAGTTCACATGCCGCAACTAAGAATCCCGCATGCCACAACTAAAGGTCCCACATGCAACAATGAAGATCCTGTGTGCCGCAACTAAGACCCAGCGCAGGCGAATAAGTAAATAAATATTTTTTTAAAAAGAAAAGAAAAGAAAACAGGCATGAGTGACTGAAACGGCAGCCTTAGGTAGCTGGGAAGGAAGCAGCCAGAGTGGGTGATATATTGGGAGAAGATACAGGGGCCAAGGGCTGGGGGACTAGGATGAGATCAGAGAGCTGTGCCTCCCCAACCCCTGGACGTCTTCCACACATGGCCCAGAGCCAAGGCCGCCCCAGCTTCTCTCTTCTCTGACCCCGTAACTCTTCTGGCCCCATCCCATCTAGTTCGCTCCCAGGACCCTGGCCAGCGGCGGGTGCTGGACCGGGCGGCCCGGCAACGCCGCATCAACAGGCAGCTCGAGGCCTTGGAGAATGACAACTTCCAGGACGACCCCCACGCAGGGCTCCCCCAGCTCGGCAAGCGGCTGCCTCAGTTTGACGATGACGCAGACACTGGTGAGTCGGGTGGAGGAGGAAGCGGGGGCCAGGTGCCAGGAGACAAGGCTGCAGGAGGAGGGAAGAGCCTGCCCCGGTCAGGGTTTGTAAGGACATCAGGCTGGGGGATGGGTGATCCAGGAGCTCCTCTGGCTCCTTCGAGCCAGCTGCTCTCCCTTTCTGTGCTTCAGTTTCCTTTCCTGTATGTATCCATAGAATGAAGAAGCTGGAGCCGATGAGCTCTGGGATCCCTTGAGCTCGGACACAAAGCTCTAGATATAGGGAGGGTGGAGATGGAGGAAGGCTTGGCTTGGAGAAGTGGGGGGTAGGGAAGGGTGGTAGAGAGAGGCCGGCTTAGAACCCAGGTGGGCACCTGGGCGATGAATGGACACGGGGGATCGGAACGGTGAAGCAAAGAACCGGTGTCTTCCTTGGCATGTGCCAAGTAACTCATTGCTCTTGACCTCTAGGAAAGAAAAAGAAGAAAACTCGAGGTGATCATTTTAAACTTCGCTTCCGAAAAAACTTTCAGGCCTTGCTGGAGGAGCAGGTGAGAGGAGCTGGCTGGGGAGGACCCCACAGGGCAGGGATGCACCTGCAGACATCCTTGGCCCCGGCAGGTGTTCCTGGAAGGGGACAGAGGGGTCACAGGGCCAGCCCCCTTGTCTCTGCAGAACCTGAGTGTGGCTGAGGGCCCCAACTACCTGACGGCCTGTGCAGGACCCCCATCCCGGCCCCAGCGTCCCTTCTGTGCTGTCTGCGGCTTCCCCTCCCCCTACACCTGTGTCAGCTGTGGCGCCCGGTATTGTACTGTGCGCTGCTTGGGCACCCACCAGGAGACCAGGTGAGGGGCCCCCCGGGTCCACACCCTCCCCGCCCTCCCCCACAGCCTCCTGGACCCTCTGCTCATCCTGGGCTTCCTCTGCCTTGCAGGTGCCTGAAATGGACTGTATGACCCTAGGCGTCCGCAGAGAGGAAGGCCTTCCGTGCATCACCTGGCCTCGGAGAGGGCGTCACCGAAAGGAAAGGCGCTCCCCCTGGACCAAGAGAGGAGCCCAACAAAGCTCATGTCCTGTCCTCCAGGGAAGACCAGTGTTGCTCCCAGGGACTGTGGCAGGGCAGTGGGCTGAGCCCTCAGAGCGCTGTTGTAATAAAAGGTCTCGTGCGAGGAGGAGGCTGCCTGTGTGGTCCTGTGGGGTTTTGGGGGTGAGGCTGATGGGTCTCCTGTCTCTCGAACTCATGCTCTGTGTCTTTTCCTACTCCCACTGTCTGCCCCTCATGGTCCCTGACGGTGAAAGATTTTGTCCCATTCTCCTGCCACCCCCAGGTCTTTGCATTTCTTGGCTGCTTCTTTCTTTTTATATATATATAAATTTATTTATTTATGGCCGCGTTGGGTCTTCATTGCTGTGCACAGGCTTTCTCTAGTTGCAGTGAGCAGGGGTTATTCTTCGTTGCGGTGGCTTCTCTTATTGCAGAGCACGGGCTCTAGAGCGCAGGCTCAGTAGTTGTGGCGCACGGGCTTAGTTGCTCTGCAGCGTGTGGGATCTTCCCGGACCAGGGATTGAACCTGTGTCCCCTGCATTGGCAGGCAGACTCTCAACCACTGTGCCACCAGGGAAGCCCCTTGGCTGCTTTATGTCACTATTTGGGTTATTGATTTAGTTTTTTTTTTTTTTTTTTTAATTTTGTTTCTATAGTTCCTCCGGGTATCTTTTGAGTACCGCTGGCTCCCAGGACTGGTTATGGGGAAGTGGAGTGAGGGGAGGGGTGGGGATGGGGGTATAGAAGGCGCCACAGAAGGCACCAGCGCTGTCTTTGTCCTCTGGTTCTTAACCAGATGGGAGAGACTGGGACCTCATTCTTGGTGCTGCCTGTGTGAGGCAGCACTTGTCCTTAGGAAGCCCCTCTTACCAGGGGCTGTGGTGTGTGAAATTATTAGCAGAGAGAACCCAGAAATTTCTGGGAAGCGTCAGGAAGTTCACGGTGTAGAGGCCCCTGTTCTTGGTGGCCCTGGATGCTGTAACTTCTGTGCTACTAGAGCTTCTTACACCCACACCTTCTCTAAGTGGATTGCAAGCTGTGAGCTCTTAAGTGCCTTGGAGTTGCTGTCTTAAGGCCCCGTACCCTGTTGCAACATAGCAAACCAGGTGCTTAGGAAATATTTGTTGCACAAATTACTTCAGTAAGATATTGATGAGATCCAGCCAAGCTGGTGTTAAGGAACTGCTGGGGACTTTCTTGGGGTTGGCCCAAATGTTCCCAGTGTCTTCCTGCGGAGCTTCCTGCCCTTTCTCTGGAGACTTGGTTGGGCAAGTGGTGTTGGTGACATCTTCGTGTTCAGTGGTGGTGAGGACAGGGTTTAGAGAAAGTCCTCGGTGTGGTGGTTTTGAAAAATGGCTGTAAAATTTTTTACTATCCTTTCATCAAAAGGTGGTGCTTGGTCCCCTTCCCCTGGGATCTGGGCAGGCTTATGAGTGCTCGGACCAGTAGAAAATGGTAGAAGAGCGATCACGTGACACTCAAGGCGAGGTGGTAGAAGGCAGTGCAGCTTCTGCCTTGTCCCTAGGACACTTGCTTTTGGAGCCTTCAGCTACCATGTAAGAAATACAACCATCCTGAAGCTGCCATGCTGTGAGGAAGCCCAGGCTACACCCAGAGGCCACGTGCAGGTCCTCCCATTGATGGGTCCGGCTGAGCCAAGCCTTCAAGCCATCCCAGCCCAGGCTTCCATCATAGGAGTGAAGATGCTTCCTGATGATTCCAACCCCCAGACATCAAGTTACCCTCAACCGTTTGAGTCTTCCTAGCCGTGTCCTCAACATCGTGGAGCAGACACTGGCTGTCTCTGCTGTGTCCTGTCTAAATTCCTGACTTGCAGAATCTCTGTGTATAATAAAATGGTTTATGCCTTTGAGCCTTGGGATGGTTGGTTATACAGCAATAGTAACTGGGACATCAGGAATTCAGTCTGCTGGCTGCAAACTCTTGGCCTAGATTAATTATCTTGCTCTCAGGAAGGGAAACTTTCCTAGATCCTAACCTTTCTATTTTTCTCTCCACCAAGAAGTATCCTCAAGAAAGTAAATAGAATTCCCTGGTGGTGCCATGGTTAGGACTTGGTGCTTTTACTGCCGGGGCCCTGGGTTCGATCCCTGGTTGGGGAGCTAAGATCCCACAAGCCACAGGCATGGCCAAAAAAAAAGACCATTTCTGTGCTTCAGTGTGGTCGCCTGCGTCGGAATTCCTGTCAGATTTCCACTGAGTCAGCACAATCTCTTTGGTTTATTTCCTAAATTTACTGACTTTGTTTCCTATTTCGTTGCTATAAAAAGAATCACAGAGGTTCTGCTTGCTGTAAGATTTGTCTACTCAGTGACACACTCAGTCTTCCCCAACTGACCTTGATAGGACAGAGCCAGACCCCAGGGGCTCCTGACGCTCTGATGCTGATTGGGTCCCCAAGTCATTCATTCACTTCTCTAGGAAAGATCTCCAGAACCCCATTTGAAACCTTAACTCCTCAAGGAAAACCTTGAGCAATTTTTGCCAGCTCCTGTGTACTAGTGGAGACTTGGTCCCCACCTTGGGAAACACCTTGGTCTTTGGGGAATCTACACTATGCCAAAGCTTCTAGAGGCTAGAAGCTTCTAGATCCAGTGTCATGTGGTAGGGCAGCACAGACCCTTCCTGGGCCCGCAGGGGCAGAAGAGGTTAATGCTAGGATCTGGAAGGCTGAAGACTGGGGCGCTCCCACCTAAAGACCTCAATGAGCTTTAAATTTAATTGACATGGATTAGGGACTTCCCTGGTGGTGCAGTGGTTAAGACTCTGCACTCCCAACGCAGGGGCCTGGGTTCAGTCCCTGGTTAGGGAACTAGATCCCACGTGCATGCCACAACTAGGAGTTTGCATGCCACAACTAAGGAGCCCATGTGCTGCAACTAAGGAGCCCACTTGCCGCAACTAAGACCTGGCACAGCTAACTAAATAAATAAATAAAATATTAATAATAATAATAATTGACATGGATTAGTTTGGAGAGCCAGGGATTCTGGGAAACAGGCCATTTGGGTCTTCAGTCTCAGACCTTCGGCCCACTACTTACTAATTACTGTACTACCAATTATTACTAGCTTGGACAGGTCACTTTGCCTCTTTGACTCTGTTACAGCCACCTCCCAGAAATTGTGAGGATTAAATGAGACTGTACCAAGCCCAGTGCCTGGCGTCTGGTAAGTACTCAGCTGTTGACATCATTGCCCAAGACCTAAAGCAGTTTGTTGCTGAGTTTCTCATAGCTAGTTCCTCAAAAACTGGAAGATTCCTGGAGTAGCCTTAGCACCTTGCCTATTACATGGTAACTAGCTGTCTGCATTTCTGTTTGCTCCCAGCCTGTGAGTTCTCTGAGGGCAGGGCCCCGGTCTTGCTGCTGTAGCTTCTAGCAAAGAAGAAAATAGTGTTGAAAACGGTACATGTGTCTATGAGTCTGTTTCTGTTTTGTAGATAGTTCATTTGTGCCTTATTTTATTGTGTTTTTTTGTTTGTTTTTTGTGTTTTTTTTCGGTACGCGGGCCTCTCACTGTTGTGGCCTCTCCCGCTGCGGAGCACAGGCTCCAGACACGCAGGCTCAGTGGCCATGGCTCACGGGCCCAGCCGCTCCGCGGCATGTGGGATCTTCCCGGACCGGGGCACGAACCCGTGTCCCCTGCATCGGCAGGCGGACTCTCAACCACTGCGCCACCAGGGAAGCCCTGGAAGTTATTATTTTTTTAAATAAATTTATTTATTTTTGGCTGAGTTGGGTCTTTGTTGCTGGGCACGGGCTTTCTCTAGTTGTGGCGAGTGGGGGCTACTCTTCATTGTGGTGCACGGGCTTCTCATTGCGGTGGCTTCTCGTTGTGGAGCACGGGCTCTAGGCACGCGGGCTTCAGTAGTTGTGGCTCGTGGGCTGTAGAGCGCAGGCTCAGTAGTTGTGGCGCACAGGCTTAGCTGCTCCGCGGCATGTGGGATCTTCCCGGACCGTGGCTTGAACCCGTGTCCCCTGCATTAGCAGGCAGATTCTTAACTGCGCCACCAGGGAAGTCCCTCTGGAAGTTATTGAACCGTCCCCAGAAAACTGTACTTGCACCAGGCCTGGTTGATTTGACACAGTTTCAAAGGGCTTGTCAGTTTCTGATATCCACTCTCAGGCCCAGGTAAAGAAACTCTGCTCTAGACCAACTGTCTCCTTGTACAGCTGTGAGAAAGGTCCAGAGTAAAAGGATTGATCTGTTATCAGTCTGGCCAGAGGGTATCTCTGCTCTTCCAGTTCCTAGAGCTGGATATTCCTTATCTGCTCCTTGATGGCCCTGATCGGTAGTTTTAACAGTGCCACAATCTAGAAATCACCTGCCATTCCTCTCCTCTTCTGCTGGATGGGACAGTCCAAAGGCGATGGAGAGGAGAACAGGTGACAGCCTGGGGTCCAGGAAATGAGGCGGCAGCCAGGGTCCCTTGCTGGGCCAGCTGCCTCATGACACCTTCAACCCCTGAACAGTTCGCAAAACAAATTTATTTATGCAAGTATTTATACAGACCACAGACACTCGGGGACGCCTCCGCCCCCTTAACGGCCCAGAACCCAGACTCAGAAGGTTAAGAGGGGTCCAGCCTCAGGGGCCAGAGGTGAGTTCTCAGGAAGCTTGTTCTTGGCCTGAGAGGATCCAGGGGGCCAGACGAAAGAGGCGTGACCAGGGCGGAGCTCCGACAGGGAAGGCGGGGCCTGAGGTCAGAGCTGGGCGCGGCTTCCGGGCACGGGGCGGAGCCTGAAGCGTGGCTTGGCCCTGAGCTTGTTACCGCGAGCAGGGGCCTGCGCCTGCAGCCCCGGGTTTACAGGGACCCCTCTCCACTGGGGGCAGTGGGAAGGGAATGGGGTCCACAGGCCAGGCCACCTAAACGTAAGCGTTTTTCCCGTACTTGCCAAAGCTGCTGTCGCCTTCTTCATCCGAGGCCGAGGTGGGCAGGCGGGCAGCGAGGCTTTTGGCGGGCATTGCCGGGGCCTTGTACGGAAGCCGGATGCTGGCAGGGGAGAGAACCCGGGTCAGAGGGAGATGCAGCCCTCGCCCCGCGCCCCGCCCCTCGCGGCACGCCCTCCCTTACCTGGCGCCGTGGTCCTGGTTCCGAGAGCCGCAGCAGTTGGAGAAGAGGCAGATGCCACCCAGGATGGCGAGCAGGGAGGCGCTCCAGCCCAGGTAGAGGGCGGGGCCCAGCTCGTACCTGGGGACAAGGACGATGAGAAGGTGGTGCTAGCTCAGGGTGGGGCAGAGGCCCACCCACTACCCCCGTGAGTGGGGCTCCCACACTTACTTGGTTCCGGGGTACAAGGGGTCGAAGAAGTCCCGGGTGATGTTGAAGGCGTACCAGGAGATGTTCACAATCCCACAGACACCTGGGGGAGGGAGAGGAGAACCGCACTAGGCCCTGCGGAGGAAGGGCGGCCCGGAGAGCAGGACGTGGGCCTCAAGTCCAAGAGCAAGTTTCACTGGATCCCTTTCGTTTCCCCTCTCCAGCTCATGACTCTTCTGTTTCCTATGTTTCCTACGTCAACTGCAGGCTGCTCGATCCAGCCCCCAGGATCCTACCGCAGCCCACCTCTCCTGTGGTCTCCACTCTGCTTCTCAGCCCCTCTTCCCCCTGTTTATCCCCGACCTGCCCTGGCATTCCTACCTCTAGCGCCTGGACCACAGTTTCCTCGCTGGGAATCTGCTTATCCAAGTCCTCCCCATCCTCAAAAGCCCAAGCAGTCTTCCCCATCAGCCCTGCCTGCCCTGACCCCCCTTTCCTTGGCCTCCTAGAGCCCTCAGCGCTGTGCCAGGTGTTCACCGCTCGGTGCATGAAGGCCTGAAGCCAGCCAGGCCCCCGGACTAGAGGTCCAGCCTGGCCGCCCCCTGGGGCTTGTCTTCCAGCGAGCCACCTGGCCTTTCTGAGCCTGTTTCCACATCTGGAGAACAGGACAAGACCTGCCCTGCCTCACAGGCTTGTTGTGAGGTGATGTGTGCGGAAATGTTTTGCAAATTGAAAAGGGATGGTGAGTCACATGGTACTGTTATTGTGTACAGCGTGTGTGTGTGTGTGTGTGTGTGTGTGTGTGTGTGTGTGCGCGCGCGTGCTCACAGGCATGTCTTAACTCTGGTCTTCCCATCTAGGCTGTAAGCTCTGGAGGGCAGAAACTCTCACCTTTGGAGTCCCTCCCACTGCCTGGCTCCTAGTGCGGGCTCAAGAAACATTGCTGATGGACTGATTTGTAACCAAGGGATCTGGTGAGTATGGGTGAGAGTGGGGTGAGCTGGGAGAGAGGGCAGGTGTCAATGCAAAGGGGAAGGTGAGGCAACCCTGCAGTCTGGGCCACGGGCCACCCCACCCCCACCACGGCACAGTGTCCCCCCATCACTTGCCCCCAATTACCAGCCAGTATGTTTAGGGCCCCTGCGGTGGCCGCCAGCTTGGTTTTCCTGGAGGGCTCCAGACCCCCAATGTTCGTGCAGTGCAGCCCCACCATGCCTAGGAAGAGGCCCAGGAAGCCCAGGACGATGGCGGTGATCATGAGCGCCCGGCAGGCCTGGATGTACCCTGGGGAGGTGGGACACAGCCATGGGTCCCGGAGCCGGCCCCTTCCCCTCCATCTGCTCTCCTGGCTACGACAGGCAGCCCCTTATACAACCTGCTCAGGCCTCAGTCCCTAAAAGCCCTCAAGTCCTCTCCCTGTCCTTCAGGCCCCATCCAGACTAAGGGGTCAGGCCAAGGGGTCACACGCCCCTCCATCCCAGGAGCTCACCTCAGTGCCAACGAGGCTCAGCACCGCCTGACCCTCCCGCCTGCACAGGCGCACTTTGCCTCTACCTCCATTACAGGGCTTCTCCTTGGCGCCACTGACACTTGGGCCAGACAATGCTTTGTTCTGGGGGGCATTCTCTGCATTGTAGGATGTTTCGCAGCATCCTTGGCCTCTGCCCACTAGACACCAGTAGCAATCCCCCCAAACAGGACAATCAAAATGTTTAGACATCGTCAAAAAATCACCCCTGGTTGAGAACCGCCGTGCTCTGCTGGGTATTACAGACACTGCACCCAAGCACCCCCTCCCTTTCCCCACATCTACTAGGTCCCATTTAGTGCCCAGCGCAGTGCCCGACATCCTGAACTGAGCCTCTTCCTGGAGTGACCGATAGGGGGCAGCAGTGACCTATGGGTCACTGGGTAAAGGGCAGTTTCTTATCTGGAAGGTAGGATACCTGGGCCTAGGACCAATCCAGGTCAGTCTAGCGCACATGCTTTCAGTGCCTGTTTCCCCTTTCTCAAACTCGAAGGAAAAGGCTGCTCCCTTTCTGGCCCCCCTTCCTCCTTCTCTGTCTTTGATAGTTGCCAAGCACTCCCAAGGACCTTGCACCCCTTTACCGGGTGGGGCAGTGCCACCTGTGTTGAAGGGGAAAGGCTGAGTCCCTGCCAGGAGGATGTGAAGTGGCCCAGAGTTGGGGAGCAGGGAAGAGCGACAAAGTTCTCTGGGAGCATTTTCTTATTCCCAGCCACTCCTTCCGGAGTTCCCACCCTCTCCCCATCCATCCATCCAGCCATCCCCACCTGGGGCAGACCAGCTCCGGATCCTCAGGTAGCTCTCGTAGACAAAGAGAGATTATTGAAGGGCCCATAAGCATGGGCTGGGTGGCTGCGAGGTGAATAACTGATAGGAACCTTCCCAGGACCAGAACCAGCCTGGGAAGGAAGTATCAGCGGGTTTGTGATACACACAAGTCTGGATTCCAGCCCCCCTACCACCTGTGTGGCTCTGGGCAGGCCACCTTGCAGTCTTCCAGCTTCTGGAAGATGAGGTTACTAACACCGCCAGCAGCGGGGCTGTTATCAGCACTGAAACGGTGCATGTGAAGCATGCAGCACGATGCCTGGAACCTCAACCTGTGCAGCTGTGCTCTGCTCTCCCCCTCAGCACACCCTCGCACCCCTGTCTTTCATTGTCTCTCGTGCACGCTCACGAGAGGTTTCAAGCAGCAGTCCAAGTTGGGGCCCCTCCTTACGCCATGGTGTGGTTGAGGGGTAAGTCAGGGGGTGGCCAGGGCTGCTGAGTGGCTGCCGCCAATGTCCGTCCTGGCCACCCAGCCTTCTGGGTGTCTGGCCCAGACTGTACTCAACTTTTACAGAGGGCTTTTTTCACGGGGTGGGGGGTGAGCATCCTGGATGGGATGAGAGCATGAAGCCCCTGCAGCTGCCTCAGGAGATTCTGAGAATAGTGGGGGCACGAGAGACCCACCTGGACTCCCTAACGGCTCAGAGCATCTTTGACATACACGGGGGCGATTTCGTGGCATGCTGACCTTGGCTCTTTCCCCTACCACCTGGCCCCTGCAGCAGGGGGCCTGGAAGAGCATGACGGCTCCGTGAGCACCCAGTGAGGGCATGGGAGCTGCACTGCATAGGGTTTCTTGTCATCCCCTCTTGGCCTGGCAAGGGGCCGACTGAAGGACTCTCCTGGGGAACAACGGGGATGCTACTCATAGGTGAGCAGGGAGCAGGACGATGCTTCAGCCACCAGGGAGAAACTTTCTGGGCCAAAAGAGCTGTAGGCTCCAGCCCGCCAAGAACCTTAAAAAAGTACGTTGACCCGAGAACCCCAAACACAGACACACACACACCCCTGCTTCCAGTGGACACTGAGATGTGCAAGAGGACTCCCTTTAAAACAGTCCTTTAGAACTCCCCGTGGCGGTGAGACCAATGCTCCAGTGGAAGCCTGGCGAAGCTACTGAGACTTTTAAGTATCTCAACCCCCAAGAATCCAAGATGAGGTTTCCTCTTCACCCCACAAGCCCTAGCACTCCCACCCTGAAACTAAAATGCTGAATTTGATTGAGCGAATATAGATGCTCACATCACATTAACATTTTGCACATTTTATCTCATATAATCCTCACGACCACCCGGTGAACCAGTGCCATTATGACCGTAATCTTACAGATGGGTCAAATGCAGCTCATTTTGTCACCTGCCCGGGGCACAGAGCTAGTCAAAGGCAGGTGCTGAAGCCGGCACTCTGGCCCCAGTGCCTGCACTTGTAGCCACAAAGACAGAGGGTCAAGTCAGAGCAGGGGGCCACGTGTGGTGAGGCCTCCACCGCAGTTCCAGAGGGCTGCCCCCAGCACTCCCGGCTTCAGGAACCCAGGTCTCCCAGCTGGATTGGGCCTCCCGTATCTGTATGGCGCCCAAGGTCAGACCGCAGGCAGCACCCACCCTTGCCGGGGTCTCTCCAACCTCCCGCCTCCCTCTGCTCCCCTCAGCTCTCCCCACCCCGTACCAGAGAGGGCCAGCATGGACGGGAACTCCCAGCAGTTGTAGACTCCAAGGGAGTCAGTGGCACAGCTATACCAGAGGTTCTCGAAGATGGTGCTGGTGGTGATGACGTTCCCGTGCACGGTGGACACTCGCCAGCTGCTGTGTGTCAGGGTCACCCCTAGCATCAGCAGCCCCAGGGCTGCGATGAAGAAGCCGAAGATCTCCACAACCACCGACATGGTGGGACACAGGCCCCGGGGAGAGCCTGGGGCCCCAGAGAAGGGGAGGGGCTGAGCCCCAGGGGAACTTGAAGGGGCTTTGGCTAAGGACTGCGGTTAAGGCAGGCTGGGGAGAGAGAGGGAGGCAGGCTGCAGCCTCTGCCTCTTCCTTGGCCCAGGTCTGTCTCTGGTTGGTCTCTTCCCTCTCTCCGGGTCTCTCTGCTTCCCTGCAGGTCGGTCAGAGGAGTGAGACAAGAGTGCACGGCAGCTGTTGAAGAGGAGATGGACGGAATAAACGAAACGGGCCAAAAGTCCACCCCACCCCCTCGTCTCTGGGCTGCCCTGGGCTCCCCGCCCCGCGAGGGTGTGGGGAGAGGACTTACCGGGGAGGGACTAACGGATGCCGCCAAGGAAGGGTTCCCACGGGAGGCACTGGGAGCCGAGGGGAAGCATCCGCTTCTGACTCAGCTTTAATCAGGGGCCAGAGAATGGAGTAAGAGGGACAAGAGACAGAGACGGAGACTGACCACAGGCAGGTCCCCTGCACCTTTCAGTGGGGAAGGGCCAAGGGAGCGGAGCCACCCTCTCTCAATGTTGGTGAGAACAATTCAAGAAACTCAAAGAGCTAGGGCTTGAGGCATTGAGTCTCCAAGGAAGATGAAGGTTGAAAAAGGGAATGGGGAATCTGGGAGAAACCCATGGCTCTGGAATCCAGCCAACCTGGATTCAAACCAGGTCCCATCATTTACCAAAGGGATGTGGGCATGAAGTCTGAGCCCCCTGAGCTTGTTTCCGATTCTGTGAACTAGAACCACTACTCCTCACTTCATAAGAATTGTGACTACAGATCAAAGCTCCCCGCAGGTATGAATTGCTCGATACTCCATACTTGGTGAATGCCCTGGGTCTGGGCGCCCAAGGGCCGGGGTGAGGCCAAAGGAGGTTGCTTTCCCCCAAACCTCAACTTCCTGAACTTGAAGTCCCCCCTCGTTGGGACGACCTTTGACTCTCGGCAAAAAGCTTGACCTTGCTGCTAAGGGGCCTCAAGGGGGATAAATCACAAGCCCAGGACGTGATCCTCTGATAAACTAAAAGGCAGAGTTATCAGAACTGTCACCAGCTCTATTAATTATGAGAGATTAGAAACCTCTGGGTCCCCACCCCAAACCGCGGCTGAGCACCTGTCCCGGCACAGAGGGTCTCAGTTCCCGCCCCAAGGCCACGGCTGGGGCAGCTCTGGTTCTCTTCCGGCAGGTGAGGCTGGGGCTCAGTCCAAGGGGCCCGTCCTACACCCAGGCGGTCACATGGGCATCACTGCGCTGAGGTGTAGCCCCCCATCCCCTCCTCCCCACGTCAGGCTCCTCTGTGCTCCCCCAGGCGCCTCCGCCCCAGTCCCCCCAAGCTGGGCTGAGGAATGAGAAGTATGCAGTGAAGCAAGGCAGGCCCGTGCCGAGCCTGGCACCGGCCGGGTGTTGGGCAAAGCAGGCTGGGTGGGGACTGGGTCCCAACCTTCCTTCTGCAACTGGGATGTCCTGGGTTCCTGACCTCTCCCAAGACCTCTGCCGACTCCACGCCAAATGCCCATTTCCTTCCCCCAACCAGTGGCCCCTCTCCTCTAAGGAGTGGGATGGGGGGGGGGGGAGGAAGGGGAGGGCGCAGGAAGACAAAGGGAGGGAAGGGTGGAGGTTTTGGAGGAAACTGAGTGGGGGCCCCCCTGGTGTGGAAAACTCCACACGCTGAGAGGCAGCTGAGTGGGTCAGAGGAGATGGTGTCCCTTCAGCTCTGCCCTTTCCGCCTCTGGTCACTGCTTTTTCTCAGGATTCTACATCCGGGCAAAGGGCACGCCCCTATGCCGCCTGCCGCTGCCCAAGGACGCGGCTGGGCTAGGCTGGGCGGGGTGCGGGGCGCGGAGAGGAAGCGTGTAGGGTCTGGGCAGCTCAGCGGACAAAGGAGAACCCCACACCAGCCTGGGGGGCAGGAGTAGGAGGGCACAGAGCAGGGAAGGCCCATGCATGACCCCCACCCCTGGGCCCAACAGAACCTGCCCCTTCCTCAACACAGACACAGAGGTTCCCAAGCCAAAGCCCAATTTTATTTACACTCATCCCAAAACACATGATTTGGGGCTAGGGGACAGGTCCCAGGGGAGAGGAGGTTGAAGGTCACAGAGGAGAGTGACAGGTGCAGAAGAAAGGGACGGTGAAGATAGGTGGGCCTCTCTTCCAGTGTCCTCCATGGGCTCCACGTGTCTGTCCCCAGGCAGAGGCACAGACGCCGTCTTGTTCAGGATTTGGACTTGGATACAGCAAGTCCGATGAGTCCAGCCAGTCCCGCCACGCCCAGAGCCATGCCTCCAACAATGGCCATGCCCACTAGACCATCTGGGGAGAGGAAAAGGGAGACCGTCACGAGTCCAAAAACCTAGTCCCTGCAGGGACCTCAGCCACCATCTTGCTGCCCGCCGCTCCTCAAGAGAGGATGTGCCTCTGTATCTGGAGTCATGGGGTGAGGGACCCCTGAGGGATGGAGAAAGAAGGGGGTTTGGAGAGGAACTGCTTGGAAGGCACCAGGCACGAGGGAAGGAGGAGGACTTAACAGAGTTGAGAGGCGTCTGGGGATGCTGGGGGCCAGGGAGACACGAGGGTGGGGGTGGACGGAGACGGAGGGAGAAGGGCAGAGAGGACGGCCTTCACCTTTCTTCATGGCCTTGTCGATGAGCTGTTCCAGCTCCTTGGCCTGGTTGTTCTGCGGCTCTGTCTGCAGCAGCCCTCGTACATACTTCAGGGCTTTTTCATATTCCTACACTCAGGGAGAATGACACACACCCCTCAGAATTCTATCCCTCCTCCTACCCATCAGAAGGGCCTTTCCTCTGCTGGCCCCAGGGCTCTTCCCTCTACCTCCACCCCCTCCCTCCCTCCAGCCCCACCCAGTGGAGTAGAGTCCACAAACTACCCCAACTGTGTGGGGTTGATAAGCCAAGGGAGATAACAGCCCAAGGCTTGGGGCTGCACCCCACTGCTGACGTCACACTGCTCCCCACACCCTCGGCACCGGATCCTCTGTCTCTCACCTTCCCTCAGCGTCCTGCTATCACCCTGCACCTCTGTGACGGGGGAGAGAGAGATGAGAGGGAGCTCGGCCACCCAGGCGGGGTGGAGGGGCTGAAGGAGCTCTCCGCCTTACCTTGAGCCGGTAGTTGCCCACAGCCAGGTAGAAGACATAATCCCGCTGCTCCTCTTTGCTCCCTTTGGGCAGCAGCTCTAGGGAGGGGGGAGGGAAGAGGGTAAAAACCCCTTCTCTCCCTTCCTAGTGCCTGTGTCCCAGAGACCCCCTCCACTCCCTGAACACCTATAAGATCCTGGGAGAAAGTCACTGTCCTGAGCCTCCATTTCGGCTCCGGTCACTCCGGGCTTCCCAGCCAGAGCTCTGGGGCAGCATGAACCCCAGCCGCCCCAATGCCCCAGTGATCCACACCCCGGTATCAACACTACAGTCAACTTTGGTTCATCCAAGTGAACTGAAAGGAAATCAAGGCACCGGAGAAGTCAAAAGGCATCTCTACTCAGCTGTGGCATCTGCTGTGTATTTTAACTACAGCAGCTTGAATTGTGTTCAAAATCAGTTTGCACTCCTTCCCCCTTTAAAAAAACAGCTCCAAACTCACCTTCAGTCACCCCTCCCTGAAAGACCCCACCTGACTCTTAGTTCAGTGACTTCCCAGAGGCTCATGTGTTCACTTGTACTCTGCATTAGAATTGCTGCTAAGTGGTTTTGCAGGTGTTTACACATCTTCCCAAGTGTCTGTACTGTCTCCTCAACTAGACTGGCAATGTTTAGAGACCAATTCTACAGCTGTGCCCTGCTGTAGAGGAAACCTGAGAAATAGACAAATGGAGGCGGAGATGATTTGCATTAAGGAAGAGTCTTACTTTTATGGATTTACAACAGGCATCCTTGGCTAGTACAGTGATTGCTTATACACCATTACTTGACCAAGAGAAAGGGGGTACAGAGAAATTTAAAGGTCAAGTATTGTGGCCTCTGAAAAATGGTGACCCATCCAAAACCAGCAGGAAATAGGATTCTGATCATAAAAGCACCATGTGCTCACAGGTCTTGGGAACCGTCTTCTGTACTTCTTCCACACCCACCCACCCCCCAAAAGGTTTTCAACAACAGCTGCTAGATAAGCAACACGGTGGTGGTGGGGGGCAAAGAGCATGGGACTGGGACACACAAGCAGGAGCTTCTAGTCCCAATTCAGCCATAGATCAACCAGCTGTGTGACCCGAGACAAGTCACTTTCCTTATGTCTAGACTACCAGATCACCAAAGTCCAGTGGGGACGGTCATGCTATGACTCTGTCTGGCAAAACCACCATCGATGAGGTGGCAAGCCAAAAGTACAGTGGAAGTCAGGCTAAGTATAGCCCTTATTGCAGTGTGTTTACTGGTAAATAACTGTGAGGTGACTGCACTAGAGGTCCCATGTTGAAAAAGGATCCCCGAACTTGAGATGGAGGGAGTGAGCCAGGCCAACACTGGTTGAGGACGATGGCAGTTGGGAAGGGGAGAGCTGGGGAGCCAGCCTAGCACCTCACCCTCCAGCAGAGCAAGGCCTTTACGGATGTCATCGTTGTATTTGCTTCGCACCAGGCACCAGGCATATTCAAACTGCGTGCTCTTGGACACTGAGCCTGCTGCCTTCTCAGACTGAAATTTCCTTTCAAACTTCTGCCATAGGAGAGGAGAGGAGTCATTTAGAGGTGAAGGGAGCAAGCCATACTGTAGCAGGACCTGGGTGTCCCTTTCCCCGTTACTCTGCATCTTCCCCTCTGCCACATTCCCCTTGCGGGTCTTGGGGTCTGGTACCCCAGGTTCTGCCATCTCCATCGCTGGGACCCAGGCATTCTGCTTTTTAGTGGCGGGCTGTCTTGGCCCCCTTCTGCTTCCCTCCCCCTAGTGGTACCGACTGGAGATGCCACCTGCTGGCGGCTCCAGGCACCGCTCCCGGAGCAGCTGACCCCGAAAGGCTGAACAGTAAACACGCTGTCAGAACTGCACAACAACAACCCACGCGGTCCCTCGTCGGAGACTGCTTCTCCCATCCCCACCCTGCCGGTCTGGACCCTTTCTTATCTGACAAACGGGAAAATAGTGCCTACCTCCTACTAGAGCTACAAAGATTGAGATTTCCCCTGAAAGGTCATTAGCACCGTGCCGGATTGCGACTAATATATGAAAGTTTAAGGTGGTCACTGTGTTCCCCCTGCCACTTTAGGAGCACTCAAAATCGGGTGCCCGCACCCTGACCTCCTAGCTCCTGCATGCACTCAGCACCCGTCAAACTCCAGGCCCCCAGGTTGAGGCGTGGTGGCGCAGGAAACTACATCTCCCATTAGCCTTTGGGGCAAAGTGGAACCTCTGGGCAGGAGCCGGACGCTGCAGGGGCTGCCGGGAGCCGTAGTTCGACTTCCCTAGGCAAAGCTGATGCTGGGAAGAGGGTTTGGCCCCTACCCGGGCTCTCCTCAGGGCCCGCCCTTCCGAATCTTCCTTTTCCCTCCCTCAGGGCCGGGCCTCACCAGTAGGTCCTCCACAGACACCAACTCGTTCAGCACGGCCTCCATGGCCGCCGGCCCCGCAATGCTCACAACTCAGACGCTACTGTGCCACCTTCTCCATGGCCCACTGACCGGGGCGGAGAGTCACTTCCGGCGCCCGGCGGAAGCGGGATCGCCCTCCGCTGCGCAGAGCCAATCGCTTTACGTAGCCCCCGCGAGCCCACCCCCACCCCGTCCCTCCCGCCGCCGCCGCGGAGCGGCGGGGATCACTGATGCGCATGCTCCAACAGGCCCTTCTCGTTCGCCCACGGCTCGCAGGCCGCGCGCGGTTCCAGACCAGTCTTCAAGCCCGTCTTCCCGGGTACCCTGCGAGTGCCTCCGTGTACGGAGGCTGCCTCACTAAACTCTGAGACTGTGTCTTGGTGGTTAGTCCCCAGACTGAAAACAGCGAAAAGAGAAGGTGGGGAACTGGGCATGAATCACATAATTTTAGGAACCAGTATAACCCTCCCTCGCTCCCCGCCCCCCGTTCTCCCCTCCCAGATATCTAGGACCCTAGAGGCTACGTGATTTTTCAGTGCCTGCAAGAAAATCATAACTAGTACCAGGGTTTCCAGGGCCCCGGCTGACTCGTATAATGCAAGAGGAAAGAAAACTGATATTTTAACCATACACCCAGGACTGGAATACATAATAATGGGGGATACTATCAATGGGAATTTAAAGAAAAGCAGTTGCCACTGCTTGCAGAGAGGGTCCAGTCTTCTAAATATTATTTAATAAAGCATCCTCTGGGTGTACCCAAGGGGGAAAGGCCTGCCATGTGGGGTCATGGACGATAAGGAGCTTGGCAGTGAGAAGCAACAAAGCATGGAAAGGGGAAATGCTGCATGCCACTCTGGCATCTGTGTTCTGTACAGTGATGGGACTGGGTAGGTAGTGATTTTCAAATTTCTTTTTACCTTGACCCACAGTGCTCCAGTACACATGTGAATGTAAGTTCCATGAGAGCAGAGACTGTATCTTGTTTATCCGTGCATCTCCAGCTCCGAGCACAAGGTAAACGTTCCAGAAATATTCGTTGAATAAACAGGAAATAAAGCCGACAACAGTAATGACGGCAGTGCAAGTGTAGGGGATTGTCATCCAAACACTTTTCCCATTTGCAAGACCCCTTGATTTTTTTTTTTCTTTCCTCATAATAGCCTTGTGAGTTAAGTTGGCAAGTTATTCTTCTCTATTTGGCTTGGACGGTTGAAATGATTGTGATATGAGCTCAGTAAACTTTGAGAGAAACCTTAGTTTAGGGAACTGGCTCCATAAGAGTCAAGGAGAAAAATTCACATTCATTCAAAGATGTATTGAGCTTCTAATTTTGGTTGGGCTTTGAGGTAAGCAGAGAGGGTAAAAAGATGTACAGAATACGAAGCAGATGGGTGAAAACAGGACCGAGCACAAAGGGCAGCTACTAGCAAGGCAGGGAATATAAGAAAGCCAAAAGGGCATTATTTCTATCAGGATGTTACTTCCTTCGGGTGGCCTGCTGCCCCTTATCCATGTTTGTATCTGTTGCAGTTCTTGGCACAGGCCTGGCACGTGGCAAAAGCTCCATCAGGGTTTGTTAAATGTGTATTTGTGGGGGGAAAAGGAATGCCTTACTCACATGGCTCAATTCTGTGCCAGTGAAGACATCCTAAGTCTGAGTTTGTGTTTCTCTGGTCTAGTTAGCATAGCCATCCACCCTGGATCACAGGGATAAGAAGTAGTGCCTGTTAATTTTACATCCAAATTATGTTTCTCCATCTTCTTCAAGCAGCATCCAAATGCAAACCATTGTCATCTCTGCCTTGGGAGACACTGACAGCCAGCTCACTGGTCCCCTGCATTCATTCTTGCCCCGTTACTGTCAATTTACCACCCAGCAGTCAGAGGGACCTTATAAAAACAATTTATCTGGAACCCTTTAATGCCTTCTCATTGTCCTTAGAATAAAGGCCAAAATCTTGTAGCAAAGCCTAGAAGGTCCTCTCTAGTCTGCTCTGTGCTTACCTCTCTGCCTCATCTCTCCATCACTGCCTCTCCCTGTTAGGCCTTCTTTCAGTTCTGAAACCCCCAGTGGCCACAGGCCCTCTGCACATGCAGTCCCCTCTATCTGGAGCATCTTTCCCCTCCCCCTTTGTTTATATGGTTCGTTCATTCATCCATTCATTCATGATTTAATTCATTCAACAAATACTCATTGAGCACCTGCTATGTGCCAGGCACTGTTTAAGTGCTAGGGGTCAGTGCTGAATAAAGTTCTTGTTCTCATGGAACTTGCATTTTAGTGGGGAAAACAGAAAAAATACTTGAACAAGTAAATAACTAAAAACACAATAATGGCAGGAGTTGAAAATGCTCTGAAAACAAATAAAGCAGGGGAAAGGGATTGTGAGAGAAGAGGCTACTATTGGAGGAGAGCTCTAAGAAGCCCACCCTGGAGAGGTGACACCTGGGCAGAGAACTGAAGGGCGTGAATGAGCCATGCAGGTAAATGGCGGAAGAACATTCCAAGCAGACAAATGGGCAAGTGCAAAAGCCTTAAGGAAGGAACGCACACGAGTTGTTTAGAAAATGAGGGCAGAGAGGTAGCCAGGGGCAGATCATGTAGGGCCTTGTAGACTCTGGGAAGGAATCTGGATTTAATTTGATGAGTGATGGGAAAACACTGGAGGGTTTTGGGCAACACAGTGAAATGATCCATCATAAAGGAATCCCTCTGGTGGCTGCTGTGGTGGCCCAGGCAAGAGGCAGTGGTGACATGGTCTACCGCAGCAGCCGTGGGGGAAAAGGGGTTCAGGGTATGTGGTCAGAAGGGAGAGTCAGCAGGGTCTGCTGATGGATCGGAAGTGTGAGAGGGAGGTAGGGTGACAGATAGGTTTGTGCCCTGAGTGACCTGGTGAGCTCCTGCTGACCCTCAGTTCTAAGCGCTAAGGCTCTTAGGGAAGGCCTTCCCGGGCATCAGACTAGGTGAGGTCTCCTGTAGAGAGGTAGAGCATTACCAGTCCTACATTTTCAGAATATAAAACGATAACCCGCTCATTCCTTTCTTAGTTTGCCCTGTGTTTTTGTGAGCCACACAAGTATTGGTTTGGGTATGGTAATAACATCCACCAGGAGCCAGAGACTTCATTCTGCTCTCGTCTCTTCTCTTCCCCCATAAAGGAATGCTCACACATGACCTGTGGTCCAAAATCATACCAGGAAGGTATGAGCTCCGTTTGACCCACAAGGAAACAGGCTCAAAAAGCTTAAGTCATCTGCCCAAGGTCACAGAGCTAGAAGTGGAGGAGCTGGGATTCAAACCCGAGTCCTGCTTCAGCTTCAGAGATGAAGAGTCAGTTAAAGAATAAATAGAAAGAAAGGATATGACAAGTTTGTAAGTACTCTCTAGTTTTTCATCTTTAAAAAATGTAGGTGTAAATTTGTAATTTTTTGGTTTTGCATGGTAGAGGACTTCCCTTAAGCAGTAGATGAATGAGGAAGGAAAAATTCAGATTAATTCAAAACAGGCAAAACAATCCTGACAAACCATTTTTTTTAGTAAAATACGGTAGTAAAATTGACAACAAAACCCCCCAAACCACCACCAGTGCTGCTGAGATTGTTGTAAAACTGGTTTCTGCCTCTTGGCAAGCGGCCTGTATTTTTAGTTCACACTATGTGTTAGTTTCTAATTATTGTGTGATGAGCTGATAAATGCCACCCTCCTGTACTAGACTGGAAGCGACAGGAGGGCAGGGTCTGTCTATCTTGCTCATCTTATGCTCCTGGAGCTCAATGCCTAGCGCCAGTAGATACTCAATTTGTAACTGTTGCATAAATGGATATCGTTGTTGCCATGATTAACTTTTTGGAAGAGAATCAGGCAATATATAGTAAGAGCTATAAGATAAAATATTATTTAACTAGTAATCTACTCCTGTGAGGAAAAAATATTCAACAAAAGCCAAAAAAAAAAGAAGAAAGAAAGAAAGAAAAGACATGAAGATATTCATTCCTTAAAGAAGATGTGGTTCATATATACAACAGAATATTACTCAGCCATAAAAAGGAACGAAATTGGGTCATTTGTAGTGACGTGGATGGACCTGGAGACTGTCATACAGAGTGAAGTAAGTCAGAAAGAGAAAAATACCGTATATTAACGCATATCTGTGGAATCTAGAAAAATGGTACAGATGAACTTGTTTGCAAGGCAGAAATAGAGACACAGATGTAGAGAACAAATGTATGGACACCAAGGGGGGAAAGTGGTGGGGGGATGGGGGTGGTGGTGTGATGAATTGGGAGATTGGGATTGACATGTATACACTAATATGTGTAAAATAGGTAACTAATAAGAACCTGCTGGGCTTCCCTGGTGGCGCAGTGGTTGGGAGTCCGCCTGCCGATGCAGGGGACACGGGTTCGTGCCCCGGTCCAGGAAGATCCCACATGCCGTGGAGCGGCTGGGCCCGTGAGCCATGGCCACTGAGCCTGCGCGTCCGGAGCCTGTGCTCCGCAACGGGAGAGGCCACAGCAGTGAGAGGCCCGCGTATTAAAAAAAAAAAAAAAAAAAAGAACCTGCTGTATAAAAAAATAAAATTCAAAAAAAAAAATGATATGAATACCTCTGATCTAGGAATTCCACTGCCAGCTATTCATTAGTGAGAAACTTGCACATGGGCAAAAAACCCTCAAACTGGAAACAACCCAAATACCTTTTATATGAATTTAAGAATGAATACTTTATGGTATATACACATAGAAATGAATATAGAACATTGAAAATGAATGAAGTACAGACACATTTGTCAACATGGTAAATCTAAAAAAATGTAATGCTGAATAAAGAAAATTTATTGAAAAAAAAAGATATTCATTCCTGCATATCTGCGAAGGTAAACAAACAAAAAAAGCACCAAGGAATGGTTTTATTAAATGATGGCACATCAATATTATGTTACATCAATATAATAATAAACAGCCTTTAAGTCATAGTCATCTGGATTCTAGGTCTGTGGCCGATAATACTCAAAACAAAGTATGTACTTCTCAAATTCAGTCCTGTGAGTGGGCAGAAAAGAAACGGACATTTTTTGTTGGTGGAACTAAAACCTAGAAGTGGTACTTGGTGGCAGATTCCCTCCCTTGACTACACCAGAAATTGGAGCTTGTTCTGGACTTCTGCCTTACAGCATCTTGTCGGTGGTCAGCCCAGGAGAAGTTCTCAGCAAACACCCACTGAACAGGGTTCCACTACTTGTGTTCTTCCAATCGTCAGTGATCTGTCTCTTCTACTTCCCACTTTCATCTACTATTTAATTAGTTAGGAAGTCCTATCAACCGCAAATTGATTTATTCATCCATCCAACCAACATTTGTTAAGGGTCTACTGTGTACCAGGCACCCTTCTAAGTGCTGGGTAAGAGAAATGAACGAAACAGACATAGTCCTTCCCCCATGTAAGTTACATCTTAGTGGACGAGAAAAGACAGCTAACGAATAAATACATGGCGTCAGATCACCTCTGCCTCCGTTCTGTCGCCGTTCTCTAACAGCCTAAACGTGTTTTCCTCCTCCAACCCAGCCTGGCTGCCAGCTGCATTTTAAAGTGCAAATCAGACTTAACGACCGTCTAGACTACTCAGGACATTGTTTAAATTTCTTATGCATACGAAGCCCTTCAGGATCGCCTCTGCTTACCTCTCCAGCTTCATCTCCAGGCACCCACGCACCCTGCACACGGAGAGTTTTCGTGGGACGGCCACCTTTCTTCCACCCGGAATGTTCTCCAACCGGAGATCTCCATCCACCAAACACCTGAGCCCCTACGTGGCCCGCAACTAGCAGCCGGGCTCAGGGCCGTTACCCTCCGGGACATCTTTCTTCTATCCGGCCCCCGCGCCTCCAGCCCCTAGGAGGTACAGCATTTATCACCCAGTCCTACAATCCTTTACGTGGACAGGGGCCGTGTCTTGTTCATCTCTCTGCCAAAGGTCAGACACCCAAGAATCGTTCGTGGGGTGAATGAAAGAGTAACGGCAGGCGTTCTAAAAAAGACGCTAAGAACCTCGGAGACGTTTGCACTTCCGGGTGGCGGTTCGGTCGGCACCCTAAGATGGGAGAAGTGGGTACAGGTACCTCCTCAGGGGCTGCTCTAGGAGAAGTGCTCCGTGATCCGGAGGATCCGGGGAGCCCCGAGGGGGAAGAGCGCGGCGTCTGCCTCTGCGCAGTAGTCGCCCTCCGTAGGGAGGCGGAGCCGAGAGAAGCCTGGGGCGGGGGCGGGGCGCGGGAGGGGCGGGGCGCGGCGCGGCGCGGCTGAGAGGTGGAGGCGGCGGTGCCGAGGCCTGGGAGCCTCGAACCTCATAACTCGCCCTTGTGCCCCGGGCTGAATGAAGTCCTACTTGCTAACCCATGCCCCAGAGAGGCCCACTGTAAATTAAAATTTACCTGTTGCCTCCTTTAGAGGCTGTCTTGGCTCGAAAGTATGTGATGTGTGCACACAACGTGCCCATGAATCACCTGGGATCTTGTTAAAAGTGCAGAGTCAGATTCAGGAGGTTTAGGGTAAGGCCCCAGATGTTGGGTTTCTAATAAGCTCCCAGAGGACGTTGCTGTGGATTCTCCAACACACTTTGAGGAGCAAGGATGTGAAACTGTGTTTTATTTTGTTTTTTGGGGTTTTTTTTGGCTGCATTGGGTCTTCGTTGCTGCGCGGGCTTTCTCTAGTTGCTGCGAACGGGGGCTACTCTTCCTTGCGGTGCGTGGGCTTCTCATTGCGATGGCTTCTCGTTGCAGAACACGGGGCTCTAGGTGCATGGGCTTCAGTAGTTGTGGCGCGGGAGCTCAGTAGTTGTGGCTCACGGGCTTTAGAGCGCAGGCTCAGTAATTGTGGCTCACGGGCTTGGTTGCTCCTTGGCACGTGGGATTCTCCCCAACCAGGGATCGAACCCATGTCCCCTGAATTGGCAGGCACATTCTTAACCTCTGTGCCACCAGGGAAGTCCCAGATTAGCAGCATGGGCATCACCTGAGAATTGTTTAGAACTGTGAATTATCGAGCCCGGCTCCACACCTGCGGGAATTAGGCTATCTGGGGATGGAGCCCAGCAGTCGGTATTTTTACAAATGCTGTAGGTGGTTCCGATGCACGCTGGAGTTTGAGAACCACTGGACAGCGGAAAAGTCAAATTGAGCCTCATTTTTCTATAGACTTGTGACTGTGATCAATTTGCCTTATCTAGTTAAGCTTCAGTTTCATCAGCTGAAAAATCAGGATGAAAATACTAATGCCTTCCTAGTGAATCTATTATGAGGAGGGAACATGAGATAATGATTGTAAAGCACTTGGAACACATAATAAACATTTTATAATAGCTATCAGAGCCTAGAGAGCTTAGAATAATTTCACTAGTGTGACAGGGGCAGAAAAAGACTTTAAAAGAAATGAGGAATGGGGGGAGGTGTGGTAAGCATATGGAGAAATGACTTTACTCTTTCAGGCCACTAAAGTGGAAAAGACAGGGCTGCAGTGGTAGTTACCACAGCAATGTTACCTCTCAGCCATGGTGATTATCCATAAAGCCATTCATTTAGACAATGAATAATTTCATTTAATTTATTTGGAGTGCCTCTTCGGGAATGACATCGCCTTTGCTGTTTACCACTTTGGTCTTAGGATTTGGAAAAGGGAAGGAGGCAAAAATCAGAAAGAGGCAAGAGAAATTTCTGGATCAGTGAGTTTTTATTCAGCAATGAATTCCAGCTGCCAGGAGAAGAAGTAGAATATCTAGTTGGAGGGAAACATTCCCAACACATTTTACATTTCATCAGCACATTTTATCAGCATTACCCTGATACCAAAACCAGCCAAGGACACCACAAAAAAAGAAAACTACAGGCCAATATCCTTGATGAACATAGATTCTAAAATCCTCAACAAAATATTAGTAAACTGAAGCCAGCAATACATTAAAAGGATCATAGACCGTGATCAAGAGGGATCTACTCCAGGGATGCAAAGACGGTTCAACATCCAGAAATCAATCAGCATGATACATCACGTTAACAAAATGAAGGATAAAAATCATATCATCATCTCAATAGATGCAGAGAAAGCATTTGACAAAGTTCAACACCCATTTATGATAAAACTCTAACAGAGTGAGTATTGAGGGAACATACCTCAACATAAGAAAGCCTGTATATATGAAAAACCCACAGCTAAAATCATACTCAAAGGTGAAAAGCTGAAAGCTTGTTTTCTTTTTCTTTTTTTAAAGTGAATGGTTTTTATTATTTTTTAAAATATATTTATTTAATTTATTTATTTGGTTGTGCCGGGTCTTAGTTGCAGCAGGCGGGCTCCTTAATTGCAGCTCGCGGGCTCCTTAGTTGTGACATGCAAACTCTTAATTGTGGCAGTGGGATCTAGTTCCCTGACCAGGGATCGAACTTGGGCCCCCTGCGTTGGGAGCGCAGAGTCTTAACCACTGTGCCACCAGGGAAGTCCCTGAAAGCTTGTTTTCTAAGATCAGGAATAAGACAAGGCCACTTTGGCCACTTTTATTCAATGGTATGGAGATTCCTCAAAAAATTAGGAATAGAAGTACCGTGTGACCCTTCTATCTCCACTTCTGGGTATTTATCTGAAGAACACAAAAACACTAATTCAAAATGCTATCTGCACCTCTGTGTTCATTGCAGCAGTATTTACAATAGCCAAGATACGGGGGAATGGATAAAGAAGATGTGATACATACACAATGGAATACTACCAGCTGTAAAAAAAAGAATGAAATCCTGCCATTTTCGGCAACATAGATGGACATTGAAGGCATGCTAAGTGAAATAAGTCAGTCATATATAAAAAGAAAGATACACTGTCCACATATTCTCATCAGTAGGACCCTTTATGGTCATCTGAAGGCTTTACTTTGTCTATTTCCAGGCTCACAACTGCTGAACTGCCTTTTTCTGTATAGTTTGCCAGGATTATCTGAACAGCAGGGAGTGTAACAAATTGGCACATTATAGGAGTGGAAACGTTTTATACATTTAAATCATTAAACCCTTATCTCTATTCTCTTGATCTTGACCACCAACATGCCACCGAGCTTACGCGGCTATAGGAAAAATAAAAGGGCTGCAGCTCTCTAAAGATGGGAAGCCCCAGTCTGGACATAGGGGTTTTCGAAGAAATCAGGTCAATTATCAGAGGACCTATCTGGTTAGCATGGAATTTGTTTTCAAATGATAATGCTTTCATTAGGGTAGTTGAGAAATAATATTTTCACTAAACTTTTGAATCACTCCCCGCCTGCTGAAGACCTAGGGTATAACTTCCTCATATCTTATGTCATCTATTTCTTCTATAATCTCAGTCCCAGGCTCACCGCCTGTGTAAAGCTCACTCTTCCTGTTGGGTCTCTCTTTTACTCTCATGCTACAACCACAATCGCAGCACTTATGACACCAGATGTGTGGGGTTTTCCCACACCGAGCAATTCTCTGTGACACCAGCTGGGTGTCCTACCATTCAGTTCAGTTCTAACGCTAGAGTTAGCACAGACCCCGCAGGTGACAGGCTCAGTCCCACAAGACTGGCCCCCCCAACTTTAGATGCCAGTCTCAAGTGATAGTTCCCCAGTTTGCCTGTAACTCCTGTCTGACTTGGCTACAAACTGAAGGTTTGCATGACCATTCCTCCTTGGATTCGACTCTGCTAGAACAGCTCACAGAACACAGGCAAACACGTTTACCGGTTTATTATATAATAAAGAATACAGCCAGATGAGAAGATACGTAAGTTGAGGTCTGGAAGGGTCCTGAGCTCAGGAGTTTCTGTTCCCTTTGAGTTGGAGGTGCACCACCCTCCTGGCACATGGACTTGTGCCTTAACCCACAAGCTCTCCGAACCCCAAACATTTGGGATTTTTAGGGAGGCGTCCTCATGTAGGCATGATGGATCATTAACTCCACTTCCAGCCCATCTCCCCTCTGGAGAATGAGGGTGGGGCTGAAAATTCTAAGCTTCTCATCATGTCTTGGTCTTTCTGGTAACAAAGCCTCTCCTTCAGGAACCCACCAAGAGTCATCCTATTAGAACAAAAGACGCTCCTATCACTCAGGAAATTCCAAGGGATTTAGGAACCCTGTGTCAGGAAACAGGGTCGAACACCAAACATCAGAACAAATGCTCCTAGTGCTTTTATTAAGAAATTACAAGGGTTTTAGAAGCTCTGGGCCAGGAATAGGGGGCAGAGACCGATACATTTATTTTCTACTATTTCACACTCCCCTAAACAATACTAGCATGATATTAAAAATAATCCAATTTATTTAATATTCTAGATTATTATTCCGATTTCTCACTTACATTGCTTTATTTTCCTGGTTGCTACACTTTAATTTCACACGTGAATTCAAACTAATTAGTGTATGAGGAGAGTATTATGGCAGGTCTTTCACTAAAAGTTGTGAGTTTTTTTCTTTTTTCTTAAAGTGTGTAGTTTTATCACTTTCAAGTACTGTAAATTGACCTGGGTTAGTATTAATTAATAAAAACCCTTGAGGGTCATTTTGTAATAGGAATGTTCTTTACTAAAGTAGTGACTGTTTATAGATAAATCAGTATGAAAAAAGATGCTTGGAAGTTGTCAGCTCACTTAAATAATTTAATTATTCCCTTGAAACCTGTGTAGTATAGTGAGAAGGCACCATCAATTTCTGCTTACCTGGGGAAACAGGAGGAGGTGACATAGGTCACATTACTTTAAGATAGTGATTAAACAAAACATGATGCAAAGTATATTTTTAAATGTAAATGTTTTTCATTAAAGCATTCATTGTTTTTACACATGTATTCACACATTCCTTGTTCTATAGACATTATTCAAAAGTATAAAACACCTCTTTTTTTTTTAGATTTCATTTATTCAATAAACTATGCATGATTCATGCAAAATGATCGTTAGTTTCAAGCCTTTTCCAGTGATTTCCTCCTCATAAGTATGAACTTACACAATGATAGAGCAACAAAATTAGCTGCTTTGACACCTACTGTTGAAGAAAGCAAAAATATTTATTGCAGTGCAGGGGTAGGTAAAAGATTTCTAACCATAATCTGCCAAGAGCTGCAGGAATTATTCATACCCTGAGCTAAATAGCCACAATCAGTATTCTTGTTAAGTGAAATTTCATTTGTAAACACCTTTCAAAACACAAGTTCAAGGAGTTCCTGGGCAGTCCAGTGGTTAGGATTCGGTGCTTTCACTGCCAAGGCCTGGGTTTGATCCCTGGTCGCAGAACTAAGATCCTGCAGGCCACTTGGCCAAATAAATAAAAATAAAACACAAGTACAATAGTTTGAAAACCAAAATATTTTTTAAATTTTCATAAATTGCTTGACAAAGAAATAGCCATGCTTCTAATAGTTAGAACGGTCTGTTATCTGTTTTGAGCGGAGCTCTGTTTTTATAAGAGTAGAATGAAGTTGGTCACTGAACACACCATCCTCTTTGCTCCCTAACAGTCCAGCAGACATCCAGGGTCCTTGACCTGGGGGTAGGTGACAGTATCTACACTTGGGCTTTGAAAGGGTTCGTGAACTCCACAAAATCGTATGTGGGAAAAAAGGTGTACACATATATGCAAATACATTTGGGGGAGAAGAATGGGTTCATAGTTTTCAAAAAATCCTAAAACTAATAAACATAGGAAAGCAAGGACCTTTGTACGTCACGCGGCAGGGCTCCATAAGACACTGAGAAGGCACGAGGGCCAAGTCAGAAGAATCTGTTTTGGTTAGTTGGGGAGGCCTCATGACAGAATTGTGGCTGCTGACTCTAAATCACTGCAGCCTGGTCATGGTTGTGCCCTATAAACCTGGCCCCTCCCATGGGCTACATCTCTGCATTGCTAAGGAATATCTGAGATGAGTAGTAGCTGGGTAACTCTGCCGAAGGTCAGAATTTAATCTGTAGTTTTAGGGTGAATTGGGAGGATGCCGGTGTGATGAGAGCTGCATGTTTGTTTCATATCTAACGTTTAGAATTTTATAGCAGGAATGAGCTGAAGACCTTTAATCCAGCCACTCGTGTTTTAAGTGAAAAAACAAGATTGAAGAGGTGAAGTAACGTTCTCAGAGCTCCTAGGTCTCCTGGTTCTCGGTCCACAGCAGTTTTCCTATGCACTAATGTTTCTTTTGGTACGTGGTAGATCAGCTTTTTAAAAAAGGAATTCTGACGCGCAATCATCTGTTTCTGGTAAAAAGTTAGGTAGCTCAATCCTTCTTGAAGAAGAATGTCTGCGTGAGCTAGATTACTCAACATGTTCCAGTCTCAGAAACATCCCCTCCCACCACTTGCAAGTGTTCAGATGCTAGAAAGGATGTTCCAGAAGGCCAGCTGTGACTAAAAGCTGAACAGAGGCTGCTTCCTCTGAAAAAAAATGAGATCATATCAAGCTGGGCAAATCTGAGAGCCAGCTAAGGCATTGAACCTTCCTAAATGTCAAAATTGTGAAGGTATTTTTAAAACATTGGGACTCTTACTGATTTAACAGCTGAGAGAAGATGAAAGCAGTGGAAAAGCCCAAAGAAATTTGGAGTTTAGATAAATCTGTATGTGCTTGGAAGCTCTTTGTTCAATGTGGAATTGCCTGAGCTTTATGGGCTGAATTGTGAGCCCCCAAATTCATGTGTTGAAATCCTAACCTCCAGTCTCCCAGGATGACTGTATTCGGAGATAGGATCTTTAAAGAAGTAATTAAGTTAATGATGAGGCCATTAGCCAATATGACCGGTGTCCTCAGAAGATGAGGAAATTAGGACACGGACACACAGAGCGGAAGTGTGAGGACACAGCGAGAAGATGGCCACGTACCACTCAAGGAGAGGGGCCTCGGAAGGAACTAACCCTGCCACACCTTGATCTTGGGCTTCTAGCCTCCAGAACTGGGAACCCTTCCCAGTTTGTGGTACTTCGTTAGGGCAGCCCTGGCAAACTAATACAACATGCAAAAGTCATTTTGCATGAGAAAACTCGTTTCTTTTTCTAATTACACAAAACTATTCTTTACGAAGCCTTGGTAAGTGCACAATGCAATCCTCCCTTGGGTTCTGTTCCAGAGCCTTCTGGATCTGATTCCCAGGCAAGCCTTGTGCACCCCTGCCCTCTCTGATGGCTTCTGCCATTCTCTCTGAGTGTGGAATGCAGAGAGAGTTTTTCAGATACTGGAGCTTAACTCCAAAAGGCACTAAAACAAAGGTCTTTGCACACCTCCTATGATCGCCAGGGATCTGTGGCCCCTCACCATTCTGATAACCCTACTTGGTGTTCCGCTGCAGGGATTTGCAGGGGACAGGGGGTGGGGAGCTCCCTCACTTGGTGAGTCTGGAGGGGCTGGAGGGAGGAGCACAGAGATGGGCTTCGTTAGGTGCCCTTTCTGAAGCACGCGGGGTGGTAGTTCTTATGCTCAGTGAGGGGCTACACTTGGAGACCTGTGAGCCCCTATGAACTTTCCTCCCCTGCTCTGGTCAGACCTGGGTCACCCCACTTCCCCTCAGCTCTCAGTGTCCAGAGCAGCCCCCTTAGCTGGCCGTGACAGCCCTGCAGGGAGCTCTGGGTGTGGAGAAGGGTCTTTCCTCTGACCACACACCCTGCAGCCTCGCAGGGCTGGTGGGGCAGAAGCCCAGTCCCAGTTGATTCGCATGAAATGTTAATAAAGGTGTTTAGCCCTACGGGTGGGGTAGAGAAGCCAACCTTCATGAAAGTGTATATTACAGTCTAATAACAGGCATTACTTTTTGAGCACTTACTGTATACCGGTCTGCAGATAAATTCTCCCTTCATCCTTCCAGCAACTCTCCATGGTGGCTATTATTATACCCATTTTCCAGAAAAAGACACAAGCTCAGGTGAGAACATTGAGGCACAAAGAGGGGAAATAACTTTGCTAGGTTTCCACAAGCTAGCAAGTAGCAGAGCCAGGAATTCCATACAGTAAAACTTTATTCAGGGGACTTCCCTGGTGGCACAGTGGTTAAGAACCTGCCTGACAAGGTAGGGGACATGGATTCGAGCCCTGGTCCGGGAAGATCCCACATGCCGTGGAGCAACTAAGCCCGTGAGCCACAACTCCTGAGCCCGTGAGCCACAACTCCTGAGCCCACGTGCCACAACTACTGAAGCCCACACACCTAGAGCCCGTGCTCCGCAACAAGAGAAGCTACTACAATGAGAAGCCCGCGCACCGCAACAAAGAGTAGCCCTCACTCACTGCAATTAGAGAAAGGCTGCATACAGCAATGAAGACCCAACGCAGGCAAAAAAAAAACCCCAAACTTTATTTAGGACCCACCATGTGCCTGGTATAATGTCAGGTGGGAGAACTACAAAGATAAGGAAAAACCCAGACCCTTCTCAACACAAAGTCATTGCTTAGTGAGGGAAAATGGTAAAGCAATTATTACAATACGATGGGCAGAGTGTTCTCATTCAGTTATGCTGGTGATGAGAGCACAGAGGGGAGGGGTCTTGAACGCAAGAAAGTTAAAGCCAGGTTTTGAAGAGGTGATGGCAGAACTGAGTTTTGAAAGCTGAGGAGTAGCTGGCCAGGCATAGAAAGGGATCAAGCACAGTTTAGGGTGAAAGCTAAGAATATGACTTTGGAGTCCAGCTCCCACTTGGATCTGAGTCCAGTACCTAATAGCTGAATGACCTCGAGCGAGTTTCTCAACATCTCTTAGCCTCATTTTTATCATCTTTAAGATGGAAATAATAATAACCATTTCATACTGTTGTTTTGAGGATCAAATGAAATAATGCACACTACCTGAAAAAAAATAGGTGCTCAATAAATCATAAAGGGTTTCCATAAAGGACTGTTATCAGGGAATGGCAGGGGATGAGGGATGAGGCTAGAGAGGCAGCAGGGTCCAGATGATGCAGGACCTGTGTGCTAAGTTAAAGGAGCTGGGCCTTCATCCTATGGGCAATAGGGAGCTGTCGAAAGTTCTGAGCAGGAGACTAGCATGATCAGATTTATGTCTTAACAAAATCACTCTGGCAGCACAAGGGAGAATGATATTGAGGGAAAGATGGGGCGATGCATTGATCCTGTGAGGAGTGATTTAGGGAGGGTCTGGATTACGCAAGGAGGGTGGAGAATGGATGCCAGAGATATTTGATGGTAGGATCACCAGGTCTGCTAAGTAGAGTGGGTGCCGAGAGCGAGGGGGCAGGATGTGTGGCGGAAGAAGAGTAGACACCCACATGCTGGGGATGATGGGCTTAAAAATCAGGAGGATGTGCTTTGCAGGGTGTGGGGATCCAAGCGGCATCAGCATCAGGATGGGAAGAAAGCAGTTGCTCCCTTGGACTGGAGAGTGAGAAGGAGGTGAGCTTAGGGAATTAGTCGGAGACCCATTTAAGTGAAGGTTGAAGAGTAGCCCAAGAGATGGGAGGAGAACCAGGAATATGAACGCCTAAGCCAAGGAAAGAGGGTTTTAAGAAGGGAAGGGTCCATACTATCACAGACTGCTGAAAAGTCAAGTAAGAAAAGGATCGCTTGGATTTAGCAAAAAGGGAAGTGCTGTGGCGGTTCAGTTAGAGGGAACGGAGGAAGTCGTTTGGAGAAACGAGATAGGTGGCAGATAGAGGAGGACACGTGGGTACAGTTTTATATATGTATTTATTATAGTTAGTTGATTATTGTCATTAATCATTAATTGAAAGAGACCTGCACGTGGTCAAGTACCGGTGGGGAAGGTGCCAGCAGAGGAGAGACTGACATACAGGACCGAGACGGCTAATAACTTCAGCAGCACTTCTGCTGTCGACTTGCTCTTTGTCTTGGGTCACTACCCTCCGCACTGCATGGGCTGTCTGCTCCCTGCTACCAGAAGAATCTTCTCAACAGCAGACCAGTTCCTGACACTGCTCAGTTTAAGATTTTCTTGGTCCTGTCTCACCTCCCATAACTGTTCTACTTACACCAGGATCTCTCACACTTCTGGACCTTTGCACAGATAGCTCCCTTTGCTGAGGGCTAATTCCCTCTTTGGCCCATTAACTCTTAGATGTCTTTCAAGATTCAGCTCAAGCATCTTCTCCGAGACCCTCTTGGTCTCAGTGAGGCGTCTCTCCTGTGGATTTCTGCAGCCTCTTCTGCTCCCAACCCTCTCAGCTCCCAGCATGTATAATTATAAATCTCTCTATTTCTCTTTTAAAAGCTGTGACTCCTTTGAGGTCAGGGACTAAAGTTCGTGTCTACATGTCCTCGACCAAACTCAGTGCCTGATGATTTATGAATGAAGAAGACACAGACCATACTTCTTGAGACTCATACCAACAATAGAGAAACACAAAGCCTGTAACGGTGCGGTGTGTGCAGTGCTTTGGGAACTCTTCTTAGAAGACTTGAGAAAGTTTTGGCTGGGTCATAAAGGATATGCTCGTTAGGTGGAGAAGGTCATCTTAAACAGAGTGAACAGGGCGTTTGTATGCTGTGGACATTTCCACTTCCTAGGTTATTCAGGCCAACCTTCCCACTGGGGGCAACTAAAATGCTAGCTGACATCTAATAAAGCATTTTGAAAACACTAAGGACCTAACAAAGATAGCAAAACATTACCAGGCCATGATTTAGAAGACAGACTCAGAGGTGGTAAATAAATTTTTTTTAAAAATTGAGATATACTTGACATATAACATGATATTAGTTTCAGGTGTACAACACAATGATCCTATATATGTGTATATAATATCGTGAAATGATGACCACAGTAAGTGTAGTTAATAGTTAACATCCATCACCACATATGGTTATTCCAAATCTTGGCTGTTGTAAATAATGCTGCAATGAACATGGAGGTGCAGCTATCTTTTTGAGTTAGTGTTTTCTTTTTCATTTTTCAGATGAAGACCCAGAAGTGGAATTGCTAGATCATACAGTGGTTTTATTTTTAAATTTTTGAGGAACCACCGTACTGTTTTCCATAGTGGCTGCACTAATTTACGTTCCCAAAAACAGTGCACAAGGGTCCCCTTTTCTCCACATCCTTGCCAACACTTGTTGTCTCTGCCTTTTTTCATAATAGCTATTCTAAGAGGTATCAGGTGATATCTCATTGTGGTTTTGATTTGCATTTTCCTGATGACTAGTAATGTTGAGAACTTTTTCATGTACCTGTTGGCCATTTGTTGTCTTGTTTGGAGAAATGTCTGTTCAGGTCCTTTGCCCATTTTTTGATCAGATTATTTGTTTGTTTTTTGCAGTTGAGTTGTATGAGTACTTTATATATTTCGAGTATTAACCCCTTATCAGATATATGACTTGCAAATATTTTCTTCCATTCCATAGGTTGCCTTTTCATTTTGTTGATGATTTCCTTTGCTGTGCAGAGCTTTTTACTTTGATGTAGTCTTACTTGTTTATTTTTGCTTTTGTTGCCTTTGCTTTTAGTGTGTGAATAAACTCTTAAAACTGCTTTTGCCCTGAAGGTATTTACCAGCTCAGCAGGGTACTGTTATGAAACTGAATTACAGTTTTGCTTACCTCATGGCTTGAGAGGGACAGAAGTGAAAGTCCAAGGGACATCTAAGGTGAGAGATAAGAAAAAGCCAACTATCCCTAACCCAACACATTTTTGGATTCAGGGTAAGGTTAGACCAGATGTAAACCTGTGTTCTTTTGGCACAGGGAAAATATTCCGGTGAGATAGTAAACCAAACCTAGCCTCCCTGAGGAATAGTAGACTAAATCTGCATTCCAGAGGTGGTATAAGAAAACTCAAGCAGGGAATTTAGCTGAAAGTCGTTCTGGTTTTGATAGTGCCCCAGACATCTGGCAAAAGGGAATGTCCCATTGGAAAGATGGGAGAGATCCAATTTCTCTGCATTCTTTCCGGTATTTGCTATTATTAGTATTTTTCATTTTAGTTGTTCTAATAGATGTTTGTTACTTGTAATTATTGTGTACATGATTGTAATTTTTGTATGTTGATCTTGTATCCTGAGACCTTGTTGAACTCACTTATTCTAGTAGTTTTTTTTTAATTGTTGTTGTTTTTTGAGGGTTTGTCTTTTGGTAAACAATCATATCATCTGAAAATAGGGACAGTTTAATTTCTTCCTTTTCAATCTGTATGCTTTTAATTTCCTTTTCTTGTCTTATTGCTTTGGTTATGTCTTCCAGTATATTGAATAGAGTGGTGAGAGCAGAAATCTTTGCTTTGTTCCCAGTATTAGGAGGAAAGCATTCAGCCTTTCACCACTAAGTATAATGTTCACTGTAGGTTTTTAGTAGATGTTCCTTATTGGGTTGAAGAAGTTCCTTTCTAGTCCAAGTTAGCTGAGAGTTTTTAATCACAAATGGGTGTTGAATTTTGCCAAACGCTTTTCTATATCAGTTGATATGACCGTATGGCTTTTCTTCTTTAGCCTGTTAATATGGTGGACTACATTTAAATTTTTTTAAAATTAAGGTAGAGTTGATTTACAATGTTGTGTTGATTTCTGCTGTACAGTAAAGTGATTCAGTTATACATATATATACATCCTTTTTTAAATATTCTTTTCCATTATGGTTTATCATAGGATATTGAATATAATTCTCTGTGCTATACAGTAAGACTTTGTTGTTTATCCATTCTATATATAAAAGCTTACATCTGCTAACCCCAACCTCCCACTCCATCCCTCCCCCAACCCCCTCCCCCTTGGCAAGCTCCAGTCTGTTCTCTATGTCCGTGATTCTGTTTCTGTTTCATAGATAGGTTCATTTGTGTCATATTTTAGATTCCACATATATATGATATCATATGGTTTTTGTCTTTCTCTTTCTGATTTACTTCAATTAGTATGATAATCTCTAGTTGCATGGTTTTTGAATATTGAACCAACCTTGCATTTTGGGAATTAACCCTACATTGCTTGTGATGTAAAATTGTTCTTATATAGCACTGGATTCAATCTGCTAGTGTTCTGTTGAAGATTTTACATCTGTGTTTATGGGGAATATATGTCTCTAGTGTTTGGTTTTGCTGTCATGGTAATACTGGCCTCATAATATAAGGTAGAAGGTGCTCCTTCTTCTATTTTCTGGAGATTGTGTATAATTGGTGTTAGTATTTCTTTAAATATGGGTAGAATTCCAGTGAAACTATCTGTGTCTGCTGAATGCAGCAGGTCTGTTTCACTCATTTCTCACTTGTCCCTATATCCATGGTGATGACCCTTGGTCAAACTCTGAGAACTACATTTCTGGAATGTTCACATAGCAATGGGTAGATGTTATTCTATATGCTCCAAGTAGTGGGTTGAGAAGAACTAGGCTGTCAGCAGGTTTAAAGTAAATGTAATGATTCATGATGTGCCCCTGGTGCCTGGTTTGGGGCCATGCTTGGTCACATGGCAGGTATGTGACCAACCCCCTTTAAGAATGTTGGATTCTGAACTTCCCTGGTGGCGCAGTGGTTAAGAATCCACCTGCCAATGCGGGGGACATGGGTTCAAGCCCTGGTCTGGGAAGATTCCACATGCTGCAGAGCAACTAAGCCCGTGCACCGCAACTACTGAGCCTGTGCTCTAGAGCCCGCGAGCCACAACTACTGAAGCCCACATGCCTAGAGTCCGTGCTCTGCAAGAGAAGCCACCACAATGAGAAGCCTGTGCACCACAACAAAGAGTAGCCCCCACTCACCACAACTAGAGAAAGCCCGTGCGCAGCAACGAAGACCCAACGCAGCCAAAAATAAATAAATAAGTAAATAAATAAATTAAAAAAAAACATGTTGGATTCCAAGACTCAAGTAGAATTTCCTAGGCAAGGACATCTCACATATGTCCCTGCAGTTTGCACATGGAGAAGGTGTGTCTGTGCTATCCCTGTAGAGAGATAAGAAAGTATACATTTGACCCCTCCAGCTTTTGCTTATGAATATCTTTTTCCTGCTGCTCCTGCACTGCGTCCTTTGCTGTAATAAATCTTAACCTTGAGTATAACTTTATATGGCGTCCTGTGAGTCTTTTCAGTGAATCACCAAACTAGTTGTGGGGCCACTGAGACAGGAAGTTGTTTTTTTGAAACTACAAATCAATTTTTTTTTTTTTTTTTGCGGTACGCGGGCCTCTCACTGTCTTGGCCTCTCCCGTTGCGGAGCACAGGCTCGGGACGCGCAGGCCCGGCGGCCATGGCTCACGGGCCCAGCCGCTCCGCGGCATGTAGGATCTTCCCAGACCGGGGCACGAACCCGTGTCCGCTGCATCGGCAGGCAGACGCTCAACCACTGCGCCACCAGGGAAGCCCAAATCAATTTTTTTATATTATCTGTTTCATATTGAGTGAGTTTAGGTAGTTTGTGGTTTTCAAGGTATTGGTTAATTTCATCCAAGTTTTGAATTTATATGGGTAGAGTCGTTTATAGTATTCCCTTATTATCCATTTATGTTCTACAGAGCCTGTAGTGAGAGCCAATATTTTATTCTTTTTGGTTTCAAAGCACGTTTATGGAAAAATTACCTGACTGGAATTCTAACTATAACCCTATGTGGCAGGCAAGACAAGTGGTATTATTTACATTGAGTTGAGAAAGAAACATACTTTTTCAAAAACACTGAAGTGTAGTTGACATACAATACTATGTTAGTTTCAGGTGTAAAACGCAATGATTCGGCATTTAAATACATTAAGTAAAAACTGATCACCGTGATGAGTCTAGTAACCGTCTGTCACCATACAGTTATTATAGATTATATTCCTTATGCTGTACATTTCCTCCCTGTGACTTATTTTAAAACTGGAAGTTGGTATCTCTTAATCCCCGTCACCTATTTTCCCCAACCCTCTAAACTCCTCTCCTCTGTCAACCACCAGTTTGTTCCCTGTATCTATGAGTCTGTTTCTGTAGGAAGACTACATGTATAGGGGATTGCAGAGCTGATATTAGAGCCCAGGGTTCCTGACTCCAAGCTTCTCTGTTGATGATAAGGTCCCAGATATCACTCCTAGGTAGTTCTGTTTCATTCTATACCTATCTCTCAGCTCTTTCTTAACTGGCTGTTTTAGTCTCCACCTAACCTTTCATGTCATGCTTGTTTTTGTTTTTGTTTCTTTTAAAGCAAATCCTATCTTAGAGATCTTTTGCTTATTCTTCTCCAGACCTTCTTATTCCTGGCCTCTCTCCTTTCTCTAGGTCAAATCATACTTGCTCTTTTGGAGACTCCAGCATAATAAAGTCTAACCCAGTGGTTCTCAACAGGAGGAAATTTTGTCCCCCAAGAGACATTGGGCAATGTCTGGAGACGTTCTTTATTTTTATTTTATTTTATTTTATTTATTTTTGGCTGTGTTGGGTCTTTGTTGCTGTGTGTGGGCTTTCTCTAGTTGTGGGGAACGGGGGCTACTCTTCATTGCAGTGCACGGGCTTCTCATTGCGGTGGCTTCTCTTGTGGAGCACGGACTCTAGGCGTGTGGGCTTCAGAAGTTGTGGCTCGTGGGCTCTAGAGCACAGGCTCAGTAGTTGTGGCGCATGGGCTTAGTTGCTCTGCGGCATGTGATATCTTCCCAGACCGGGGCTCGAACCCATGTCCCCTGCATTGGCAGGCGGATTCTTAACTGCTGTGCCACCAGGGAAGCCCCTGGAGACATTCTTGACTGTCACACTGGGGGTGGTTACTGGCATTTAGTGGGAAGAGACCAGGGATGCTGCTAAATATCCTACCTTGCACAACCGGGAATTATCCAGCCCACAGTGTCAGCAGTGCCAAGGTTAAGCAACCCTACTTTAAGCCTGTGCCTCAGGAGACCTTGTCTGACTCCTGACCAGCTCTTTGAGGTGGCACAGCTGTGCCAGGCCATCAAGGCTGTATTGCTTTGAATTTGTGGTGAGTGACTTGACAATCCATGGCTTTGTGGGCTACATGGAGGGGAGTGGCTTCCTGCCACACAACCACAAGATAGGGCTTTGGACCTCTTGGACTTCCACTTAGAATTCCACAGATACTGAATTACATTTGCTAGTATCTCGGTGTGGGACGTCAAACCCAACAGCCTGGGTGGGTCACCGCCTCACCCACACTTACAGCGTGTGCTGGTCTGAGGCTTCAGTGGAGTGTTGGAGTAACAGGTGTTGTGGTGATGCTGGTGGTGGGTTTTTTCCCCAAACATTGGAAATCTATTGGTTTTCCAGCATCAGCTCCATGGTGCTTATGTTCTTACTGGTGGGTTTGTGGCTGTGATTCTCATGTGTGTTCTTTGGAAATGACCCAGTTCAGTACACCTTGGATGAGATGATGATTGACCAGGGTGACAATGGCTGGAAAACTACCCATACAGATGTCTTCCACTTTCCTCCATACTCTGGTCTGCTCTGTGCTGTGCTTGGCGTGGGTGCCCAGAAATCTGGGACATTGATTTCCTGGCCTTGGCACTGGTGAAGTGATGAGAATTATCAGGAATTTCTCTCAAGGGGTAGAACTAAGTAGGTAGTTTGTTCAGAAGAGGTTTGTGGATCTTCTCTTCTATCCAAGGTGAGGGGCAGACTTAAGGGGTAGACCTAAGACCTAAGGAGCTTTAGCGATGATGCTTATATTTTATTGTAGGTTTTCTGGACAACAGACGGGGGAGAATGTTTTGCTGGAGGCCCTGGGTCTGGAAGAAACTGGGCTAATTCCTCTGAAATTGCTAGAAGGGGGATAGGTGGGACCTAACACAGACTTTCCGCTACTACCCTGCAGGCATTATTACCATGGCGCTGCGTGGCGTGTTGCGTGCATCCTTGTGAGGCCATTAACTTGGCACCGTCTTGTATGCCCCAAGCTGCTGCTTCTCTGGCTACGTGTTCAGCCACTTCTTTCGGCAGATCGGAGGTGAACATTGGGTGAGGGACATCATTCTCACTGCCAGTCTCTTCTGACGAGGGCTTCATTTCCCTGGTGGGCAGGCCTGGGCTTAGGAACTTAGAAACGCCATGCAACCTGGAACAGAGTTAGTGTGAGGTTTCCTGCCTGGACCCTCACGTGCCTGCTTGCTCGTCCTAGATTCACCACTTCACAGCCATTCAGTGTTTTATTCTTGATATCGGCAATTTGTGTCTTCCTTTTCTTTTTTCAGTCTTACTAGAGGTTTATTGGTCTTTGAAAGAGCCAGTTTTTTTTGTTGTTTTTTTTAAGAACCAGTTTTTTGTTTGTTTAAATGCCTTTCTGTTGTTTTTATCTTTTTCACTTCATTAATTTTGGCTCTTCATTATTTCCTTCCTTCTGTTTGTTTCAGGCTTATTTTTCTTTTCCCTTCCCTCCCCTCCCCTCCCCTCCCTTCCCCTCCCCTCCCCCTCCCTTCCCCTCCCCTCCCCCTCCCTTCCCCTCCCCTCCCCTCCCTTCCCCTCCCCTCCCCTCCCCTCCCCTCCCTTCCCCTCCCCTCCCCTCCCCTCCCCTCCCCTCCCTTCCCCTCCCCTCCCCTCCCCTCCCCTCCCCTCCCTTCCCCTCCCCTCCCCTCCCCCTCCCTTCCCCTCCCCTCCCCTCCCCCTCCCTTCCCCACCCCTCCCCTCCCCTCCTCTCCCTCCCCTCCTCTCCCTCCCCTCCCCTCCCTTCTCCTCCCCTCCCCTCCCCTCCCCTCCCCTTCCCTTCTCTTCCTCCCTCCCTCCCTCCTTCTCTTCCTTCCTTCTTTCCTTCCTCCCTCCCTCCCTCCTTTCCTTTCTTTCTTTCCCACATCATGCAGCTTGCAGGATCTTAGTTCCGCGACCAGGGATTGAACCTGGGCCCCTGGGCAGTGGAAGTGTAGAGTCCTAACCACTGGACTGCCAGGGAAGCCCCCTTATTTTACTTTTCTTTTTCTCGTTTCTTATGGTAGTCGCTTAAATTATTGATTTGAGATCTTTTCGTGAACATTTAGTGTTACCAGTTTCCCTCTCAGACTACTTTAGCTGTGTCCCACAAATTTTGATACCTACAGGTAATACATTGTTTCTTTTAAGAAATAACCTAGCTATTTTGAAGACTTTTTTCTGATTCTTGGTATTACGAGTGACTTTCTATTGTATCCTGGACAATTGGGGTATCACAAGACTCTGAATCTCATTTAAATCTTCTGTCTTAGTGGGCTCTGCTGACACCATACTGGTGAAGCAAATTGGATGCTGCCTTATTATCACCGGGTAGAGATGAAAGCTTAGGCTCCCCACTAATGGCACGGTGGGGAGGGGAGGAGTACCCCATCAGTACCAAGCGAGGGGGGTCTAGACTCACACTCCTTCTCTGTTTGTTCCAGGGTGGGGTGGGGTTTTTTCCCATGGTGGTGGTCTGCAGTAGGGCAGACATTGTCAAAATAAGTTTGTCTTGATAGGCTGCTCCTTTCCTGGTCCTTTAGTTAGAGAGAGCAGGCTTTGATTGGGGCTTTTTTTTTTTCTTTCTTTTTCTGTACATATTGGCTTTTCTGGGTTGCAGGCTTCTTCTGTGCTAGTCCAGGATATGTAGGGAGCAAAAAGAAAATCTGGTAACTCATTGCTGTGTCATCACTTGAGTTTCAAGCTTCCTAGATAGTCGCCTTCTTCTCTCTACCTTTCAGACTCTTCCTATAACGTTATGCATTATGTCCAGGGTTTTAGCTGTACTTAGTGGGAGGGATAGAGGAAACTGTGTCTATGTCATCTTGTCTGTAACCATCATTGACCTCTTTTAATACTTTTAGGTTATTTTTTTTTTTTTTTTTTTTTTTTTATTTATTTATTTTTTTTGCGGTACGCGGGCCTCTCACCGCTGTGGCCTCTGCCGTCGCGAAGCACAGGCTCCGGACGCGCAGGCTTAGCGGCCATGGCTCACGGGCCCAGCCGCTCCGCGGCACTTGGGATCTCCCCCGACCGGGGCACGAACCCGTGTCCCCTGCATCGGCAGGCGGACTCTCAACCACTGCGCCACCAGGGAAGCCCACTTTTAGGTTATTTTAAAATAAACTTTTAATTTTAGAATAGTTTTAGGTTTACAGAAAAGTTGCAAAGATAGAGAATTCCCATATACCCCATACCTAGTTTCTCCTATTACTAACATTTTATGGTACATTTGTCGTATTCATGAACCAATACTAATATATTATTAAAGTTCATACTTTATCTAGATTTCCTTAGTTTTTACCCAGTGTTCTGAGATGCCATCCAGAATACAACATTACATTTTGTCATGTTTCTCACACTCTTCTTGGATATGACAGTTTCTGACTTCCCTTGTTTTTGATGACCTTGACAGTTTGAGGACTCAGGCATTTTGTAGAACGTCCCTCAACTGGGATCTGTCTGATGTTTTTCTCATGATGAGACTGGGGTTATGGGTTTGGGGGATAAAGACCACAGACAGAGGCGAAGTGCTGCTGTCATCACATCATATCAAGGGTACCTACTATCAACATGTCTAATCACCGGTGATGTTGACCGTCACCTGGCTGAGGGAGTGTTTGTCAGTCTTCTCCACTGTGAAGTTCTCCCCTCCTCCTATTTCCATATTGTGCTTTCTGGAAGGAAGTCACTGTGTGCAGCCATTATAATATCATTTTTTACACTTACATCAGATCTTGTTTTCCTCTTACAAATTCTGACTTATTAGAGGCATTAATTTTTACTGGGTCTGGACTTCCCTGGTGGTGCAGTGGTTAGGAATCCGCCTGCCACTGCAGGGGACATGTGTTCGATCCCTGGTCCAGGAAGAGCAACTAAGCCCGTGCACCACAACTAATGAGCCACGTGCTGCAACTACCGAAGCTTGCGCGCCTAAAGCCCATGCTCCGCAACAAAACAAGCCACCGCAATGAGAAGCCCGCACACTGCAACGAAGAGTAGCCCCCGCTCGCCACAACTAGAGAAGCCCATGCGCAGCAATGAAGACCCAATGCAGCCAAAAATAAAAATTTTTTATTGGGTCCATATTTTTCCAAACATTTCATTTTAATATTCATTACACCAATATCAAGCATTTACACAGAAAAGATAAAAAAGTAAGGCATGATTTGAAAGACTAGTTCTCTTAATACTTCTGGGCACTCAAAACTAATGTCCTAAGGAAGTCTTTAAATACTATAATAGCCATTTTTAGGAAAAACCTAAAACCATATGCAGCCATAAGACCAGTGGAATTATTCTGAATGCTTCTGTTTGTCTCAAGGAAAGTTATCAGAAGAAATAGAGCCATTTCAGTTTTCTTTGGAAAGCTTATTTTAAGAAGAGTCTTGGATCTTACATATAATTTCCTCATGACTCTCCGAAATTCCAAAAAGGGAAGCACAATTGTTAATGTTATATTTGTCCTTTTGTCATAGACGGGGCTATTTTTAGACTAGATAGAATGGCCTGTGCTTTATGTAGACTTCACAGTACATTGAGGCCTGCAGAAGAATCGTCTTGGGTACACACGTGGCCATGTAATAGGACTTGAAACATAATGTTACCCTTTTATATTACTAAAGACCATCCGAAGTTTTCTGTTTGGGCCTTCATGACCTATTTATTAGAACCATAACCTGTTTGATGCTGAGTTTCTGGATATGAGGAGTTATTAAGAGAAAATATGACTTTTTTACAAAACAGTTCCAGGAATACATTGTAGAGGAAAAGGGTAAGTGCCTAAAATAAGGATATTGTTAAAATGCTACCTGTGTTGAAGAACCTTTGTGCAATCCCTGACGTCATAATGAATAGAATATTTTGTGAGGCTGTTACATTATTCTCCTTTCATCCTTTTCCGTTTGATTGAATGTCTTGGTCATACACACGACTGGCCACATTGACTCTCTCGAGGACAGTGTTCCATCTCTGACTCTCACCAGCTCCAACTTACCCACCTTATTTTCACCCGTGAGCATTTTGAAAAAGTAGAGCCATGAGGGAAGTAACCTTATCAGATATTGAAACAACTTATAAAGTAAAATAATTAAGATAATGATGTATCGGTCGAGGTACAGACCGGTAAACAGAGATTCAAGAAAAGACCCAAATTCAAATGGAATTTAACACATGATAAAGGTAGCATTTCAAAATAGCTGGGAAAAGATAGTTATTCCCTAGACAGTGTTGCGAGGTGATGGGAGGTAGAAACCTGGACCTTGACCTAATTCTTTACATTGTATTGAATTCCTCTTGGATCCAAGATTTAAACATAATAAAATGAAACCATAAAGGTACTATTAAAAAGAGTTAGCATTTTAACAGTTCTGGAATGGGAAAAGTATTAAAATTATGCAAAATTCAGAAGCCATAAAATAAAAATGCAGTAACCTCTGATTTAAACACACACATAAACTCAAAAAACAAATGCCACATTTGGAAGGCTATCCGTAACACATTTGACACACAAAGCGCTAACATTTTCAATGAGTGCAGACGTTTTGCAAAGGAAGAAAGGGAAAGACAAACAGAAAATAAAACAAGAGGCAGAAAACAGGAAAAGATGCCTAACCTTACAATCAAATGTAAATCATTTCTCTTCCACTAGAATAAAAACAATGAAAATTCCGGAGATGAGAAATTTAAGGCCACCAGGACTGGGCACCTTCCTTAGGCTCACTGCCTTCTTTTGCATGTGGCCCTCCTACATGTGCTCACAGGATGGCTGCTGCACCTCCAGGAATCACAACCAGGATCCAGCAGAAAGAAGCGGGCAGGTAGGGGAAAGGCAAAAGGTTTCTGCTTCAGAGTTCGCTCCCTGTCACAAGTTTTCTTGGAAGCCCAATTCTGATCCCATCTCATCTGCTAGAACTGTCCTGGGGCTGCCTGGGAGGATGGGGAAGTGATTTTTAAAAACCTTTTCAAAGTAAAAAGTATACCACTTAAGGATTTTCACAAAGTGAACACACCCATCTGACCCGCACCCAGATCAAGAAACAGGGGGAACCACCTCCTTGCAACTGCCCACGTGCTCCTTCCCAGTCACTGGAGAAAGTGAGCAGTTTTAATGGGTACCTTCTCACTGTGGCCAAAATCGGGTTAAGAAAGAAAAAGAGAATATCAGAAACCAGCAGTCTGTCACACCCGTCGCTTTATATATTCGCCCAAAGGCACTCTTATCATCAGTTTCCCCAAATCTTTCATTCTCAGTCCAAGAAATTTTATCTTAAGAGACAACAGTTGAAATTTACATGTTCTGTAATTTCATATTGCGAGCCTGGGACCAAGAACAACAATCTGGCCTGAACGGGGACTTTCTGCAGCCGTAGATTCATAGGCAGACGCATTGAGAAGGTACCTGTGAGATACAGATCAGGTCTGAGTTTCGAGAGGTCTGTAAATACAGAGACATTCTAGAGGACCATTAGGGACCCCGTCCCATGAATGGGATGAATATGGGAAAATCTGCAGTTCTGTACACATGTTTTTTAGAAGTGAGGAAACCCGCAAATAAGATAGATGTGGCTATAACTCTTAGAACAGAATTCAGAATTTATTCAATATTACAGTATGCATATTGGAGAGAACGTATTTGTTACGTGCAGAGGCCACTTTTCTCAGGGCTCCCAGCCTACTGAACATTCTAACATTCATCTTGGAGAGAATCCCTGTTTGCAGGAGGCATCTGGCAGCATTCCGACACCACAGGAATCAGCTAATTCGCATTCAGTAGAAACGCTACAAATGCGATAAATGTGAGGGCTTTCAGGAAAAGTAAAGCTCATTCAACGTCAGAGAATTCACACTGGAGAAAAACCATATTCACGTAATGGCTGTGAAAATGCTTTTAGACAGTGCTCAGAGCTAATTAGACATCTGGGATTTCAGAGCAGAGAGGAGCCCTGGGAACAGAATGGATGAGGAAGAACCTTCAGTCGGAGTTCTAGCCTTAGACAATGTCAGCTAATTCATTCAGGATGTGAAGCGGGCGTGTGTGAATGTGGAAAGCTGTCTAGGGGAAGCGTGGAGTATGCTGGACGTCAGTCAGATCATTCGTGCTGGAGAGAAGCCTGTGAGTAAAACCAACATGGAGCATCATTTGGGGATAGCGCAGCCCTTTCTCATCTTTGGAGAATTCACAGGAAACGAACACTCTCGTTGTAAAGACTGTGGGAGAGCTTTTAGTCGGTAATCAGGCTAATTCATTCTGGAGAAAAACCTTGATTGTGGAGACTGAGGAAAAGCCTTCAGTTCTTTTCCTTATTGGATATCAGAGAATCCTTAGTGGTATATGGGGAAACTTTGCCGGGGTGGGGGGGGGGGATTCAGGGTTTATTAAGTATCGCATTAAAGCATTAATTGCATTAAGAAGGAGTTTAAACTTTTTGCTTCCTCCACTGCAACCAAAGCTTTCATTTCTGTCCCTGATTATCCATAGAATTTTTTTTGTCTCTAATGACTTATCTTCCTTAAGGAAGTAAGGAAGATAAGCTTATAAGCTTGCTTTTGTAAGCTTAACTTCTTTTTTTTTTTTTTTTGCGGTACACGGGCCTCTCACTGTTGTGGCCTCTCCCGTTGCAGAGCGCAGGCTCAGCGGCCATGGCTCACGGGCCCAGCCGCTCTGCAGCATGTGGGATCTTCCCGGACCGGGGCACGAACCCGTGTCCCCTGCATCGGCAGGCAGACTCTCAACCACTGCGCCACCAGGGAAGCCCCTAAGCTTAACTTCTAATTCTAGTAGGTATTCAGTACATTTCTGCTGAATGAATGAAGTGATGCAATAGGTAAACAGCAGAGCCGGCCTGGCTTGGGCCTTCGGGGTCAGGACTCCATAAATCATGTAGGGCGTGTAAGGACTGCGTTGAGGGGGTGAGGCTTACTGGCAGGATCTGGAGGTTACAAATTCTACTATGACTGCAGCATATCTGTGTTCGGGCCCCATTAACTCGAGGAACTTCTACGGGCCACATCTCTACTGCTGAAGACTATTTTGTGGTGGGAGAGGGGGTGGTGATTTTTCTCAAGTTCTGAACGTAGTGGAATCATTTGTATTTGAAGGCTACATTAGCAGGATGCCAGTTTCTCTTTGTTTTGTATTTAAAACTAGACATTTAAAGAGGAAGGGCTACAGTTCTTGAGTTCAACTCCTCATTTCATGAGGGAAGGGTCAGGCACATTTTCTTGTGTTGAAGCAACACGAAAACCACATTGCTTGATGGAAGCTGGATCAGAAGAAAGCTTCATCTAGTTCTTATCCACCGACTGTGTTCTCTCCTCCCAACCTAACTCCTTATCCCTAGCCTAGGATTCTGAGTCTCCTAGAAGACGTCCTTGCTCACCACTATGTCTGTTCCCTAGTTGAGGGAGAAGAGATTCAGGTCGTGTGCATTTCTGGCTCCTGGCTTTGCATAGAGAAGACAGGAAGAAAAGTTTGAGAAAAAAGGGACAGGTGGAGAAGGGACAAAGAATGGAGAAAGTGGGGAGTGGCCACAACTCATGGCACCCTATTCCTAAGAGGATATGCAATGTCACAAAGGCTGGCTGGAGAGTAACTAAAGGGCTTAGTTTTGCACCAGTTTAGTTCTAGCTGCCATACATTTCTTCCAGCTAGTACGTGGGGCTCATAAAATCCTGCTGCATGGGACTGGCTTCCTTCTCTAGAATTCATCCAACCCAACCCACCCCTTGCCCATTCCAACTTGCTGCTCCTTCCGTGTGCCTTCTGTGGCCCTTGCTTAGGCTCTGCATCCCAGGGACTCATACCCCCCTACCACTGTCCCACTGATTTGTTCTAAAATTCATCATTCAGCCCCATTTTAGAAGATGACCCCCATTTTAGAAGACATGCCCATACGCCTGAACTTTCCTGAATCTTTCCTTCCTTGTCGGTGCCCTGTAGGCCCTGGGACTCGGAACTAAGTGCTAAGGTTGCTAGCCTATGTAGGCCGTGACCAATCTTGACTTGCATTTCCTACCACACAAGTAAGATTTCCAAAGTCTAAACTTGGGCTGATTTTCCATTTGGAGCTACAGCAAGAGCCATGGGGCTCTAAGGGATTGCTGACAGAGAGGTTCAGAGGAGTGCTGTACCGGTTAAGAATGGCAAAGGCTGCAAATAGCAGAAATCAGCTTAGGAAATAAAGACATTCAATTCAGCGATCAACAAGACTGGAAGTAGGTGGTTCCAGGATACGTATAGTGGCTCAACGGTATCATCAAGGACCCAGGCTTTTTTTGTCTGTCTACTCGGCCAACCTTGGTATGTTGGCTTTTTCCCTTGGTTTTGTCGCCTCCTGGTCTCAAGATGGCTGCTACAGCTCCAAGTATCACGTCTCAGACATCCCTGTTCAAAGCAGGAAGACGGGACAGGCCTCTTCACTCTCTCTTCTTTAATCAGAAAGCAGTATCTTCCCAGAAGTTCCCCCAGCCATTTCCCTGTAAGTTTTGTTGGCAGAACTAAGTCATGTGCCCACTTCTAAGCCAACAGACAGCAAAGGGAAGAAGTTACGAGCTTGCTGCAGTGCAACACATGGGTTGGGGAGCGGGGCAGGGCAGGCCTGGTGAGCCCAGGCAGCAGGGCGGCTCCAGGGCTGGCTCCTCTCTCTGCCTTTTTCACGGAGCCCCAGCTCTGCTCAGGTTATCCCCTCCTTTATCTTCTTCCACAAGAGGCTCATTCTTCCCCCAACTCTAATCGCGTTTTCTCCCTGTCACAGCTTGTTTTGCTTTTCTTCGGTCTCCAGTTTTCCTCCTCAGTGTAATTCTGGCCAGCACATGGCCCTACTTGCCCTCAAGACATCGTGTCACACACTGCTGTCGATACGGTCTGATTTGGGTGTTCAAATGTCCTAAAAGGGGAAACTGCCTGGCCTGACTGGCTTCCTTTACGTTTTTGAGTCGGGCAACTTCAAAAGTTGTTGGCCAGCCTATAGAGATCCTGGTCCCCTGACCTGCCTGTGTGTGTGGTGTGGGGAGGGTGACAGAGGTGGGGTCGTGTGATACAACACAGCCACCTGGCAGGGGGCTGAATGAGGCCGCTCCCCACAGGAGGGGCTGTGTGTGGGGGGCGGGGCAGGTGTAATGGAGTGGAGAAGAGCAGAGACAGTGGGTTCCTGGAGCCCAGGGAAACAAGATAAGAAGATCAGGCCACTCTACACAGAGAGACGCCACAAGGCAGAACACAGAGGCACCAGGCACAGGAGGGAAAAAGCCATTTTTGGACATTTCAGCCCCATTTTAGTGGATGCCATGTGGAGAAGAGGAGAGGAACCTGGCTGGCAGACAGAACCAAGGCCCTTGACTTACGGCCGCAGTTGAACCTGCCCAGGCGAATCCAGATGTTCGGGTCACCCTATTTAAGGTCCAGACATGGTGGAGCAGAAATAAGATGTTCCTGCTTCGCTCCGCCTGTTACCTGACTTACAGAATTGAGAGCATAAGTCACAGATTCTTGAGTCTGCCACCACCTGGAATCTCCCCAAACTCCTACCGCAGAAATTCCAGTGACTGCTAGTAGGAAGCCGGGCATTCTCATGAACATGGCTTTAATAGGGCTTGGAAGCATTTGGTACATTACTGGACTTGTATCTTAGAAACCCTTTTGTGGCTTTGACAGGCCACAGAAGAGACCGACTGGTGAAGCAGGACTAATTCAAGATGACCATGTAAAAAAAAAAAAAAAAAAATGACCATGTAACGGACAGAAGATGGACCGGTGATTCCAGCAAAGGGAATTAAAAAGTCCGCAATGGGAAAACGAGAACTTTGAAGATCATGGATAATGGGCCAGACCTGGATTTGAACCTTTGCTCCTTTACTTCTTAGTTGCATGACCTTAGGCAAGTTATGTCACCTCTCCAGGAGATAGTTTCTTCATTTGTAATCTGAGGACAGAAACGTCCCATTTCAAGGGTTGCTGGGAGGATTAAATGAGACGCTGCGCCTGAGGCACTAAATGCACGCGAGTTACTGCCACAGTCAGAGCCTCTCGCGCGCCCGGTGAGTGGGGCTGAGCCCCAGAGGGAGAGCCCGCTTGCCGGTCCCCATCGAAAGAGCTGGCGTGGAGGTTCTGACGGGGAGCTCCGCTGGGGCCCCTCGTGGTGGGGAGTGGCGCTGGGGGGTTAGTTTACATACCATAAAGCACTTTACAGCTTTCCTTCTAGCTTCTTGAGCTCCTAGAAGCCTTTGGAACAGCCTTCGCCAGCTCCCCAGGAGTCAGAGTCCCCTAGTCTCTCCGGGCTTAGAGTCCGTGTCCCTCCAGGCCCCTGCTCTCCCAACAGCCTTACCTCGATGAGTCATTTCAGTCTCCTCTACCTGTTTCTATCATTTCTTACTCGATTTGGTCTTGCGATAGTCCTTAGAGGAGTGATTTGAGAGGGTGTTCTGGAGATCCAGTGTAAATGACGTTCCAGCTATGCACTTCCAAGTCAGGAGCACGAAAACCCAGTGAGGAGCTGTCCTCCTGCCCAGAGACAGCGGCGTGCGTGAGCTCGTAAGCCTCGGGTAAGCAGGCAGAGAGGCAGCTGGCAAGGGCCCTCCCTTTCTCTCCTTATTGCTCCACAATCTGCTCACATCTCCACCAGGTTCAAGGTTCAGCTGTTTAGAAGCAGCCTTCACTTTCTAGGAAATGCAGTTCTTATGGGCAGTGAACACTAGGGACTAACTCTTATCAACCCCACCGCGAACATTTCTAACTTACTAGCTTTTAAAGAAATTTAGAAGAGAGCGCCACGGCTATATACATCCCTGGATATATACACAGAATCTGTCCCCGTTTTTGGTAGGGGAGATAGAGATTTTGCAGCTAACAAAAGACAAGGGATGTTCCTGCATTTTGCGCTTGGGACCCAGAACTTCGCCGTATACGAAAGGATGATGTACTCGTGGCGGGGGTGACACAGGTGGGACGTTTCAGTACAGTTGTTAACATCGTTCTCCTGGTTACCTCCACGCTGGTAACCTTGGTTGCTGGTAACTACAGAAGCACTCAGTGCCAGGTGTTAAGTGAGGCACTGTGAATACAGAGATGCTTCAGACATAGGCCTCGTTCTCAAAGAGCTCCAACTTCATGTTGAGGGTGGACCCTGAGCCAGCCATCCTTATCCAGGACATGGGCGAGCGCTCCAACATCCTCGTTTCTTGTTTGTTCCCTGCCTCCCCCTCTCAAGGTCACTCCCAAGGTTAGCGCAGTGCATGGCAGCCAGCAATGCCTCCCAGGCAGAGCCGAGGCAATGGGGACCAAGCATCTGCCACCTCATGGACATCAGGGCTAATCTGGCTTCCAGGTCGGGAGGAAGGTGTGGCAATAAGGACAAGTTGACCTTCCTCCTGTGTGACCTGGAGGAGAATGGCCGACAACCATCCCAGAGAAGGCAGGCTATGTCTTTAGTCAAGGGTAAGCGCATCTCCATCTGAGATGGCCCTGAACCACAGATCCATCTCTCTGCGTCCACTACGGTGTCCACAGCTGCATACAGTCTCCAATCCCCAAGTCGTCCGAGTCCCTTGGTGCTCAGAGGTGCCGTGGAGAATACAAAGGACAAGATGTGCTTCTTCCTTGAAGAGCTTTCTGTCTGTCCGAGAAGAAAAAGGCATGAGAAGGCCACGAAGGACCAGAGCATTACTGGGGTGCTAGACGGGGCTCAGGGGCAGTGGATCTGGTGAGCACAGGGCAGGCTGGGAGCCCAACTGCAGGCGTGCAGGGTCCCAGGAAGGCTTCATGAAAGAGGTGAGCTTTGGGCCGGGCTTGAAGGGTGGGCAGCATTCGGAGGGATGGTGGTGGTGGCTGCATTCCTGGGGGAGCTGCACGTGAGCCATGACCATGGGTGCTCAGACATGGTTCCCTCATCACCCCCTTGTGAAACAGAGGATTCAGCCAGTGGTTCCTCTTCTCGCTGCTGTAATCACAACAGCCAGAGGCTAGAGGGTTCATGCAGGCACGGAGCTTTGCGTGGCCAAAGTGGGGGCCTGTGACACTCATTTCCTACAGTGTCGTCACAGCATGAGGCCAGGGACAAGGACATGCTGTCAACACCTGTGCTCAGCCTTTCTGCCAAAGCAGCACGGCGGGGGCCATCCTGGGGGCCCGCTGCTCCCCAGAGGCCAGGATCTGGAGCCTTTATGCTGAAGGTATTATTTTGGGAAACCACAGACTCTAAGCCCAAACCTCGCTCCACCGGCATGACACACGTGGCCAAACACTTGGACCGGATTCTGGCAGAAGATCAAAGAATTCATTCGGCAGAGGAAATCTTTGGATATTCTGAATAAGGGGAAATTTCCATTCATCTCGTAACTCATACTAGAGAGATTCCCTATGAATGGCGCCAATGTAGGAGAATCCTCCGAGCGAGGCAGCCGCTATCACAGTTGAGAACTCACAGGGGGAGGGCTGGGGGCACGGGAAGCAAAGACAGCGCAAACAAAGAGCTCAGCCTGGAGCCCGTCACACGGGAGAAAACCTATATCCTCATGAGCACAACGGCGCTCCGAGAAAACACAACCCTCACCCAACAATGGCTAAGCTCTTCTGCAGATTCATTCGTGCAATGAATCAGGGGTGGTGATCATGTCAAGAGAACTCAGCCCTCATTCATCACCCGAAGGTTCCAGCTGGAGAGAGGGCAGATGCTCGTCATAAATGAGGGGGCTCTCGGGGGTTCCCCGGCCTCAGGAAACACGGAGACCATGCAGGGCCCCAGGAGGACTGTCAGAGGGGCCTCAGAGCACACGTTGTATCAAATGGTCATGGAAGAGGAAAACATGATGAAAGGGCAAATTTAGAAAACGATTTTGTTGGAACTTGCACTTTTAGCACCTATAACGGGACGACAGACTTGGGCTGGAAGGGACGCAGACACCCCCTGGGAGAGAGTCTGCTCTGGGGACACGGTCGCTCGCTTGCAGCCCGTGGGGTCCACTTGCCCAGGGACCTAGTGCTGTGCAGGAGAGAAGAAGCCAGGCTCCGGAGCACTCAGGAGTTTCCTTTTCCACAGGGCCTCGATGTTGATGTTTCTTCATGGTCCCTCCTCCTTCCTCTCCCCTCAGTAAAGTCCTGGCCTTGTGTCTGCCACGTGCCCAGGGGGCAGGAGGCCATCTGCCCACCAAGAGGGTGGTGACCACCATTACACCTGACAACTTGCGAACACGCCGCAAGGGATGTGACCTGTCCCTTCATTCATTCATTCATTCAACAAACATCTTTCAAGCATCTCCTCTACTCTGTAGCTGGCACATTGTGCTGGGACAAAGGACAGGGGAAAAGGAGGTGTCAGCCACAAGTGGCTCGGGTCACCCTGGGGAAGAGAGAGGGGAATCAGGAAACCAGGAGCACCTTCGAGACTGCGGGGGTGTCTGTGTCCCTCGTTTCAGAGGGGGGCTTTGGAGAGAGCGCTGGGGAGGGAGGCGGAAGAACTCTGATCTAATGAGTGCCTCCCAGGTGACAGGCTAGCGTGTGCTGTCTCCGAGCCCCCTGCGTGCGTGGCATCCATGGTCTCCACCTTGTAAATAAAGAAAATTAGAGGCATGCACAGCTGCCAAGCGGCACAGCTGGTCCAGGTCTGTCTCACTCCTGATCTCAAAGTCTTCCCATCACCACAGGGAGAGAATGGGTCCTTTAGTGCCACCGTTCCTTGGGCGATGTTGCCAGAGGTCTCGGGGACAGTGGGAGGCCCCTGGTGAAGCGGGAGGAAAGGGGATGGAAGGTGAGAAGGGGACTGGCTTTGGTAGACTCTATTTTAGGGAGCAGAGAGAGGCACACTCATTCATTCACTCCTCCCTTTATCCACTAGGCAAATCTCTACGGAGCCCTATGGAGGGCCAGGCGCTGTGCTTCAGTGCTGGGGGTGTGAGTGAGGAAGATGGACACGGGACTTCTATTCTAGAAGGAGGTGGGCGATCCAGGAGGCTATGCGTTTTGAAGGGGAAGCCAGGGGAGAACCCTAACCTCGACCTGCACCGCTAAGGCTGACTTCTGGGAAGGGCTGACGCGTCAGGTAAGAGCTGAAAGAGTAAGCATCAGCCTGGTGTGTGCTGGGAAGCGCCTTCCAGAGAGAACCGCGCCGGCAGGGCTGTGGGTGACGGCAGGGCCGTGGGTGACGGCAGGGCGGGAGGAGCCAGAGCCGAAAGAGGGCCAGTGTCACATACATGAGGAAACCAGTGCAGACACGGAGGGACGCGAGGAGGGCCCAGGTCACCCAGGGCCCTTAGAAGGAGCCCAGACTGGACCCTGAGAAAAACGGGAAGCGCTGAAGAATGTTAATCGCGGGGAGGCCCCGAGCGGTCTGCAGTTTATCCCTTCCCTCGGAAGCCCAGGGCTGCAACTGCGAGGAGAGAGTTGTCCGAGGATTCGTCTAACTAGGGCAGATGTGGTCAGAGAGAGCGTGTGAGTTGTGTCGTTTTTCCTCGTGAACCAAGGAGGTTTCCAACAGGTGCAGTGAGCCGAGTGAGCAACAAAGCTTGGGCCGAGTGCGGGTGGCTTGATCCCAAGGAGGAAACCTCTGGTGCGTGAAGGGCAGACCCGAAGGTCCCCCAACGAGAGCTTTGGGATGGACGTGCGTGGGCAGGCACCCCCCTCTTGTGGCCCAAAGAGGTACTGCACCCGTGTTCCCAAACAGGCCGGACTCTAGGTTCTCGCTGGGCTGGGGAAGCCCAGTGAAATGAAGCTGGGGCTGCAAGGAGCAGTGGACCCCAGGAGGTTCCCACCTGTTTTTTGGTTTGTTTTTTGAGAAACCTGAACAGTGGAGAAAATGTATATATATGCTTAGAAAGAAAATGCTAGAAAGACACTCAGTGTTACCAGTGATTCTGGTATAGGCTCTGGAATAGGTGACTAAATTTTTCATCGCATTTATACGTATCTTAAAACTTGGTCACGTATTACTTTTGTTGATAAGAGGAAAAAATGTATGATTATTTTTTTTTAAAAAGAGCAGAAGTGACAGAAAAGTGCCCCAAGGGGGTACTGAAGCGGAGGCCAGGTGGCTAGTGTGAGAGCTGAGTGGCTTGGTGAGGGCTGCTGCCCGGGCAGCCCTGGGCATTTCACACCTGCGGAGCACAAGCCACGCTGAGAAGGTCCGTGCTGGGGACCAGGCTTCCTGGAGGCTGCCCTCCTGTACATTTCTCTCTAGCTGCGTCCTTCAGCTCACACGCACCCAGCCTCGGGGTCCCTGCCCCTCTGCCTTTCTCTCACGTGCTCATCCTTCTCCCATCAGAGTAGCACCCTCCTGACCTGGTCTCGCAGTGGCCCCAACCGCCAGGTGCTGGGTGACCTGGGAGTGTATTCCACACGCTCACACTGGAGGGTTCTCTTCTGCGTGGTCTCTGATTTGTAATGAGGGCTGGGTCTGCTCAGAAACTACAGCCATGCGTGTTCCATCCATGGGGTCTCTGCCTGGACAGCTTTTCCGGCTACGGACAAGTAGCTCACCTGGCCGGCAGTTCTGGTCACTCTGGTCACCTTCCCAGCTTCTCTCTTCTCTCTCCTGCTTGAAACTCTTCTCTGGGGCAGGGCAGCTCCTCGGCCTCCCCTCTGGAAAGTTCCCTGATGCTGGTCTAAGGGACTGGATCTGGAGGGCCAAGGACACAGCCCCCATCATTGCTAGGGTCATTCCTGACTGGAGAAGTTTCCAAGGAGGCTCACTTGTGCCGTGGGAGGGTTACATTTCAAAGAAACTCCTCATGAGCTTAATTTCAGAAACGTTCTGAAATACATAAAGTATGTTTTTTAAAAAATCAAATAGGGCTTCCCTGGTGGTGCGGTGGTTGACAGTCCGCCTGCTGATGCAGGGGACACAGGTTCGTGCCCCAGTCTGGGAAGATCCCACATGCCGCGGAGCAACTAGGCCCGTGAGCCATGGCCACTGAGCCTGCGCGTCCAGATCCTGTGCTCCGCAACGGGAGAGGCCACAACAGTGAGAGGCCCGCATACCACAAAAAAAAAAAAAAAAAAAAAAAAATCAAAACCCCTTCATTATAGAAATTTTCAATCCCACGAAAGAGAATATAATAATACAACGAACTCTCATGTTCCCATCACCTAACCTCTATAGCTATTCATTTACTGCCATTCCTGTTTCCACCACACCTCGCCACATGTGTGTGTATGTGTCTGTCGAGTATTTTAAAGTAAATCTCAGTGTATCTTTTTTCTGATAGGTAACTCAGTATGTATCTCTAGATAATTAAATTACACTTGACGTTTTGGGGGAATATGTATGATAACAGGATAGTTTAGTGGTCTCCTGTACCCATCTCCACCTCCAGTAGACACCCAGCCACTCTCCTTTCATCTGCTCTCCCCTCTCCCACCACAATGGATATTTTTCAAGCAAATCTCAGACATCATTTCACCCATAAAATCGGCAATATGTGTCTCTAAAACGCTTTTCCTTTTTAAAGGATAACCCCAATATCATCACAACTAAAAATTTTAAACAGTAATTCCTTAATATCGTCCATGTTCACATTTTCCTGATTTAAAAAAATTTCACAGGGCTTCCCTGGTGGCGCAGTGGTTGAGAGTCCGCCTGCCGATGCAGGGCACACGGGTATGTGCCCCGGTCCGGGAAGATCCCACATGCCGCGTGGAGCGGCTGGGCCCGTGAGCCATGGCCGCTGAGCCTGCGCCTCTGGAGCGGCCACAACAGTGAGAGGCCCGCGTACTGCAAAAAAAAAAAAACAAAAAACCGCACAATTGGTTGTTAGAATCATAATCCAAATAAGGTCTACAGGTTGCATTTGGTTGATAGTCTCCTCAGGTCCACTTCCTTCTTAAAAAAAAATTTTTTTTTAAATCTAGTAATTTGTTGAAGTATTTCAACAGTTTGTCCTTAGAACGGAATGACACAATGCTCGAGCGCCAGTTCTGTGCCAGGCACTGTGTTTTGTGCTGGAAATAAAGGCGTGGGCAGATCTGGGGCAAATCACTGACTCTCTCTGGGCTTCAGTACCCGCTTCTGTAACAGAAGAGGACTGGACTAGATGCTCTCTAAAGGCTCCACTCTGATTCACTCGGATCCCCATTTCATCACTAGGATCCACTGTGTGAGTCTACGCGAACCGCAGTCAAACTTACTCCCAGGGAACCCTCGCCTTGACCCTACCTCTCTGGGCGGCCGCCCACCTGCCGGGGTGCTCGGAGGTCGAGATAAAGCGGGAGGAGCTCGCCGGGACGCCGGAAAATCGCTCTGACCGCGGAAGCGAACTGTAAAGCCAGAGACCTCGCGCACGGGCCGGCCCCGCCCAACTACACTTCCCACAGCCCTCTGCAGCCAGCCGGTTACCACGGAGACGGGCCGGGATTGTCGGCTCGGAGACTGTCCGTGGCCTGGGCCTCCGGGTGGCCGTACGCAGAACAGCCTCTACCCCCACGGCTTCCAAACGGGCCGGCCACGCGCGCCCGCCACCCAGCCCTTGACTCTGGAGCCCGAGGAGGCAGAGCCATTTGGCTGGGTCTGGGCCGCCGGGAGGAGGCTGAACTACATTTTCCAGGAGCCTCCGGGCACGCTCGCGCGGGGCACAGAAAAGGTAACATCGAGTTGTTGCCAAGGAGACCAGTCCCGGGGTATTTGGGCCCCTGAAGCCCGTGGACAGAGGTGTTGGAGACAAAGAAGAGAGATAGAAGAGAGAATGAGGATGGGAAACCTGTTTATAAAGCAACATAAAGAGTACACTCCCTCCTGTTTAACTTTGTTTCCACCAACGCTCAGGGCCAGCGTGAGCATCGCACAGCCCTCTGGGAAATGCAGATGGCGCTGCCCTAAGGACTATGGGAAATGTAGTGATTAACAGCCACTACCTCGAGCACCTACAGTAAGGGTATGGGATTGAATCCTCCCTGCTTCTCCCTTCTTTTCCACTCACAATGTTTACCTCCCCAATACTTACAGAATCTCTCCCTCTCTCTTCGTGCCAACCCTCAGTGCTGTATTTCAGACACTCCCTTAAATCTATTCTCCTCACGGCCACCAAAGTAATTGTCCCTGCTCTCTTAGGGCTCTTACACAACCAAGTCCACATTACCAGCTGGCATGTATATTTGACCTCTCACCTACTGTCTCACACTAGTCTCCTCATATGTAAGAACCATTCTCTTTAGATTGTTCATCTCATTTGTGATTGATATCTTAGAGCCATTGCCACCACTTTTTTTTTTTTTTTTTTTTTTTGCGGTACGCGGGCCTCTCACTCTTGTGGCCTCTCCCGTTGCGGACTCCGGACGCGCAGGCTCAGCGGCCATGGCTCACGGGCCCAGCCGCTCCGCAGCATGTGGGATCTTTCCCGGACCGGGGTACGAACCCGTGTGCCCCGCATCGGCAGGCGGACTCTCAACCACTGCGCCACCAGGGAAGCCCATTGCCACCACTTTTTAAAAATGCAGAGCACAACTTCTTGCTTTTAACAGTTGCCCCCACAAAAGGGTGATACATTCCAAGTGTAGCTGGATTTGCAAAATATTCTTGAAAAGTACTTGAAATAGGTTTCTATCAGTAGAAACCAAGTTCCTCATACTTTGATAAAATTAGGATTTTATTTCTCTGAACAAAATATTTCATTACATGATCTGGTTAATTCACACCTAGGTGTTTTCCAGGTCTTGTAAAGTCACACAAAAGATTAAAACAAAAAACAAAAACACGATGGTTCTTGTATGAATTACTTATCACAAAACTCCGGTAGGATTATAAACAGTCTTAATAGATGTTTTTTTTTTTTTACACAACACTTTGAAAGTCTAAGATCTATAATTACACTTGATCCAAAGAGCTGTGTGGAGTGAATCTGCCTCAGGCTTTAGAGAAAAGAGGCATACTTTTAAAGGCTATCAGAAAGCCTAGATAGGAGTGAACTGTACGATGTAAGAAGACAGATGAGGTGTTGCTCACATCAAAGCACCAAGAAACTTTCCTTTTGAAGTGGGAATACTTGGCAGACACAACATTTCCATTAGCTTTTAACTTCGGTAGGAAGAATGGCCCAGATCATAAACATAGAGAATTATTTAACTGATAAAGCAGTTTAGAAGTCACAGTCAAAAATACGTAATTTCTTCTTAACATTCAAAAGCAGAGTTTCCATCTTCCTCATTTATTTCTTTGGTTTTGGTTTTTAAAATGTAGAATCCTTCATTTCTTGCCTGAGGAAAGAGTACGTTTGTTGAAAAAGCATTCGCCAAGGCCAGGATATTCATGTAGTTCTCTGGAATCGGGTGGGGAAGGCTGAAGTCAAGATCTAGAAGGGCCACAGTTCAGAATGATTTTCTTAAGTGGTACCAATGCAGTTACCTTTTCAATGGGTATCAGGAGCACTGCTCTTTTATTAACTCTTATATGTTCTCAGTTACCAGCAAAGCTCCATCTGTTGTTATAGCAACTTAGCCTACACTTTGGACATAAGGGTCTTCTGGCGTTCCAGCAAATGTATAATGATCTCCAGGAGCTTTCCTGAACAATTTTGAGATATGGACATTCAGGTTACAATATAAGTTGTAATTTTCTTTACAACAGAGCTTCAGAATACTACTTGGTCATTTGATTGGTTTCAAGAAATATGATGGGGCTTCCCTGGTGGCACAGTGGTTGAGAGTCTGCCTGCCGATGCAGGGGACATGGGTTTGTGCCCCAGTCCGGGAAGATCCCACATGCCGCGGAGCGGCTGGGCCCGTGAGCCGTGGCCGCTGAGCCTGCGCGTCTGGAGCAGCGGGAGAGGCCACAGCGGTGAGAGGCCCGCGTACCGCAAAAAAAAAAAAAAGAAAGAAAAGAATAAAAAGAAATATGATGCTAGATCTATCTGCAACATACTTGCAAACCATTTTCTGGGTGGTTTAGCTCCAAAAATGGTTATTTGCCCTGCTGTTGTTGCTGTGGTTGTTACTGCTTTACTAGGTTCGGTCTCAAAGGGTGAGACTCTTAGCCAGGTCCACTTGTAAACTCATCTGCCCAGTTACACAAGGCAGTGGAAAGAGTGGCGGCGTGGGATCCAGTTCTGTCCCAGTCCCTAACTTGCTGAGTCACCTCGAACTAGTCCTTTGTCACTCCCCCAAAACCTGCTCGTCCTCTTCCATTAATGCCTCAGTGAACAGCATCTGTGGTAGGCTGAATAATGGCCCGCAAAGACATCAGACCCCACTCCCTGTGACGTGCACATCCTGTAGATGATACTTTGCTTGGAAAAAGCGTCTTTGCAGATGTGACTAAATTAAGGATCTTTAGATGGGGAGATTATCCTGGGCCCTCAATGCAATTATAAGTATCCTTACAAGAATGAGGTAGAGGGGGATTTGAGTCAGATACACAGAGGCGAAGATAATGTGAAGATGGAGCAGAGAGAGATTTGAAGATGCTGGCCTTGAAGACTGGAGTGATGGGGCCACAAACCAAGGAACGACAGCAGCCACCTCTACACTCGTCCTCCTTCCGATCCAGCCCTCACACTGAGGTCAGAGGGGCTTTTCTACCATGGAGATCCGACCACATCAACCTGCAGTGAACATCCTTCAGTGGCAGCTCAAACCCTCACACCTTGGCCTGGCAGGCAGATTCTTAACCACTGCGCCACCAGGGAAGTCCTGGCCTCTTAAATTTTAAAACATTTTTCTCGATTCAAGGGCTCACAAGGGTTGTACTCTGGCTATGGACATAAATGAAAGCTGCTGGGTTAATTTTTCTATTGAGCTCTTGGATAATCATTAAAAATCAGATAAAAATAATCTCTGTTTTGGAGCTGTAGTCTCAAGATCAATTATTATTATTGCAGCTATTATGTAAAGAAGATTTACTACAGTTTGCATTAACGTAATCTTGTGTTCCTTGCAAAAGTTCCAACTGAGAGCAGGTCAGGCAGAAGGAAATTAACCTGGGCCTAAAATGTGCTCACGGATAATCCAGGCAGTTTACTAAGAGTTGACTGTAGTTCAGTCTAAATTTACCAGGGGGCTTCCCTGGTAGCACAGTGGTTAAGAATCCTCCTGCAAATGCAGGGGACATGGGTTCGATCCCTGGTCTGGGAATATCCCACATGCTGCGGAGCAACTAAGCCTGTGTGCCTCAACTACTGAGCCTGCACTCTAGAGCCCGTCAGCCACAACTACTGAGGCTGTGTGCCGCAACTACTGAAGCCAGTGCACCTAGAACCCGTGCTCCACAAGAGAAGCCACCACAGTGAGAAGCCCATGCACCACAATGAAGAGTAGCCTCTGCTCGCCGCAACTAGAGAAAGCCCGCGCACAGCAACGAAGACCCAACACAGCCAAAAATAAATAAATAAAATTTAAAAATAAATAAATAAATTTACCAGGGAACTGTTATCTGCCAACACCACTCTCTCAAGCAGACTGCCCACACACAGCCCTCTTCATTGTAAGAGTGAAACGCAGACAAGCATATATTTCATCTCGTGTCTCTACTTTTCTTCCACTCTCAGTTGAAAAGACCTACATCTAACTTTTTTTTTTTGGCTGCGTTGGGACATCGTTGCTGCATGCGGGCTTTCTCTAGTTGCAGCGAGCAGGGGCTACTCTTCATTGCGGTACGCGGGAGTCTCATTGTGGTGGCTTCTCTTGTTGTGGAGCACGGGCTCTGGGCGCACTGGCTTCAGTAGTTGGGGCACGCAGGCTGTCGTTGTGGCTCACGGGCTCTAGAGCACAGGCTCAGTAGTTGTGGCTCATGGGCTTAGCTGCTCTGTGGCATGTGGGATCTTCCAGACCAGGGATGGAACCCATGTGCCCTGAGTTGGCAGGTGGATTCTTAACCACTGCGGCACCAGGGAAGTCCCTACATCTAACTTTTGATCTACTTAATATATTTTCAGGTTGGCTGTATTAAAAAATTCAAAAAGTACAAATTATGGAAGAACAATAATTCGTAAGATCACTAAAACAAACTCACTTGTACAATAAGCTATAAACTCACCATATTTGCTTATCCCGAGCATTAAATCTTTTGACTATTTTTACAAATGGTTGTTATGACAACATCACATTGTTTTTCCCTGTATTACATGAAATAATATTTAAGAATTAAATTCAAAAAAAAAAAGAATTAAATTCCCCTGAGATAATAAAAAACGTTTTTAGAAGATGTATATGTATTCCAACTTCCAGTGTGATACGGTGTCCAGATATCAAGGACATCTAAATAAAAATAAAATCTTGCAGAGGTTAAATGCTAATATTTTTCAAGAATATCCTAGGCAAATTGTACAGATTAAGGAATGAAAATCACATTTAAACCAATGTACGTGGATTAAACTACTGTTGCTATCACTGGGCTATGACAGTTACAATTCCACAACTTTTACAGTATGGCATAATGTGAAGGGGTAAAAAAAACCACTTCAGTTTTCCAGCTCTCTGGAGAGATCTGGGGCAAAGGTATCAGAATTCAATAACAGGAGTTTCTCAGCTGAACTGAGGACAGAGAATAGATGGTATGAGTCAACTCCCTGGCTGACTGTTACCTTTGGCTAAATAAGGAAAATGTCTTCTACAGCCAAAGGGAGATGAGAACCTTAGCAGGTGGATGGATTTCAGATCTGCACTGAAATTGGCTTCATGTGGGATGCGGAAGCATCTAGGTGAAGGCCGGTTAGGTGATAATTGACATCTCCTCCCGGTCTCTGCTCTCAGACACTGAGTTGATTATGCTTCTTAAATACTTTATGAACTCCATTCTGATGTCTTCTGGGTCATCCTCAAGATTTGAGTGCACCAGCTTCAGCTTGTTCAAGGGTGGCGCTTAAAAAAGAAAATAATGTAATTAGGCATGAACTTGTAGTGAGGGGCTATTCCTAGCTCCAAAGGACCTGAGTCTTTTATTTTTTATTTTTAAAAAATATTTATTTATTTATTTGGCTGAGCTGGGTCTTAATTGTGGCACGCAGGATCTAGTTCCCTGACCAGGGATCGAACGCAGGCCCCCTGCATTGGGAGTGAGGAGTCTTAACCACTGGACCACCAGGGAAGTCCCAGGACCTGAGTCGTACGGGAGCCAATTTCTTTAACTTTCCCAAGTCCAAAAATAAAGTTGTACCTTGCTTGACACAATTTAACAGAGAAAGGTTTCATCACACTGCCACCTGGCAACAGGATCACAGCTCTCCAAGCCACTTCCAGGCCCTCTTTGTTCTTACACCAGAGGAAGGCATTTCTGAATTTTGAGTTGTTTTTTATGGTCACTTTGACACCTCTGTAATGGTGTGTGTCACATGCAAATTGGAGCTTAAAGGCAAGTCAGGAAAGAGTGTCCCTAATAGTACCGATGAGTGGCTAAAACCAGGTTTTTTTCCCCTCTTAGTGTCTGCCAACTTTTAAAGTGTCTGCATCCTGGCCTGGATGGTACAGCAGATCTTCCAACCCAGCAGTTCTGATTTACGTGGTAAGAAAAACAAATGTCTAGGACACAGCAGATGCTCTTTAGCTGCACAGGGCTGCTGGTTTCCAAGACACAGGGCGATACACAAATGCCCAGAGCATTTCAGACTACAGCAGAAAGGAGAAGTGCAGGCTTCCTACCCAAAGCCAGATTTCCTTTGTCACTTCCAGAGCCTGGTTTGTGGTGTGCAATTAACAGACATTGAGTGTCCTGTAAAAACTGCTGCTGGACGAAGCAGGAATACCACATCTCAATTTCCTTCAGGTGGCCTGGGATGTCAGCATTGAAGACGACCACCACCCCGTGAGAGTCCTTCATCAGGGCTGGCCAGCAAGACTCGAACCTGTGTGGCAGAAAAGGACGCAGCGTGAAGGGCAGGTGGCTCTGGCTTCTGCATTTGTTTTGTTTCTAATTTTTAGTGGAGTAGAGTTGATTTACACTGTTGTGTTAGTTTCTGCTATACAGCAAAGTGATCCAGTTATACATATACACATATCCACTCTTTTTTAGATTCTTTTCCCATATAGGCCATTATAGAGTATTGAGTCCCCTGTGCTATGCAGTAGGTCCTTATTAGTTACCTATTTTATACACAGTAGTGTGTATATGTCAATCCCACTCTCCCAATTTATCAGCCCCCCGCCACTTCCCTCCCTGGTAACCGTATGTTTGTTTTTTACATCTGTGACTCTATTTCTGTTTTTTGTGTGTGTGTGTGGTATGCGGGCCTCTCACTGTTGTGGCCTCTCCCGTGGTGGAGCACAGGCTCCAGATGCGCAGGCTCAGCGGCCATGGCTCACGGGCCCAGCCGCTTCGCGGCACGTGGGATATTCCCAGACCGGGGCACGAACCCGTGTCCCCTGCATTGGCAGGCGGACTCTCAACCACTGCGCCACCAGGGAAGCCCTCTATTTCTGTTTTATAAATAAGTTCACTCGTACCACTTTTTTTCGATTCCACGTATAAGCAATGGTTCTGGTTTCTAACTGTGGACTTTGAAAATGATGTCTAAGTATTAATCATGGATGGATAACCTCTCACTATATCATAACCCAGTCACTAAAGTTTCAAGAGCAATGCGTGTCACCAGTAATTGATGGAGCCCCTAACACATGCTAGGAAGGGCGCTCGCTAGGCCCAAGTCCAAGGTGCCTGGCAGGCAGCTGATTTTTGAATCATTTGATGGAGCAAATGCTCTAAAGGAAACGTACTTTGGATCGCCACCGCAGTCCCAGAGCTCAAATTCACACCCCGCGCTTTTGTCGTTGCTCGTAACGTGTGGGTTCTCAAATTCCAGGATCCTAAACATAAAAACAAGAGCAGCACCTCTCCTTAGGAAACATTATACTTTGGGGATGCCAAAGTCAGGGGCGGGTGATGGTCAGGGACTGCGTGGGACGCGGACTGGTCAGGGCTCACCTCACTCCTTGGGTTGGGTTGTATTCGGTGATGTCAGAAGATTCTGTCAGGAAGTTGGCCAAAACAGTTTTTCCACTCTGTGACAATGAAGACAGTGAAAGATCGTTGCTGAAGAGCAGAAAAGTAAACCATAAGCAGGCCCTCCAATAGCCAGCCTGGACCCAGGTGGGATGCAGTAGAGGCCACGGCCGCCCTGAGATCACCAGGGCAGAGGGCTCTCTCTGGCTGGGTGGGCACAGCCTGCTCTGGGTTGCAGGGAGCACAGATTTCAGAGCTGGCTCTGCTGCTGGGTGACTTTACCTGCTTCCCATCAGAGGGAATAGCTAGTTCAAAGGCACCAGGCAGGAATGGACGTGGCACATTTAAGGACTAGAAAGGCTGGTAAATTAGAAGAGTAGTAAGGGAGAGGGAGATGTGTATGTGCAGAAATAATTTTGTTGTTGAAGCTAGGTAATGGTTACTAGGGTTCATTGTGCTCTCTCCCCTTGTATATGTTTGAGAATTTCCATTTAAAAAAGATATCTGTGTTTGTTTTGCTTTTCATAATTCCGAGCATATTGTTGTTACTTGCCTATTTAACAGTTTAAGTCTTGGAGAGCTCTCTGTGTCAGTTTACATGGATTTGCCTTATTTTGTTTCACTGCTGCACAAAGTAAGAATGTACCTTAGTTTATCCAGACATTTGCTCATTGATGGGCACCGAGGGTGTTTCCATCTGTTCAACATTGTATAAGACTCATGGGGAACGTGGAGGAGTCTTTAGCTACAGTAGCTTTAGAGAAATGTAACTGCCACCTAAAAGCTGTGCACATTTAAAATTGCAATCCCAGAATACTCCATTCCCTGAAAGCATTCTAACACTGCATGTTTTCAATATTCTAAACTTTTCTCATCCAAACTGATGAGCAGATAAGTGCCATCTGTTTGTTCTGCGACTGGGCGAGTGAGCATCTCTTCATTCTTATTCGTCAGTTGTATTTCCTGTGCACAGACTTTGCTACGTTATCTTGAGTTGCTTCTCTTTTTTTTTATTGATTCTTAAACTTTCCTGTATGTTCTACCTATGAATCCTTTCTTTGTCATGCATTTTGCTAATACGTTCCCCTGGCTTTAACTTTGCTGTCATTTCTTTTAAGGCTTCTTCGTTTTTGTGTTGTGTTTAAGACCTTCCCCGTCACAAGATTAAAATCATAGCTTTCCATATATTCATCTACTAACAGTGGTTCCCAGCAAGTGGTCCCTGGACGACCAGCATCAACAAAATGCAGATTCTCAGGTCCCTCCCAGACCTACTGAATCAAAACTCTGGGATAGGACCAGCGAGTTGTGCAACTGACCACCAGGCAGTTCTGATGGGTGTTTAAGTTGGAGAGTTATTCATTTACTACTTCCACAGTTGTTCTTTTACACATTTAGCTTTTTAGTCCATCCGAATTTTATTCTTGTGTACGGTGTGAAGTACACAGGTAGATTTAATCCCCCGCCATCACCACCCACATGGAAAAGCTAAATGTTCCAAGACCAGGTAATGGTTCAGTCTTTCCTCCTGGTTTTCTTGTTCCACAGACATATCTCATTAGGGAGAGCCACAGGCGCAAAGGAGAGTCGTGAGATCTAGGCTCTGATTCCATAACGCCACTCACTACCTTGGGCCTTCGGGCCTTAGTACAACCGGGTCGAGGTCTGGGAACACCGAGTTCACGGTGAAGCCAGCGGCGCACACCAGGATGGGCGCGGTGGGACTGGGCTCCCGGCTCCTGGGCCCCACGCCCGCCCGGGTCCCGCTTGCCGCCCCGCCGGCCCAGGCCTCACCTCGCAGGGCCCCACGAAGAGGATCTTGGCCTTCAGCATCGCGGCCCGCAGCACGCAGACCCGCCGGAACCCCAGGCGCTGCCAGAGTCCTCGCCTCAGTCAGGGCGGAGCGGAAGCCGCCGCGCCGGTTGGCTGCCTTCGTTCCCATGGAGACGGGAGCGGCCGCGGGGGCCGACGGGAGTGGGCGGGTTTCTGCCGGGGCGGCGGGGGGCCGGGCACCCGAGGGGCTCTGGGGTGGTGTGCCGGCCACCTAGTGGGCGGCGTGGTTTTCGGGTTGGGGGTGGGCGGCAAGGCAAAGCAAGAGGGTAAGAGGGAAGTAAAAAACCCGGATCCAGATTCACTTGTGAGCGAGGAAGCCCGCAGAGCTCGCGGGGTCCCAAATCTCCTTTATTCCTCCCCGTAACCCTGAGAGCTGAACGGGCCAAGTAGCTGGTGAGGTGGGGTGGGAACCAGGCATCTGACGCCTATATCACTCTGGCATGATACTGTCCACATTGAGAACGGATTTATCATATCCCTGGCCCAGTCTAGAAAAGGTCAGGGAGAAAATGAGTCTCTATGGTTCACCACTCACCATCATTTGGATAATCTGGGAGAAACCCAAAGGATGATAATATCCCGGCCTTGTTCACGGGCAGTGCAGGTGTCTGAACGCATTGCTACTAAATCCAGTCACCAGGTCAGTTTTAAATTACGGAGGCGGAGCCCGTTCAGAAATTTGGGTGAGGCCATGAGGCCATTGTATGCTAAGGGTGCCAATACAAAATACGCTAGTCCCCCAGAAGTGCTAGTATAACAACTACAACAAGAACAACAACAAAACCAAAATAAATCCAATACCAAACTGCTTTTTTTGCAATACAAGGTGAACTGGGACTTCCCTGGTGGCTCAGTGGTTAAGAATCGGCCTGCCAGTGCAGGGGACACAGGTTCGTTCCCTGGTCCGGGAAGATCCCACATGCCACGGAGTAACTAAGCCCGTGCGCCACAACTACTGAGCCTGCGCTCTAGAGCCCGCGAGCCACAACTACTGAAGCCGGCTCGCCTAGAGCCCGTGCTCCGGAACAAGAGAAGCCATTGCAGTGAGAAGCCCGTGCAGCGCAACGAAGAGTAGTGCCTGCTCGCCGCAACTAGAGGAAGCCAGCGCACAGCAACGAAGACGCAACACAGCCAAAAAAACAAAAAAACCCAAGGTGAACTGTAAGGAAGAGTCTGCCTTAAGTTCAAGATGTCTTTAACTGATTGATTGAATCAATATCTTTTTTTTTTTTTTCTGTGCACGGGCCTCTCACTGCTGTGGCCTCTCCCGTTGTGGAGCACAGGCTCCGGACGCGCAGGCTCAGCGGCCATGGCTCACGGGCCCAGCCGCTCCGCGGCATGTGGGATCTTCCCGGACCGGGGCACGAACCCGTGTCCCCTGCATCGGCAGGCGGACACTCAACCACTGCGCCACCAGGGAAGCCCGAATCAATATCTTTTGAATGAATGCCTGCTGTGTGTTCTTCTAGGTACTGGGGATGTGCCTGTACCTCTTGAAGCTGTCATTCCAGTGGAGTAGATGGATATTAAGGAAACAAGTTAATAAAAAAAGTACTCTCAGGTAGAGACAATTTTAGATATTGGTAAATGCTATGAATAAAAATAAATCACTAAAGAGTGTGAAGGAGCCAATTTTGGATGGAGTAGTCAAGGCAACACCTTGGTGCAGAGGTGACATTAAAGCAGAAAACTGAGTAAAGAGAGGGCGCAGATAAAGCATTGAAAGATGTAGGGTATGAGCAATGCAGCAGAACAGCAAGGGCAAAGACACTGAGGTGGAAATAAAGGTGGTATGTTCCAAAAATAGCCCAGAGGGCCTGTGACACCGCTGCAGGAAGAGTAAGGAGAAGAGTGGTAGGAGATGCTTTTGGAGAGGTTGTATAAGACTTTGGGGATTCATTCTAAGGGTGATTGGAAGCCTGTGCCAGGATTGTATTTGGCTATGTGTCATAGAAACTCCACCACAGCAACTTAACCAAATAAGGGATTTATTATTTTCTCACCTAACAAGGAATCCAAGGATGGGCGTACAAGGGCTGATGCAGCTGCTTTCTCCTTACTTTCCTGACGTCTTTTGCTCCGCCTTTGTGTATTTGCTTTCTAGGCAGGAACAAAGGAGAAGAGCAAAGGTCAAAAGATATAGAGTACTACAGACTCCCTTTTCTCAGGAAAACAATGGCTTCCTTAGAATCCCTATCCAGTGATTTCTCCTTCTGTCTCATTGGTTAGAACTGTGTCACGTAGCCTCCATAACTGCAAAGGAATCTGGGAAATATAGATTGTAGCTTTGCACATTTCTTTTCCCAAGAAGTGGGGCCCAGAGTGGGAGTGGGGGTGGGGATGGGGAGTTGATATTGGCTAGGAAACTGGCCAGCCAAAAAAGTCATCATGGAAGATTCTGAGCAGTGGATTGACATGGATCTGATTTATGTTTAAAAGTGATCACCGGCTGCCGTGTGGAGCAAAGGGGACAAGCGTGGATGCATACATGGCAATTAGGAGGGTATTCAGGTAGCTTAAGAGAGGGATGATGGTGGTTTGGCTAGGGCAGCAGTGGAGGTTGGATCTGGGACACATTTTGAAGGTAGAAGTAGCAGGAGTTGCTGATGGATTAGATGTCAGGGAAAGAGGAGTTAAGGATGAGTCCCAGGACATTGACATATGAATGTCATTATTCATTGACATGAGTAATGTTTGCCATTTCCAGACTTGGGAAGACTGGGGCAGGGTTTGTGGTGGGAGATTAAGAGTTCTATTTTGGTTATGTTAGTTTTGAGATGCCTGCTAGTTGTTGAGGGAGAAATGGGATATAAGAGTCTGTACCTGATGGGTGAGGTAAGGACTAGAGCTATAAATCTGGACAAGATATCACTCAGCATGTGGAATGCCATGAAAGCCATGGACTAGATGAGAACTCGTAGCGGGTAAGTGTTGGCAGAGAAGATAAGTGTAGACAGATAGTGCCCTGGGACGCTCTTCTATTTAGAGGAGAATCTAGCAAAGAAAACTGAAAAGGATCGTCCAGAGAGGCAGGAAGGAAACTAGGAGAGTATGGCATCATGCAAGCCAAGTCAGGATCGTGTTGCAAGACAGGGAGTGATCCATTTTGTCAGATGCTTCCAAGAGATCCAGAGAAGTCAAGGAAGGTGAAGAATCAACCATCAGATGTGGTGGAGGTCACTGATCATTTTTTTAAAAGTACTTTTCACTTACTATCTTTAAACACATGACCACACATACATATAGCTTTGTAAAAATGGCTAAATATGGTCATGCGTTTGCTTTCTTTTGGTGCAATTTCCTTTTTCTTTTTTTGTTTGGCTCCCTTACCTCACCCTTGACCTCTCCCTTTCCCTCTTCACTGCTTGAAGTTTTCATTCTAGTGAAGAGACAGACAGTGAGTAAACTCCCAATGGAGAGGCTATGATTACAACCTGGGGTACATCGTTCAGTATTTTTCTCCATACATCTTATAAATCCCCATTCTACAAGGCTCTAAATACATAGAGATCTGTAACAGGTTGCTAAAAGGGTGACTCTGTCCAATTTTGGCTGAGGCTTTTTTTTTTTTTTCCTATACGTGGGCCTCTCACCATTGTGGCCTCTCCCGTTGCGGAGCACAGGCTCTGGACGCGCAGGCTCAGCAGCCATGGCTCACGGGCCCAGCCGCTCCGCGGCATGTGGGATCCTCCCGGACCGGGGCATGAACCTGTGTCCCCTGCATCGGCAAGCAGACTCTCAACCACTGCGCCACCAGGGAAGCCCTGGCTGAGGCTTTAAAGGCTGACAATAGGTGTTTAGTGTCTCCCAGAGTCTAGTCCCTTTCTGTAGAACTTAAGCACATCACCTGGAAGTTATCAGAGTCGTGAAGTTGAAGAGGGAGAGAGGGAAAATTTCTTTGAAGAGCATGCTGTTTGCTCATCTCGGGTCAAGTGAGACATGAGTCTTCAGAGAACTTGTATCCCCTGGCATTTGGGCAGCCCCCTGTTTTCACAATGCACCTTTGAAGATTATGTGCTTGAATCCTTAGATTGGGGTTCTGGAAGAAGAGGATGGATGCATTCTCAGTTGATGAAAAATGAAGATGGAGTGGAAATAATCTGGATGGAGGGGCTTTGTATTTTGGGTGTGAATTAATTTGACTGAAATAACAAAACTGTATTCTAGTGTGAAGGTTGACAGTCTAGAGATGGTACAGCAGCACAAAAATGGCCTCATGCACCAGGTTCTTTACACCTTTTTTTCTCTGCTGTCCTAAGGTTTAGTCTTTGTCCTCATGCTTGTTACCTCATAGTCACAAGATGGCTGCTGTGCCTCCAGGCATCATGCCTGCAAATAAGGAAAGAAGAAGCAGGAAGAGCATATGCTTTTCTGGTTGAGTCTGTCCTTTTTTTTAAAAATTAACATTATTTAGTCATAATTTACATATAATAGAGTATACCTATTTTTTTTTGCGGTACGCGGGCCTCTCACTGCCGTGGCCTCTCCGATTGCGGAGCACAGGCTCCGGACGCGCAGGCTCAGCGGCCATGGCTCACGGGCCCAGCCGCTCCGCAGCATGTGGGATACTCGCGGACCGGGGCACGAACCCTTGTCCCCTGCATCAGCAGGCGGACTCTCAACCACTGCGCCACCAGGGAAGCCCGAGTATACCTATTTTAAGTGTTCTTTGAGTTTTGAAAAATACGTAGACTCCTATACATTTACTATCTTACCATCTTGCTCAAGATATGGACCTCGAGTCTAGATGGGGAGACCAACCTATATTGTGCTTTTCACCTTGTGCTTTTCCAAATATAATCTCATTTTAATTCACAGTTGGAGCTATTACTAAAAGGCATACCCTAAATTGATGTCAGGGAGGAGGCAGGAACCATGAGGCTTTGCAGTGGTTCTCCTTTCTGTGTGAAAAGATGCTGTGTCTCCTCTGTGCACAGAAGTGGCTTTGCCTCTCAGTCTGCACCAGCTGTGTCGGGTCCAGAGTCAGGGCTTCCTCAGCCCCTGTGTTTCCTGAGCCTCACTGGGAAATGCTACATCCTTTAACAACCCGTGACTTCTTTGAAGAGTCTTATTCATGTTTGGGTCCACTGGACCCAGATCAAAGCTTGGTGCACAGTAGGTGCTCAATAAATTTCAGTTCCATCTCCCTCTCTCCCCACACATGCATGCAGACACATATACACATTCATTGATTCTATAAGTATGTAAGTTAATGAAAGTTCCCTTATACTTGCCTTGGGGGCTTTAGTTTTTGTTTCTAGGTGAGAGAAATAAAAATTGTGAATTTCTTTACATTTCTCGGATATAGTTACTATATAAATTTGGGATTATTATTATAGATTACTGAAATACTTTGCTTTATGACTTTCATTTTAATTAGAAGAGGTTGACTTCAGATGGCTTAATACCCAGCCTTTGGTCCTGAAGGGAGCAATATGTCATTGGCAGGGACCAGACCTGGATGACCTAAGAGTAATTTTTCTCCTGATTCTGTGACCTGATGCAATAAAAACCTCTCACTTGAAAAAACTCAAAGAAATACATTTGACATATTTCAAATCCTTTCTATAAATTGTTGAAAAGATTTAATAGAACCGCCCTGTCATAAAATCTTTAATTTGAGTTGACCTTGCATGGTCCCAATTCTTACACATGCAGTTTTTATTACTAAAGAGTAAGTGATGGATTTCCTGTTATTCAAGGGAATAAAAATGCCCTTCAATCACCTCCTCCTACAACATAGAGATGTGAACGTATTCAGATGAACTCTCAAAGATAGGAATGATCACAAAATGGATTGTAACCGGGAAGTATTTTGTCTTCTATTAATGCGGGCATCCCTTATTTTTATTATTGTCTTTTAAAAAGCTCTAGCCAAGGATAAGGTTCAGCAAGTTTGGTTTAGGGAAAGTTCAATAAGATAAAATTATTTTTCGTCAATTCCCATTAGAAAGCCTGAGCTGTGCTTTCAATGTATATGACAAAAAAATTCCCAGGGGGTTGAAGATAAAACTTTTGGCGAAAACAATGAAACAGGGATGTGGCATAACTAGGACCTTTTGTCTTCATTTGGCAGTGTCCTGCATGCAGGCTTTGGGGAGGCAGTTGTGTGGTGGCAAGAGCGCTGATTTCGGGGTAAGCCGGGATTTGAAAGTAGCTGAGTGATCCGTAGAAGATTACTTATACTCTTGGGCTCAGTGGGAGCCAGCATTCAAGATGGCCCCATGACTCTCTCTTCTTGGTTTTCATGCTCTTGTGTAGTCCCTCTTGCACTGAATAGGGCTGACCTGTGTAACCAACAGGGTAGTGAGGGATATGTGACTTCTGAGGCTGGGTCATAAAAAGACAGTGTAACTTCTGTCTTCCACACTCTTTGATCAATCGTTCTGGGGCAGGCCAGCTGCCTTGTCTTAAGGACACAAGCTACCGTGTGGAGAGCCCCGTGGGGTGAGAAACTGAAGCCTCCTGCCTACCAGCTGGCAGCAACCTGCTGGCCACGTGAGTGAGCCATCCTGGCTGGATCCTCCTGGTCCAGTCAAGCCTTCGGATGACTTGCAACTCTGCCAACATCTTACCTACAACCTTGTGAGAGATTCTGAGCCGGAACCACCCAGCTAAGCTACTCCCAAACTCTTGACCCACAGAAACTGAGATAATAAATGTTTATGGTTGCTTTAAGGTGCTAAGTTTTGGGGAAATTTGTCATGTAGCAATAGATAACACCGAACCTTAGTGTCTCACCCAGTGAAATGGCGTTCCTAGACCAATCCTATAGGATTTTTAGGAGGATTGAATGAGATAAGACGTACAAGCAATCCAGCCCAGTTCCTGGTACATTAGGTGGTTGGTATTTGGCGATTACCATCTCTTGTAACACTCTCAGATCTTTATAACACTTGCGATGTTTTTGATGTACTCTTTCCATGCCCTGGATCACAAGAGTTTTCCCACTATACTGATTGTACCTTTTGAGCACTAATTTACCTTTGCTGTCCCCCTCCCCCCTCCTCTTGGAGGAGGGAGCATTTATATATTTAACTTATTGCAAATAAGTTAATGCCTTGACTAACACATGATCTGTTCCTGTTGAAATTTCTTCATAGAGAGTTTCTTCACTCTTGCTGAACTTCGCTAATTTCCTGCTTTCTCGACTTAGTTTGCTCCAGATTCTGTTTGCTTGAAATGAAGGCTACTGTCCAGTCAACAGGTAGCTGCAAATTCCAGCCCCATGCATTACCTAAAGAAGTCTTCATTAACTCACCTCCCACACTGAGATTTTGTTTAGGAGCAAATTAGGTCACGTAGGCATGTGAAACCGTAGCTGACGATGCCTGGGAAACACTGTGATACACCTGTGGATTGCTTAGAAGGTTTGTGTTACGGAGTGTGCAACATTTATGTATTCATGGAAAGATTTACTTTCCTAATGCAGTTTCAGGTTTGATGCGTTGTCTCTTCCGGGGCCAGACCTTAATCTGAAATTTAACCAAGATGATTCTAGAGCCTTCTTTTCTGAAAGAATGCCACCCTCATATAAAGCTGTTTTGAAATGTCGTCTTTATTATTCAGGTCTGGTGAGGCCAACAGACCAGGAGCTGGTTGCAGTTGGGAAGAGAGTTTGTTCTCACAATTCCTAAGAGGAGGGTGCACATCGCCCCATGGGGGACCACGTGGGGAAGCACCAGGGTCAGTGAAAAGACAGAAGGAGCAAGAGAAAATTGTGGGCAGAAGCCTGTATTGTGGTTTCTGTAGGAAGGAGAGGCTAAGGCAGGGTCAGCAGGATTCGGGTTGGCTGGTTGGAATCATTTCAGGGGCTCTGGGATGTAGGGGCTGTCCCTGGTTGCCTGACACCTGGCCCTCAGGTGATTCGGGCGGGGGGGACAGTGGTCCAGAGTTTGAGAGAAAGGAGGTGGTTGGGATGTGGGCTCCGGATTGGTTGGTTTGCATATGAAAAGCATGCTCAGAGGCAGGCCTGTGGTTTACAGTCTCTAGGAATTAGCTAGTCCGGGGAGGGGTGGTCTCTCCAGAGTCAGCGATGCCCTGGATGTTGAAGCATCAGAAGCACATGGTTCCTTCAAAAGCCCATCACTTGATAGCAGTTAACATATTATAAAATGTACCTTTTGACTTTCAATAAAGGTCATTATTTTTATAGACTGTTTTTGCCACTTGGTATGGATGGATTGAAGGATTTACTCATTGCTTTAATACTGTATATTTAAACCTTTTTTTCTCTTTTACTTACATTTAATTTTTAAGCGAAAACAACATATGGAAGGAATATCCGTATGTGTTTTTTAAAGTCTGTAACGAAAAATAGTGAGAATTCACCTCTCACCGCATTCCCCACACTGTCCCCCTACCTGTCACCCAGACACCACTTCCACCCACTTCTTTTGGTAGTTATCTTTATAATACAAAATTTTTATGCTTTCACTGTTTTCTTTCTCAACATATCATTTTTAGACATAGTGTATTGATTGACTTTTCTGTTATGATAATATGTGAAGTATTAGCTTTCTTTTTTTTAATATATATTTTTTAATTTGGCCACACCATGTGGCTCACGGGATCTTAGTTGCCTGACCGAGGATTGAACGCGTGCCCCCTGCAGTGGAAGCGCGGAGTCTTAACCACTGGACCGCCAGGGAAGTCCCAGTATTAGCTTTCTTGTTACCACCTCCACCTGTTGTCTCCCCATCCTCTCAATACAGTTGAATCACTATTTTTTATTTTATATCAGTAATCAGGTATACCTTTTGTTAACAGGTTGTATTTGGAGATGTAATTATTGTGTGATGGAGTGCAGAAAAACTCTTTCAGTCCCTCTTTTAGAGGTGGGAGAGCTGGGGTCAGGAAGACCCTCGTTGGGCGGTACTGCGTGGCACCCTACACGGGGAAGAGGAGCCGGGAACAGCTGTTTCCTCGTGGGAGCACCTGCCCTCCAGGCCAGGCTGGAGAAGCATCCAAGGTGCCCTAGCAAGATAATGCCAGGTCATCATTTCCCAAGAGACAGGAGGAACATTTTTTCCTCCTATGAGACTAGATCACGTTGTCTCCTGAAACAATTGCTATTTGACTTGGAGAGACATGCTTGCTTGCTTCTTAAATAATTAGGAAGGAAGTTAGCTGCGATGCTGGTTGATAGAGAAACTGAAGTAGGAACCCCCCTGCCCACAATAGCCTTCCTCAGCCTGGGAACCAGGGCGCAGTCCTCCCCTTGGCCTTGGAAGTGCTTCAGTAGCCTGTGGACAAAGTCTGAGGCCCTGGAGATGCAAGACCCAGGAAGGGAGAGAAAAGCAAGGTCTCCTCTCCCTGTGGGGAGGGAATGGAGCGTTCCATAGCAGGGGTGGATCCCTGAGCTGGAAGGCTGGATTAGGAGGGGGATGGAGAAGAGAAAGCTCAGGAGACCTTGGCTTAAATGGGACTCTCTACCATCTGCTCACCAACTTTCTTCCAAAAAACGTAAGGCTAAATTTTGTTTTATTTATGTTTATTTGTGTGTTTAAATAGGTAACTAATACACATGGTTAAAAATAAAAATTAGAAAAAGAAAAATCCGGAGGAAGTCTCTCTCCCACCTGTTCCCATCCCCCCCCACTCTGCAACCCCTTTCCCAGACATAGAGCCACTTTTCTTGATTGATTTCTCACGCACCTTGTATTGTTTCCGCATATAAGCAAATATTAGCATATGGCCTTATTTCTCCCCTTATTGCGCAAAAGGCATCGTGCTCTATATATCCTCCTGCACGCTTTTCTGTTCTTCACTTAGCAGTATAGCCTGGAGGTCTTTCCATATCAGTGTAGTGAGAGCTTTTGTCTTCTTTTCTACGGCTGCACGGTATTCTGCCATGTAGACGTACCATACTTCAATTAACCGGATCTGTTCTGATGAAACTTGGTGGTTTCCAGCATGATACCATTGCAAACTGTGCTGCAATGAATAACAAACACTACGTGTATCTCATTTCTGACATGCGCTGGTATATATGTAGGATAAATTCCCAGAAGTGGGTCAAAGGGTATATGCACTTTTTTTTTTTTTTTTTTTGGCCATACTCCATGGCATGTGGGATCTTACTTCCCTGACCGGGATCGAGCCTGTGACCCCTTGCCGTGGAAGCATGGAGTCTTAACCACTGGATTACCAGGGATATGAGCACTTTTTGATTTGAATAAATAGAGCTAATTTGACCTCTACCTAGATTGTGCCATTTCCACCAGCAATGTACAACAGCCCCTGTTTTCATTCAGTGTCATCCACAGATTATATTGTAAAATCAGCTCTCAAAGTTCCCAAACTAACGATGCCTGTGGCTTGGGATAGGAATATTTATGTTGAAAACATCAGCTAACTTCTATGATGTGTTTCTTCTCTTACTTATCATCAGCTAGTAATTCATATTCCACCTGCCCAGTGGGTAAGGTGTTCAGATACAAGCTGTTGACTCCTTGGCTAGGAGAGGAGGAATAGACCATGGATGTGGTTGGACTAAGTGTCCTGAGATGCTCCTTCCATCCTGATTCTGTGGTTTGATACTGTGTCTCTTCCACTGATCTCATCTTCTTCTTCCCTCCCAATAAAATTTACATGTTGGAGTCATGTTCTAAAACATTTGGCAATTGTTTTCTGCAAAGGCACACTTTGATGTCTAAGTACGCGTCAACATTTCATGGAACAGCCCGTGGCGGAACTGACTGTGTGAGTTTCCTTTTCCTCGCGTGATGGCCAGGCTGAAGGAAGACTCGCCTGGGTGTGGAGCAGAGCCTGGTGAGTTTGGCAGCCCTTCCAGGAGACATGTTTTGGGAAACAATTCCTTTCTCACACAAAGCAGCCCAGCCACCAGAGCAGATCCATTCAATGGCCTTGAGCGCTGTCTGAAGTCCCTTGGGAATCAAGCCAAACACAAACACAGGGTGTTTCCTTCATCACTGCCCTTCAAAGCACTTTGCCTCTGGTATCTAATCAATCTTCATAGCAAGTTTTGGAAGGGAAGATTGTTTTCCTCATGTCATGGTGACTGCAAGTCAGGAAACATGAGGAGAAGGCAGGTTTCCTGTAGCTCTCCTCCCTTTGGTGCCTTGGGAGAGTCCTGCTCTGTTTCGCCTCCAGCTTTTCTCTCTGAATCTCTTGGTGGAAGTTTGGAGGTCAAGATCATGTTCTCTCGTCTATGAGCCGAAGGCCCTCTCCCATAGCCACTGGCAACTCAGCTTTTGCCCTCTGTCTAAACACTAGTAATGTGACTTTGGGTAAGCATAAGTCTTCGTTTGAGCCTCTGTAAGATAGGAATAGTAATCGGCATGTCATGGGATAATTGGGAAGATAAAATGAGATAATGTACATGAAGATGCTTGACACATCGGAGCCAGAATTAATTCAGTCAGGGAAAACAACCAAACCAACCAACCAACCAACCAGCATCATTACCATCATCAACAACAAAACGGTTTGATCCAATCAGTTCAGTAGCCATCAGAAAAACATCCCAACATATCAGACAGGAATTTTATAGTCCCTGGCTGTCCCTGTTGGGTGAGTTGCTGTGCAAAGCAGTGCCGCAAAGAGTTTGGGCTCTGCAGCTGGACGGTCTGAGTTCAAAGCTTGCCTCCATAACTTCCCAGATGGGTGACCTTGGACCAGTTACTTAACTGCTTTGTGCCTCCGTATCCTTGCCTGTAAAATGGCCATAATAATAGCACCTGCTTTGTAGGACTGTTCTGAGGACAAATGTGCTAACCCACCCCAGGCACTCAGCTCAGTTCCTGGTACCTGAGAAGGGCTCCATCACCATCAGATTTCTAGAACTGTGCAAACCTGGCCCAACTCCAGGGTAACGCTGTTTTGTGGAATGGTCTTTCTCCATAGGCACGAAAAATTGCTAAGAAAGGCACTTAAGATTACTACAAATTAGAACCACAAGAGGAGCCAGAAAGAGGCTTGATTGTGTTGTGTAATGCTGTCACATGTAAACTGACTAGTTACATACCTGCCCTGCAAAGAGCAAGTGTGCTCGGATGAGGATGGGTCAGCAAAGGATTCCTTTCAATGTCTTTCAGCTCACGGCACAGCTGTCTTGCAAAGGCTGGACAGGACTCTGGGCTGCAGGACAGCGGAGCAGGTCATAAATCAAAGGCGTGCTCACTCCTACACAGACAGCGGGAGAGCCTGGTGCCACAGGACATGAGGTCCCCTCTCCCCCAGGCAAATGAATCATCAAGGATCACCGTCACATTGCTTCTGTCATCAGCTAGTTATAAGGAAAGGCCAGAGAGTTTGGCAAATTCTTACTTGAAAAGAGATCTCTTTGACCCATCTGAAGACTCTCAAAATGGTGAAGGGCATTAATCAAATTGTTTCTGATTAGGAGCATGTGAAAACTAAAAGGCACAGTTGTAGCCAAACAACTTGAGGCAATTCTTAGCATTCATATGGGATACGTTAAAAAGTCCAGGAGGGGCTGGGGAGCAGGGGACGGGAACACGATGGTCACCGGGTTACAGTGGCCGGGGAACGTGTGTTAATGGTAATGAAATCAGCTAACGTGTGCTGATTCCTTACTGGGTGCCACACCCAACTTGAAGCACTTTGCACCAATCCACTCCTTTAAAATTCTCAGCAACCTCATAGGTAGGTACTATTATTACCTTCATTTCTGTTTTATAGAAGGTAGAACCAAGGTACAGGGACTGTTTGAGGCCATCCAGAGTTTGAATGAAGGCTGTGTGAAGCCAGGACCCAACTCCCTGCTGCTACCCTGTCCTGCTACCTTGCTGGTGCCATCATTAGGGTGGGATGTGGGTCACTTGGTGGCTTGGCAATGAGTCTTCTTTTTTTCTTTTTTTTTAAGAGCAAACTTAAAAAATATATATATTTATTTGTTTCTTTGGTTGCGTCGGGTCTTAGTTGCGGCAGGCAGGCTCCTTAGTTGTGGCTCAGCTGCTCCTTAGTTGCGGCTCACCTGCTCCTTAGTTGCGGCATGCATGTGGGATCTAATTCCCTGACCAGAGATCGAACCCGGGCCCCCTGCATTGGGAATGGCAGTGAGTCTTGATCAGGGAAACAGTGCAAGCTGATGACCAGACTGTTCCATCTCAGAGGGATGCCTCTAAACCCATTAACATTCCCCTCCCCCTCCCCCCCCCACTTCCTTCCTCTCTTAACTTGTCAATGTGGACAACTTAAATATATACACATCATTTGCTTTAACAATTATCAACCATTTTCGACCCCATTTTATCTACCATACCACTTTTTTTTCCCGGAGTATTTTAGAGTAAATCCCAGACATCATGTCATTTCACCGGTACATACATGTGTTTAACAGATAGGGGCTTTTTAAAAAACATAACCACCATGTCATTATCACACCTAATAAAATGAATGATTCCTGAGAAATATCATCTAATATCCAGTCCATATTCAAATCTCCCCGATTGTCGTAAAGACGTTTTTACAATGGATTGTTCAAACCAGGATCCAAACGAGGGCCTTCCATTGTATTTGGCTCTTATACTTCTAAAGCCCCTCTCTCTTTAAAAAAAAAAAAACCCGTTTATTTTGGAATAATTTTAGATTTATAAAGAAGTTACAAAGCTGGTACAAGAGTTCCTGTATACCTTTCACACAGTTTTCCTTAATGTTAATATCTTAGGCAATCATGGTGCATTTGTCAAAGTAAGAAATTAACATGAATACATTACTATTAAGTAAATTTCAGAGTTAATTCAGGTTTCATCAGTTTTTTTCCCACTAATATCTTTTTTTTCTGTCCTAGGATCCAATCCAGGATACCATAGCATTTGGTTAAGTCTCTTTAATCTAAATTTTGATCTAATTTAATCACCTTATTTTTTTTCCTTCATGCCCTTTTTGTTTGGGAGAAACCAGGTCAACTGGCCTGGTGGACATCCTGCCTTTGGACTTGGCTGATTGCTTCCCTCTGGTATTGTTTAACATGTTCCTCTGTCTCCCGTATTTCCAATAAATTCATGGTTAAACGTAGAGGCTTCATGAGATTGAGGTTCCATGCCTTTTTGAGACAGGGATTCTTCGTGGATGATGCTGTGTTATTGCATCACCTTATGAAACATAATGACTGGAGGTCCCACTTAAGGGCCTGGCATGTCATAGGCGCTCAATACATATTTGTCAAATGAATCAGCAAATCGATGATCCTGTATATGTCGGAGGTGGACCATTAGTGGGTGAGGGAGGAAGGAAGGGGCTCAGGACAGGCTGTGTGGAGAGTTATCCTAGCTGTTTCTCTCATCATGATCTGCGCAGTGATTTGTAGTTTCCGTCCCCAGCATGGATTTACCCCCTGAGTTCCAGGCCTGTCCTTCCAGTGAAATATCCTTCTTGGATATCCTAGAGGCATATCCACATTCAACGCATCCCCAAATGAATTCCTTTTTTCTCTCACCCTCCCAGCCTGCTCCCCCGTTCCCAACCTCAGTTCATGGGACTTCTAGAAGTGCAGTATCGGTTGTGACTAAGAGCCTGGACCCTGGAGTCAGACTGCCTGGGTCCACATCCCTGCTCTGCCTGTGACCTCTCTGTGTCTTAGTTTTCCCATCTGCAAAATGGAGATAACATTGGCATCTGCCTCATTAGACTGTGGGGAGGAATGAAAAGAGCATGTGGATTAAGACGCTTAGGACCATACCTGCATCCAGGAAGCGGGGGCTGCGTGTGGTACCCGCTATCACCCTAATCATCACTCAGTCTCCTGAGCAGATACCCAGAGTCATTGTAGGCACCCCCTCCCCCTCCATGGTCCCGCTAATCCAGCACCACCCAATAGAAATAGAATGTAAGATTTAGACGTGATTTTGAGTTTTTAATGGCCACATTAAAAACATTTAAGAGAGAGAAAAGAGAAAAAAGAAAAAAAACATCTGAGAGAAATACAAAGAGTTAATTTTAACACTTTTATTTAGTCCAATATCTCAAAAATATAATCTCAACATAGAATCGATATAGAAGTTATTAGTGAGGTATTTTACATTCTTTTTTAAAATTAATTTATTTTTGGCTGCATTGGGTCTTCGTTGCTGCACATGGTTTTTCTCTAGTTGCGGCGAGCAGGGGCTACTGTACGTTGTGGTGTGTGGGCTTCTCATTGTGGTGGCTTCTCTTGTTGCAGAGCACGGGCTCTAGGTGTGCGGGCTTCAGTAGTTGTAGCACGTGGGCTCAGTAGTTGTGGTGCACAGGCTTAGTTGCTCCGCGGCATGTGGGATCTTCCCGAACCAGGGCTCGAACCTGTGTCCCCTGCATTGGCAGGTGGATTCTTAACCACTGCGCCACCAGGGAAGCCCTTATTTTACATTCTTTTTAAAATTTTGAACTAGGGACTTCAACTAGAAGTGCCTCAACTAGAGAGCCTGCGTGCTGCAAACTACAGAGCCTATGCGCTTTGGAGCCCATGCGCTCTGGAGCCCACACGCTCTGGAGCCCACGCGCTCTGGATCCCGTGCGCCACAACTAGAGAGAGAAAACCCGCACGCCACAACTAGAGAGAAGCCCATGCGCCACAACAAAAAGATCCCGCGTGCTGCAACGAAGATCCCGTGTGCCACAACGAAGACCTGACGCAGCCAAAAATAAATAAATAAATAAAATATTAAAAAAATTTTTTTGAACTAACTCTTCAAAATCTGTTGTGTATGCCAGATGTGTAGGCCATCTCACTTTGGACCAGGTGTATCTCCAGAGCTCAACAGCCACAAGCGGCTGGTGGCTACTGTGTTGGGCAATGCAGTTCTAACTGGGCAGAAAGTTTGGGGGATTCTCTCTAATCTGCTCCCTTGTCACCATCTCCACTTCTAGTCAGGTTTCTGCAAGAGCTTCTGAACTGGTTTCCCAGCCTCTCACCTACCCTGTGCCTGTTTGCTCTACATCCTGCAGCCAGAGAAATGTTCCTAAAATGCAAACCTGATTATTTCTTGTCCCTTGTTTCTTGAAACTCCTCCAGGGGGCTCCATTCTCTGCAATTAGACAGCTTTGGCCCACTAAGCCCCCTAATGATGTGTCTGGGCCGGTGCAGCTGTACTGGCCTCATCTCTTGCCCTCGCCCACATCTTCTCTGCCCCTGCTCCTCCTTTCCCCTTCTGTGCACTGTCCCCACTTTCTCTCAGGCAAACTTCTACGCGTCCCTAGGTCTTAGCTCACATAGGGCTCTTCTGAGACACCTTTAACTGCCACAGGCTGGTCTAGCAGCCAGTCCCTCTCCTGAGACTCCCTACACACTCCATGCAGGTGTCACACTGCTTGTATCTGGGGGTTCACTTATCTGTCTCCCCAAGTCCTCTGGGTCCTGGGCACTGAGCCATGCACTGTTGCATCTTAGCTCATGCAATTTCCCAACCCTGTGTATATGGCTTGCTCTGGGATATGTGCTGGTAAAGAAGGAAGCAGTGAGAGATGATTCCAGAAGGGTAGTTTGAGGCCAGTTCATGAAGGGCTTTGAAAAATGCCAGTTCAGAGAGTTCAGACTTTATTCTGTAGGCAATCGGGAGCCATGGCAGGTGTTTGAGGGAAGCAGGCAGGGCATGGGGTGAGGCCAAGAGGGCCTTTTGGTCTGAGCATCAGGCTCAAAGTGAAGTCAAATCTAAATCCTTGGCACCCTCTGCAAAGTCCTGGAGGGCAATGATATGATCTGCATTCTAGAACCATCTTTTCTGAAGGTCACTTAGGGAAGGGTTGGAGAGAGGAAGTGAGGAAGAGAACCAATACACATGGAGCTTCCATAGGCCCGGTTCTTTTCAAATATTATCGGTATGAATGTATATAGGTATGGATTTTCCTAGTGACCCTGGGTGAGAATATTCTTTCCACCTCACAGAGAGAGAAGGAAACTGAAGTTCAGGGAGGTTAAGAAAGTTGCCCAAAGCACCCTGCAGTAAGTGTCTGAGCTGGGGTTCTGTTGGGCCTGGATGCTTGCTGGAGGGCCAGGAGATGGCAGTGGGGACACCAGGGAGAGATTCGGGCGGGACCAGGCTGGTGCTGCACCCTGAGCCCCACCCTCACACCAGGTGGGTAGCAGCCTCTGGATAGCACCGAGAGGTGCACGCTGGACTTGGGGGCTGCTTCCCCCCAAGATCCCATGGCGGGGTCCCTCTGGGTGGCTCTGTGAGGGTGTCCAGGCCAGCCTAAAAAAAGCCTGTGTGTGGAATCAGACAGCTGTACAGGGCTTTGAAACAGAACGGGTCAGTTTCTTGGTCCCCCTCCTCCCCATAAGATTTTGATTAAATTGACAGGGTCTTCTGGTCACAACCAACGCCTTAGCTTTAATAGTGCCTTAATTTCAAAATCCTTGAAAGAAGTTTTGGCTCTCCTTAAGCATGAAAAGATTTTCCCCCAAAGCCTTTAATTCTGCAGTCATCTATTTTTCCAATCAAAGGCAATTCCATGGACTGTCGTGGTCTTAATTAATGACTCTGTAATCAGAGTTCCACTCTGGCTGCTTTCTCACGCCCCTCCCCTTTTTTCCTGGTTTCTCAATGAAGGGCTTATCTAGAACTTGTCTCGACTTCAAACAGATATTTCATGATAGTAAATTGAAGTGAGTTTTTAAAGAAATAAATAAATTTATTTATTTATTTGTTTAGTTGTTTTTGGCTGTGTTGGGGCTTTGTTGCTGTGTGCGGGCTTTCTCTAGTTGCAGCGAGTGGGGGCTACTCTTGGTTGTGGTGTGCGGGCTTCTCATTGCGGTGTCTTCTCTTGTTGGGAAGCACGGGCTCTAGGTGCGCGGGCTTCAGTAGCTGTGGCTCGCGGGCTCAGTAGATGTAGCGCAGGAGCTTAGTTGCTCCGCAGCATGTGGGATCTTCCTGGACCAGGGATCGAACCTGTGTCCCCTGCATTAGCAGGCGGATTCTCTTTTTTTTTTTTAATTAATTAATTAATTTTTTGCTGCATTGGGTCTTGGCTGCTGCGCGCGGGCTTTCTCTAGTTGTGGCGAGCGGGGGCCACTCCTCGTTGCAGTGCGCGGACTTCTCATTGCAGTGGTCTCTCCTGTTGTGGAGCACCGGCTCTAGGCATGTGGGCTTCAGCAGTGGTGGCATGTGGGCTTCCGTAGTTGTGGCTCGCGGGCTCCAGAGCGCAGGCCCAGTAGCTGTGGCACACGGGCCCAGCTGCTCCGCAGCATGTGGAATCCTCCCAGACCAGGGCTTGAACCCATGTTCCCTGCATTGGCAGGCAGATTCCCAGCCACTGCACCACCAGGGAAGTCCCTGGCAGGCGGATTCTTAACCACTGCACCACCAGGGAAGTCCCTGCACTGAGGTTTTATCAAGTGGAACAACCTTTTCATTCTCTTTGTTTTGGGTCTTGGTATCAGTGCAAAACCACCCTTAGGGAACATGGTCTGCCTTCCTCTCTGCTTTTCAGCAGAAGATGCCTTCCGAGAAGCACTGGGAAGGTGTTTTCGATTATATGCAGCAAAGACCAACATGGTAAATCCTTATAAGATGTTGGTGGGCTGGTATTTACGGGGCTATCTGGAGACTTCTGGTTTGAAGATTGCACCTGACAATCCTTTCTTAAGTTAGGATAAACTCAATTTTGGATAGAGATGTGAGTGGGGTAGATACCAGTCTCTCTTGAAATGAATGGCAAGTTCCTTCTTTGGTCTGGTCATCTGTAGGAACCACCTGACATTTTCATTTGTGCTTCTCTCTTTTTCTTTGTCACAGGCAAAGAAGGAAGAATACAGAGTAAACAATTGTGTTGCTCAGGTTCCCAACACTGGCCCTCCTCTTCCTGAGGGCTTGGGAAAATGAACCAAGTGGTTCATTGATTTACTCAGATATCCAGCTAATATTTATTTAGCTTGGACTGAGTGTGATGCTGTTAGCCCCAGGGAGACAGAGATGGGTGGGAAACTACCCTTGTCCTTAGAGTGTGTAATGTGTGGTAGGGGAGACAGCAAACATGTTAAGAAGTAACCATGGCAAGTGGAAGTGTGTGTGGACTAAGAAGGTTGTGGAAAGACCTCTGGGAGCACAGGATGGGTATCAATCCTAGTTGGGGGGATTTGGTGACGAGGTGCGTCCTGAAGAAGGCTCACCAGGAGGAGACTGAGTGAGGATGGAAGTGTCTTAGTTCATTTGGGCTGCTATAATATCATGAACTGGGGGGATGATAATTCTCATGTTTCTGGAGGTTGGGAAGTCCAAGATCAAGGTGCCAGCAGATGTGGTGTCTGGTGAGGGCCTGATTCCTGGTTTATAGAGGGTCATCACCTTGCTGTGTCCCCACATGGCCAAAGAGGGGAGGGAGCTCTGTGGGGTCTTTTATAAGGGCACTAATCCTATTCATTAGGGCTCCACCCTCATGACCTACTCACTTCCCAAAGGCCTCATCACATTAAGGGTTAGGATTTCAACATATGAATTTGGAGGGGACAAAAACATTCAGTCTATGCCAAAAACATGCCAGATAGAGAGAACAATCTGTGCAAAGCCATAGGCAGTGGGAAAGATTTCGGCCTGTTGAGGGAATGCAAGTGTTGCTCTGTGGCTGGAGCATGGGGTGGGGGTGGGGGTAGGTGGAAGTGGGGGTAGTGTGGCAGCAGGACAGACAAGGAAGGCAGGATGGGAACAGGTGGCAGAGGATGCACTCAGGGATTCAGGCTGACAAAGGCCCAGCCTGGAGAACATCTGCTGTGGCAGGGACAGAGAAGGCTTGGAGAGAACTCATACTCTTTCTTTCCTCTTTGTCCTGGACGTGGCACAGCTCCCTTCTGCGCAGAGCTCACTGGCCAGAGCTAGTCACATGACCTTGCCTAACTGCAAGAGAGGCTGGTAAGGGAGGTTTTCTTTGTGCCCAGAGATGACAGGAGATCCAGATGTTGGTGAGCACTGGTAAAGTCTACCATACTTATTCATGCCTGTTCAGGGAAAATTCTACAGTTAATTAAATCCCTTTCTTGTCTCTGAGGTTCAAGAATCATGGTCTCAGGGCCATAGGTAGTGCTTTCTGCTTAATTATAATGTTTCTACTAGGTGCTACCCCACTCTCTGGCTGGATCCCGCTAGTGATGGGGAACTCACCCCTCAACCCACCATGCAGCTAAATCCAACTGTGGACAACCTATTTCAAAGTTCTTCCTTATATTCAGCTGGCATCTTCCATCCATTGGCCCCCAATTCATCCCTGTGACTCAGAGAACAAGTTTAATTCTTTTTTCCTGCATGGTTTTTTTTTTCCCCTTTCCTTTTCTAAGCCCAACGTCTCTCTTGTTACCTACCTGCCCTGATGGCTCTCCTTTTCACTCATGGTTTGTTTTACCAACAAGCTCTCATGTAGGAGCCCCAAGTGCTGAACTGCAGAACTGGGCAGTGGAGGGGGTATGGAGAACCAGGGTGGGGAACCCTGAGCAGATCCCCCACCACAGACCCCCAGCTAGGGGCAGCTAGGGAGGGATATCATTGACATGGGTTCAATGTGTCTAAACCCCCTACATCTTCATGCCTGTGCGAGGATAAAGCTTGTTAAGCCAGCACTCCCCAGGTGTTGCGTCTTCTTTATTTTATAGCTGTAATGGACTGAATGTTTGTGTTCCCCCCAGATGCCTATGTTGAGATCCTAACCTCCAAGGTTTTGGTATTAGGAGGTGGGGTTATTGGGAGGTGGTTAGGTCATGAGGGTGGAGCCCTCCTGAGTGAGATTAGTGCCCTTATAAAGGAGACCCGACAGAGCTCCCTTGCACCTTCCACCATGTGAGGACACAGTGAGAAAACAGCTCTCTGTGAACGAGGAAGCAAGTCCTCACCTGGCTACGAATCTGCTGGTGCCTTGATCTTGGACTTCCAGTCTCCTGAAGTGTGAGAAATAAATTTCTGTTGTTTTTAAGCCCCCTCGTCTATGGGATTCTGTTATAGCAGCCAGCCAGAAAAAGACATCCCCTTTCTTCATTTTTTCCCAGTAATCTCATTAAGTTCTTAGGGAAGCATTTGTTTAGCTGTGGCTGCATTAGTCAGCAGTCAAACTTCTTATCACCACATTTGAGTTGGGCTTTTGGCATTGGTAGTTGGGCAGACTCCATGTTTTTAGTGTTTTTTAGGTTTTGCTTTTAATGCTTCATTTTCCCTTCCAAATTTGTGTTTAAGATCATGGGCTATGGTGGTAGCCATCTAATTTGCTGTCTACTTTGTGTGTGTGTGTGTGTGTGTCATCATTTCTTTATTTCTTACAAGAGAAGACAGAGACAGTCGACTTGCTAAAGCCATACGTGAATGTTAATGCAAAAAAGACCTAGATGCATGAAGTATTTGTCTTAATTTGCTGTCTTCTGAACATCTATTTCACTGCCAAAGTTTAGGGAAACAGGTATGCTGAGCAAGGAAGTGTTCCCTTTTATAGGGTTGGGTGGAATTTTGCGGGTGTCCAGGTAAAGAAGAAAATTCAGAGTCGGCAGCTTCCATTATATCCACATTCTCATATTTTGCCCCTGGCCAAGTACAGAAAGTTTGGAGCAAAACAAAGAAGGCCCTTTGTTGCAACTGTCCCACTACGTTGAGTCAATCCAGCCCATTCCTGTGCTGGCCTGGGATCTGGAACAGCTGGGAGGATGGGCTGCTAAAGAGATCAGTATGAAAACCAGGCTGTCCCTACTATTGCTTCCCTGAACTTCTGGGAGAATTGCAGGATCCATGTCCTGTAAGGGTACTCACGGGGGAGGGGCAGATTTCTGTTTTAGATTAACAGGAGGGTTTATCATGCCAGAAGGTCAGTATTTACCTTGGCTTCAGCTTGATGAGTATTTACTTCTCCGTTCAGTTGGTCTCTCTGCTGACTTCAGCAGAAGTGAAGATCTGCTTTTTGTCTGCCCAAGAGGATGCTGACTGATATTTTCTTATCAGAAGGGCCTGGAAACATAGTTGCGGAGGAGCCCACTTCTCTAGTGTGTGTGTGTCGGGGGCTTTGTCTACCTCCACCAAGAAATCTGATCCCTCTTTGTACAAACAACCCCGTTTCTAAGGCGCTTTTGAACTTACAGACGGGGGAGAGAGCACAAGATCGCAGACAGATCACTTCTCTCATCTCCTTGTATGATGAAAACTGGGGAGATTCTGAGAACCCTGATTGTGTCAGAGTTGTGGTGAGAGGTCGAGGAGTTAAGGGCTCTGTGGCGCCCTGCTGACCCTCATTTGTCCAGTTTCCATTTTATCGAGGTCTGGGGGTGGGGGCACGCTGTGTGATGCCTGAAGATCACCAAGGAAGAGAGGAGGAGGGAGCCAGAACTACGACCCCGGTCCCAACTCCAAGGCTTCAATGCTTGATTGTGGCTTCTGTCTCTCCTGGGGCTTTAGCTTGTATTTGGTGAGTGCCGTGGGCACAGTATAGAAATACAGAGACCAGTGCTCATGTGGAGTTTGGATCAGGGGCCAGCCGGGGTGGCTGACGTTTGAGGAGGCGCTGGACCTTCTGAGGGCACCAGTACGCCCCTCAGTTAGGGGCTGTTCAAACTTTCCCGCTTTTGCCGCCGCTCACAAGTATGTTTTATCTTGAAAAATAATGCAAATGGCGCATTCTATTCAATACTATTCCCGTATTTGTTTTAAAATAAAGTTTCATTTTAAACTGTCAACCACAGAGAAAGATGTACCAGGTTTATCCCGGGGGCTCCAGAGTCTCCTGAGAAAGCTCCAAGCACTCCTGGGTATGAGCCCACTTGGGGCTTTGAAAAGGGAGCCATTCTTCAGTTTTATCCTTCACCAAAGCTCTGCAAATAATAATCATTAACATTTATTGAGCATTACAATGTGTCAGGCACATGATTCCAAGCACTTTGTGTGAATAATTCATTGAATTCTTTTAGCATACCCATACATTAGGTACAGTTATTATTCTGATTTTACGGACGAAGAAGCTCAGAGAGGTTAGGTAACCTGTCCAAGGTCACACAGCTGGTACTGGTTGGAGTTTGACTCTACTACCTGATGTCCTCTGGGGGTGAGGGAGGGGTTAGAATGTGATACCACAGAAACCTTCTCCATTCTTCTCGGCTCCCATGGCCCCCCTTACGGGGCTGCTGCCGCTGGAAATCTTGCCTACAAGAGTGATGGCTTGCTAGGGTTGGGTTTATCCACAGCTGCCTTGGTGATAGGAGTGGAGGATAAAGGGAAAGTGAATTATAGAAGGCCACAACTGGAAAGGTCTTCAGAGACAAGCCACTCCACTCTTCATTTTACAAATGAAGATGCTGGGGAGGACCGGAGAGGGAAGGGGTTTACTCCAGGTCACCCAGCAAGTCAGCAGGGGCACCAGGAGCAGACCTGGGGCTTCTGCATCTGGGTGGTATGTGTGATATCACATTTCTTGATTTTCTGCATCTTTGTCTTTTTAATCCCTTGCCCTCTAAATGGAACCTACTCTTGTTTGCAGAGTTTTCTCCAGACTGCCTGCTGGCTTTTTAAAAAATTTTTATTTATTTTTGGCTGCGTCGGGTCCTGGTTATGGCACGCAGGATCTTTCGTTGTGGCATGGAGGTTTCTCTCTAGTTGTGGCAGGGGCTCCAGGGCACAAGGGCTCAGTAGTTGGGGCGTGTGGGCTCTCTAGTTGTGGCGTGCAGGCTTAGTTGCCCCGAAGCATGTGGGATCTTAGTTCCCCGGCCAGGGATTGAACCCACGTCTCCTGCACTGGAAGGCGGATTCTTAAACGCTGGATCACCAGGGAAGTCCCTGGTGGCTTTTGAAGGAAAAAAAAAAAAGCCCATTTTAATGCTTCCTAAAGAATAATGTAAGCAGCCTGAGGGTGAGAACCATGTTATTTGCTTCTCTAAGAGCGTTCACTGCACCAGGACAGTGCTGGACACGCAGAAGTTTCTCAATACATGTTCACAGGGCAAGAATGAACTTTTTGTCCTAGAAGTGAAATAGAGGACCAAACTAGACCTGGCTTAGTCCTGAAGTTTCTGGGATGTATTAATTCTTTTCCTAAAGCTGTTCATCCTGAAAGAATCCTGCAGTTACAGAATAGTGGTATCCTTTCCTGTCCTTGGTCCCTCTAGGTTGGGTGCAGCCCGTGGCACTGGAAAAATGAATTTAAGATAAAAACTAAATTCTTGTTCCCTTACTGCAGTGTCTACAGCATAAAGCCAATTTACAGCAACGTGGAATTCCTCTGGTCTTTAAGATCTCACTATGCAAGTAAAGGAGGGAAAGGAGGAAGACAGATGCTTACAAATTCCTGGCGGGGGGTTGGGGGGGAGGATAACCTCATCATTTATTGGGTGTTGGAAAACAGCCCAAGGAACACAGTTCAGATTCCTTTTGGGGGAGGCACTGAAAATCCCCTGATAACCCGAATTCTCCAAATCTTTTAGGCCTTGAGAAAACGATGGAGGACAAGATGAAGGAAGTGGTCCTAGGTGCAAGTGACGTTTCCCATTAGGGGGCTGTCCACTCTGAGATGGACTGTTCATCCCGATTCCTAGATGGAAACTCTGGACTTGGGAAGTGTGGAAGTTCCATTTAAAAGGCCCAGGCAGGGGACTGCAGTCCAGTGGTTAAGACTCTACCCTTCCACTGCAGGGGGTGAGGTTTCAATCCCTGGTGGGGGAACTAAGATCCCACTAAGATTCTGCATGCGTAGTGGCCAAAAAAAAAAAAAAAGAAATAAAAGGCCCAGGTAGGATTTGAGGAAATTGAATGGGTGGTTTGGGGAGAGGATAAAGGGGGTTGGAGATGATATCTTGGGATTTGTACTCAAGAGGGTACATAGGGGAAATGTACATATGGATACATATTGGGATATGTAAACAAGAGGACAAAAGCCCTGGGAGCGGCCCTTTCCCTCCACATTTTCAACAGCATCTTCCGGTTCTTCCTTTAACAACAGTCCCACAGTTCTTTTACAAAATGGGTTGCAGTCCACGGAGCACTTCCATACTTGATGGCTTCTCTCCAGTCCTACTGGCATTTTACGGACTAGGAGTTCCCCACTGTTAGCAGGGACAGAGCTGGCCTCAGGACCTCTGCCAACCCTTGGTTGCTCTGGGGAGAATTAGAAAAAGACTTTCTCCCTGGGGGAGTGGGGCACAGGATGGATTTCAGGTCCCCCCTGCTTTGTGCTGGGTGCAAGCCCTATGGGGATCCTGTGGTCCAGAAAAGACCAACTTGGGACCAGGCTGGCCTTGGGCTCAGTGTGCGATCTGAGACCCAGCCTTCCCATCTGTAAAAGGTGGGATTGTATTACATCTTCCCCCAGCTCCTTCCCAGATACGATGCCTCATGAATCAGTGAGTCTAGGGACAACTTCTCACCCCACATCAAATGCTTCCTTCCTTCCCAGCTGCTTCTCAGCTTACAGAGACAGCTGGCAAGGTAGAGGCTGGAGGTGAAAGGAGGATAGAATTCTGGGGAAGTCTGGGTGTGCAATGGTTTGGTCAAAAGAGCCTTGGACAAGGAGTGTGTATTTTTTCTGCTTAACTTTTTTGAGCCTCAGTTTGTACCTCTGAAAAATGGAACGGCATCACCTTATATAGAGAGCAGTGCTGTAGGGATGAAACAACATTGCCCAGGTGAACTTGCCAGACACAGAGTGGGTGCTCCGTAAGCACTTGCGACCCGAAGAGGGTTTGGTTGGGAAGGTTCTAAAGAGCGTGTGTTTGGGGACCCAGGCACAAGATCTGGCTTTCGGGGCGCGCGGCTCCCCGGACCCCCAGCGGAGGAGGAACCCCAGCTCTGCCGCCACTGCCGCCTCCTCGGCCCCGGACCGCCGAGGGTTAATGAGAAAGCCCCACGCCCCCTTTGACGGCGCAGAGCCCACCTCGCCGAATTTGAAAAGGCGGCCCTGAGAGGCGTGGGCGCCCCCCAGACATTTCCAGCTCGGACGTGCGCTCCGCTCGCTCACCGGCGCGCTCGCTCGGCTCCCGGCGGGGGCCGCGGGTTCGGTCCGGCCGTCGGTGCGCTCCCGACTGTCCTCCCGCCCGGGACTCCGGGTCCCTGCGGGCGGCAGCGCAAGATGAAGCTGGCCCTGCTTCTGCCCTGGGCGTGCTGCTGCCTCTGCGGGTCGGCGCTGGCCACCGGCTTCCTCTACCCCTTCCCGGCCGCAGCCCTGCAGCAGCACGGCTATCCTGAGCAGGGCTCCGGCTCTCCCGGCAGCGGCTACGGGAGCCGCCGGTGAGTAGCTGGGGGCGGCGGGACCTGGGGGCGCGCGGCAGCCCGGGGCTGGGGGCGAGGGGAGGTGGGGTTTGGGGCTTGGGATCTTGGGATTGGGGGTTGGGGGCGCAGGCTGCCGGGTCTCGGGGCCGTCTGGGTCTGGGGGCGCGGGGGCGGGGTTTGGGGCTTGGGAAGGTGGGATTGGGGGCTGGGGACGTGGGGCGGTCGAGGACTGGGGGGGCTGGGGACGCGGGATGATCGGGGCACAGACAGTGGGGACTGGGGGCTCGGGGCGGAGAGACTGAAGGTGCGGGGCTGGGACTGCGGTGATCTCTGGCCGCGCCCACCCCCACTTCCTTCCCTTGCTCTCCCAACCTTCGCCCCTTCGGCTCCCGAATCCGGGTGGAGGTGGCTCAGACCTGCGGCGGGGGCGCGCGAAGGGGTGACCGTGGCTGGCTGGGGCTCGGTGGCTCGGTTCCTGGACGTTTACCGGCTCACGTGGCTCCGCCGAGCTCACCTGCGCGGCCGGGGCTTTGTGTTGGGGAGCAGGTTCCCGCGATGCCAAGGCCTTGCATCCGGGCCCCCTACTCTCACGCCGGCCGCCAGGGACACCGGAGGGGCGATTCCGTCCGGTCTTTGGGGCTGGGCCCGCGGAGGAGCCTCGGCTGCGGCTCCCCAGCCACCTGGGAACGTGGTGCCGGCTCCGATCGCAAGAGTCCGTGGTGGGGTCGGAGAGGGAGCAGGGTCACGGAGCCCGCGGTGCCCGGACCCACCCGCGGCCTCCTCCTCCGCCGGCAGGTGGCGCCCTGGCCACCCCAGGACGGTTAGGGCAGCAACTTTTCAATCCGTGGTTGAATTCCCCCAGAAAACGCGTTAAGTACTCAAGTAAAAGTTGCCAAATCCCTGTCTGCGTAACTCATTCGAATTTAGCTTTTCCCATTTAATAGTAATTACGACTCACACGGCTGTAATAGCCTTCTAGAACACACAACATGCATTGGTAGCATCCATCTCTTTTGATCCTAACACCACCCCAGGGTTAGCTATTAGAGTATTATCTTTCCTTTAACGGAGGAAACTGAGGCTCAGAGAGAGGTCCCCAAATTCGGTGGCAACTCAGGGCTCACCTCTTGTCTTCTTTCTCCAAATCCTGTGCTTTCTATGGCCCCACTCTGCTTATCGTTTTTGGAGCAAGGTCCATAAACCTTGCTCCATAAGGTCCCAGTTCTTCTGTCCTCCATGGTGTTTACCAAGCTAGGGAGGGCTACCAAGATGAATTCTGGCAATGTCTTGTATCAAGGAGACAGGGATATTTTGTGTTGAGAAGAGCGGTGCACTTAATGGCTGGATAAGGCGGTTCTCAGAAGAGCATTTAAAGTGCTTCAGGAAAATTTTGCATGCAATTTTATTTCCTTCATTTTGTTTGGAAGTACTTCTCCCAGGCTCCTATTAGTATTACTCTCCAAACACCCACAGTAGTGTGGACTCTGCATGCTTCTATAGGAGCATATTTTAAAAACTCAGCTTCTCAAATCGCAGAATGATATGTATAGCATGATCTCACTTATGAAAAAAAATTCCATCTATATCTAGATATCTATCTCTCTATCTATCTATATATATCCAGGAAAACAGTTGGTAGGAAACCATTTTTGTCAGTTACCTATAGGGAGAGACCTGGGGCTGGACTAGGGGAGAGTGAAAGAGGACTCCCATTTTTTCCCTCTGTTTGCTTGTGTCTTGTTTGCATGTTTTACAAGGAGGGTCTATTCATGTATTACTTTTGTAATTCAAAAGTGTGTGTGTGTTGGGGGCTGGGAGTGGGGGTGGGGTGGGGGTGGAGGCTCCTGCAGCCTGGACTCTGCATGCAGAGAGGGGCCAGAGGGGAAGTCCATGAAGGGAGCCAGTGAATGGGGACGGGGGTTCTGGCGTTCGGTGGGCTGGAACTTGGGGACTCCAGAGACACTTGGAAAGGATAGTTTTAGCACAAATAAAAAGAGACCCAAACAAGTGTAATCTTCCAGAACTCTTTCTACCAGGCCGGGAGCAGGGAGAAGGTATAATTAGATTCAGGGAGGATCTGGATGAATTTGTGGAAAACGGATTTCTGAATAGCATATTGGGAGGTGTTAGGACTTGGGGCGAGTTCCAGATGCTTGAGATGGGTGTTCCGGACTGTACCTGAGCCCTTCCATGCAAAGCCCTGCGTGGGCGCTGCAGGCACCTGATTCGGGTCCGGGCAAGTTATGGGCTGGAGCTGGCCTGGTGTCACATGTTCCTGTGTGTTATTCGCTCCAGAAGCGGAAGCCTTGGGGACGGCGTTTGGCACAGGGTTCTTCACAGCTTTGGCCTCTGCTTGGCTCCATACATGTGTTTACAGTGGCTTGGTTCCAGCTGATGGGCAGGGCTATAGGGCTGTTTCTTGACAAATAGTTTTATTTCATGGTTATTGCTCCTGTTGGCAGTTTGTGTTCTCCTTTCTCTCTCTCTCTCTCTCTCTCTCTCTCTCTCTCTGTGTGTGTGTGTGTGTGTGTGTGTGTATGTGTGTGTACCTGTACCTACCTTCCTGGGCTGGGTGTCTGTGTCTAACACATGCTGGGGGCATCTTGCTTTGCCCAGGGATGCTCTGCTCTGGTGACCTCCATCACAAGCCCAGGGTGGGCCCCTCTGATGAAGCTATTTTGGCAAAAAGAAGAGGACCCCAATTCCTTAGAGGCCTGATTCCAGTAGAATCTTGCAGCCCTGTGTTTGGGCCACTCATGACTTTTGTCATCCACAGTGCTGTTAGGATGCCAAATAAAAGCTAAAGGGAAGTGTAGCGTTAATTGACCAGCAGGGTTGCACAAGGATGGAGCCTCTCAGCTGCCCAGCCCTTCTTCCCAGAAGAACTTCCCAGTATAAGGATAACACATTGGTGAAACTCTTTAATGGATGTATATCTCACTCTTCTCCCCGCCTCCCTCCCCCGATCATTCCCTCCCTCCCTTTCACAGATGGTGATTAGAAGTCTTGTCTGTTGTCTGCTCCTCATATCTGTATCCAACCCTAAAGGGTCCAACATAGCAGCAAGTCTTCCGGGCACGAGGAGTGAGAACCAGAAAGGGGGCCCTGCACCCCATCTGGGGTGCACATCTCCCAGCTGTTGATGGAGAGGTTTTAATTTGGATAAGAGTTAATATTCTTGGAGTGGAAATGTTCTTCTAAGAGAAACCGGAAGAGTGGTGGGACCTGCCTGGATTTTAAGCAGAGGAAGGAATGAATACATCCAGAGGGCTGGTTCGTGGGACAGGGGATGAGGGACAGAGTTGCTTTGTGCTTCTGCCCTGAAGAGTGGCACACATTCCATAAACCTATTCCTTCTGTACAGGACCCGAGGCATGAGAACAAAGAGAGACCACATACTACATGGCTGAATATCTACAGGTTATGAATCAAGCTAACGGATGGTTAAATAAGTAGGTCCTATCCTCTAACCTTGATGAGTAATACCTTCACAGTGACCTGGAAAGCCAAGTTCAAATGAGGAATTCTTAGACGCTTTAGAATCCTCTGCTCTGGCAAGTGGTGGCAGGGGGAAGGCTCCCCACGGCCCAGCCATCTTCACTGCTTTTTGACCTTCAACTTCCTGTCCACTTATTTGTTGTTGTGTCTCTTTAGTCTTTTTCATTGTGGGAGAGTCCTCTCCTTTAAAAGAAAGCATTTCCGGGCTTCCCTGGTGGCGCAGTGGTTGGGAGTCCGCCTGCCGATGCAGGGGACACGGGTTCGTGCCCCGGTCCGGGAAGATCCCACATGTCGCGGAGCAGCTGGGCCCGGGAGCCATGGCCGCTGAGCCTGCGCATCTGGAGCCTGTGCTCCGCAACGGGAGAGGCCACAACAGTGAGAGGCCCACGTACCGCAAAATAAAAAAAAAAAAAATAAATAAAAAAAAAAAAAATAAAAGAAAGCATTTCCAGGGACCTCCCTGGTGGTCCAGTGGTTCAGACTCTGCACTCCCAGTGCAGGGGGCCTGGGTTCGATCCAGGGGGTCAGGGAACTAAATATCACATGCTGCAACTAAAGATCCTGTGTGCCGCAACTAAGACCCGGCGCAGCCAAACAAATAAATACTTTTAAAAAATTAATAAAAGAAGGCTTTTCCCCCTGCCATTGACTTGGTGAAGAAGACCAGTTGTCCTGTAGAATCCCAGGTTAGATTTGCCTGACTGCTTCACAGTGGTGTAAATAATTGGATCCTCTATGCCCTGTATCTCTTCTATGTGAGAGATTAGGTGTAAATGTTTGATTAGATTTAGGATCTTTTTTTTTTGATGGTGGTGGGGGAGAACAAGAACGCTTTATAGTTGGTCCAGTGGATCGTGTTATATCATATCCGGAGGTGTTATGGATTGAACGCTTATATTCCCTCCATCCCGCAATTCATATGTTGAAACCCTGACTCTCAATGTGATGGTATTTAGAGGTGGGGCCTTTGGGAGGTAATTATGAAGATGAAGGTTTAGATGAAATCTTGAAGGTGGGGTCCCCATGATGGGATTTGTGCCCTTATAAGAAGAGGAAGAGAGACCAGGGCACCTTTTCTCTCTTTCTCTCTCCTCATGTGAAGACACAGAGAGAACTCTGCTGTGTGCAAGCCAAAGAGATGGTCCTCACCAGGAACTAAATCAGCCTTGATCTTGGACTTTCCAGCCTCCAGATCTGAGAAATAAATGTCTGGTGCCTAAGTCACCCAGTCTCTGGTGTTTTGTTATGAAAGCCTGAGCTGACTGATATGGGAGAGCATGACATTTTTTTCCTGGAGAGCTGGGTGTCAAACCTTCACCAGAATACCACTGCCTATAGGTTCCCTCCTTCTTTGCTCTCTTTACTTTGCAATTTGTTTTGAAGAAACTAGGCTTTGATAGCGTTTTCCTTGTTCAGGATTTGTTTGATTATATCCTCATGGTGCCTGTTAACGTGCTCCCCTGTCCTCAGTGTGTCCAGAAAATTGGAAATTGGATAGGGAGGCTCGATTGGATTTTGGTTCCTTCTCCTCCTCCTTATTATTGTTTGTTTGGGCAAAATTACCTCTATGGTTGTGTAGCATTCTTCCATTAAGAATCATATCAGGGGGCTTCCCTGGTGGTGCAGTGGTTGAGAGTCCGCCTGCCGATGCAGGGGACACGGGTTCGTGCCCTGGTCCGGGAAGATCCCACATGCCACGGAGCGGCTGGGCCCGTGAGCCATGGCCGCTGAGCCTGCGCGTCCGGAGCCTGCGCTCCGCAACGGGAGAGGCTCACAGCAGTGAGAGGCCCGCGTACCGGAAAAAAAAAAAAAAAGAATCATATCAGGAATCACACAACATCTTGTCATCTCTCCTCTTGTGATGTTAACAGGTGTTGATGATCACTGCCTAGGTCATTATTTCATTAAGGCTTACAAAGCGGTCCTATTCTAATTCTGACATTTCTTTTTCATTTAATTACTGGAATACTTGCATAAATAATTTCCCGCTTATCTACAATTTGTAGGGAATCATGTTTTGAATTCATTTTTGATTTATCTTTCCATTGTTTCATTTCGCAAATGTAAGTGTGTGTGTCTTCTTTCTTTTTAAAAAGAATTTATTGAAGTTTAGTTGATTTACAATGTGTTAATTTCTGCTGTACAGCAAAGTGATTCATATGTATGTATACATATACATAATTCTTTTTTATATTCCTTTCATGGTGGTGTATCACAGGATATTGACTATAGTTCCCTGCGCTATACAGTAGAACCTTGTTTATCCCTTCCTTTTCTTCTTATGCAGAGGTGCTGTACTAGTAGCACTGTTCTTCTGCACTTGGCTTTTTTTGTCTCACATTGTACTGTGGAGCTTGCTCTAGATCAGGGCATAGATAGCTTCTGCATCTATTTTGTTTTTCACGATTTAAAAATTTGTGGTGAAAACACACATAAAGCTTACCATCTTAACCATCTTTAAGCGTACAGTTTGGTGATATTAAATACATTCAGAGGGTTGTCCAGCCATCACCAGAATGTTCATCTCCTGCATTCATTTTTTTTTTTTTGGCCATGCCCTGCGGCTTGCGAGATCTTAGTTCCGCGACCAGGGATCTAACCCGGGCCCCTGAATGGAAAGCGCTGAGTCCTAACAACTGGACCTCCAGGGAATGCCCTCCTGTATTCATTTTTGTAGCTCTGTAGTTCTCGGTGGTGCCAACGACTGTAGTTTTTTCAGCAAGTCCCCTACTGATAGACATCGTGTTGTTCTAACCTTTTGTGTCACGTGTAATGCCATAATAAATAGCCTTGTGAGTTATTCATTTCATATTTTTGCAAATGAATCTTTAGGATGCATTTTTTTTTTTTTTTTTTGGTGGTACGCGGGCCTCTCACTGTTGTGGCCTCTCCCGTTGCGGAGCACAGGCTCCGGACGCGCAGGCTCAGCAGCCATGGCTCACGGGCCCAGCCGCTCCGCGACATGTGGGATCTTCCCGGACCGGGGCACGAACCCGCGTCCCCTGCATCGACAGGCGGACTCTCAACCACTGCGCCACCAGGGAAGCCCCCTAGGATGCATTTTTTTAAAGCGGATTTTCTGAGTGAAAAGGTAAATGCACACGTAATTCTGCCAGATAGTGTCAAATTTCCCGCCATAGAAGTTAACACCATTTTGTATTCCCATCAGCAGGTTTTTCTTGGGATACATTTGAAGATGACACTTCAATGACGCTGGGTCAAAATAGCCTTGTGGGGATGAGAGCGGCCTTCCCTAGCCTATACCACCTGCCAGCCCGACCCACTCCTCACATTTGAGGGGTCTGGGGCAAGGGTACAGAGGGAAGCCCACACAGTGTATGTCTAAATATTTAAAAGATATAATTCAAGCTTATGGACTGTTAAATAAAATAAATTCTGTCATTGGCCTTGACAAACACACCCTTCTCGTGACCTGGGGGTGGGGGTCGAGGCTCAGGTTCAGAAGTCTTGCCTCCATGAATTTTGTGTGGGAACTTGGTGGTGCAGGAAGAGCCGCCTTCCCCTTCCCTCCGTGTCCTGCCAGATACCTCGCCCTGATCAGGCCTCACCCACACCCCGTGGACACTCTAGTCCAGCCCAGAACTCCCTCTCCTTACCCTGACAACTGCCACTTGGCCATACCTCCTGCTTGAGTGTGCCCAGCTGTTTGGGGAGGGAGTTCCAGGCCCCTGGGTACCCACCTTTGCTCCATAAGGGAGGCTGTGGTCTCTGGAGGGTCACGTCCCCTCGGCCCCATGGTCTCCTCGCCCTGTGGGGTGTGGTGTGGCTGGACAGGGCCCAGATTGGGGTCCTTGAAACTTCAGTGCCCAGGATGGGGCTCCTCTTGCCCAGGTTTAAGGCAGTTCTGGGGGGATGTGGAATGAGTCTTGGGGATGGAGCAAGGACACGTGTGCCCTGAATCCTCAAAAGTTGGACAGCCTTTCCCCAGAGGTCCACGGTCAAAAAAGGCTGCGTCGTGGTGACAGAGCTAAGCTGTGTCCAGATGTTCCCTTCCCGTGTCCTCCCTGCCACGTCCCCCGTTAGACTGTGAGCGCCAGGTGGGACAATCACCCGCCTGTTTGCGACCCAGCCCAGGGCCCAGAAGAGAGTCGGGCTCTGTCGGTTGTGTGGAGTGAACCGGATCGCATCCACCGAGGACCCACCAAGGCCCTGAATCCAGAGCGGATGTGGGTCCCACGGGGGTCACTTTGCAGTCCCAGTGGCACGGGTCACATACTCTGTGTGGATGTAAAGACCCCTTTCGGAGATGCCGGGGAGCTTTGGGGAAGGAGGCTTCAGGGTGGCTCCCAGGGACGTGCTTGTGCTGTTTTAGAAGCACAGCTCTATTCTGGCCTGACGTTGGGGTATTTACCCGTTTTCAGACTATTCTAAGAAATGATGGGATGGATTTCAGAACTCGCTACTGCTTACGGTTTTCCATTGAGAAATTCTCTGGGAGTCAGGTTTGGAAAGGGTCTGATCCCTGCTATGATGACAGTGCTGGACCGCGCTATTTCCTCCCTGTTCTTCCTGGTCCAGCCTCTCCATCCCCACCCCCGGCTTCCCAGGCAGGGCCATTTGACCAGTGCAGAGGCCAGGGCGCAATGCTCAGCAGGGTCCATGCTTGGAGTTTAATGCTTTGTGCTCACCATCTCCAAATTCTCGATACTCTCATTCTTAAATGTGTGCTTTGTAAGTGAAGTCCGATGGGACCATGGGGCACCAGGAGATTGACCCTCAGCTTTGACCATGACCCACCTCTCACCACCTCCTACCGCCTCCCTGGGGTGGGTTCTCCGCTACTCACTCCCCACCCCTCTGGCACCCCAGGTCCACCTGGCCTCCCGCTCTCCACCCCTGCCCAGTGCCCGCTGCCACCCTCTGCCTCTGGCCGGAGCCTGGGTTTGGGCTCAGAGAGGGCTGGGATTGGGTGTCTGCACCCCGTGCCACCCTGGAGTGGGACATGGCAGCTGCAGTCCCTGCCCTGGGCTGGCAGTGCTCAGGGTGTGTGCTCAAAGGGTGACTCAGCAGGGGAGAGCCTCTGGCCACACCGATCCTAGTGTGTCCTGGGGAGAGATTGCAATACCCTGAAGCATTGCCCATCCGTCGTACGACGGTGGGCCCCTGGGAAGGGGTTACGCCTGGCTTCACTTGCTGCTCCGGACCGGGGCGCTGTGCTTCAGCCCGCTGGCTGGTGGGAAGGGTGGCACATGCACTTACACACCGTGGGGTTGCAGGGAGGGGTCTGCACTTGCCCCCCAGAGATCCCTGTGCACGAGGGAGCACGCATGAAACACTAAACAAATGACAGGTCCAGAGAGACAGAGACACAGAGACCCCAGAAGAGAGGAAAACACTTTGTATTTTACTATCTTTTATGACCCAGCTTTTTGAATGAGGGGTCCCTTAACTTCAGTTTGCCATGAGTCCCACAGATTATTTAGCTGGTCTTAGATACAGCAGGGTGCTGACTGGCTCATCACGATGAACTGGGGTGATTAAAGAATTGGGTATTCAGACCCACACATGACTCAGGAAGTCTAGGTCCTGGAGAGCTGTATTTAATGGCCTCCCCAAGCGGGTTTTTTTTTTTGGATGCCACCAGGTTTAGGAAGCACTGCGTGGAAAACAGAATTTTTTGAGATTCTTTCATCATGACCCATAGTAGGAAATACCTTTTATATGATGCCTGAGTCCACGCGTGCGCACTTACACACACGTACACACACCCCCACACCCCCCCCCAAATGCACACACACATACCCCTGAAATAAGTTTCACAGAATCATGCTTACTATTACCATATGTGATACTTACTTTTTTATGGTACTCTATCTAGTTCATAAAAAAGTGCTTGCCAAGGCTCAGAAAATTGATTCCACAGCCCCTCTGGCTTAAGACCTGCAGTGGGAGACCCCGTGCCCTGGGGGAATTCAGGGGTTTTCTGGCTCCATCACCCCAGTTCCCCTGCCTGGTTCTCTAGACTCTGACTCCGAAACCTCTTTCTTGTTCTTTCTGCTGAGCTGAGGTGCTTGGCCTGTCCGCTCCCCACCCCATACCTCGGATCCACCCTCTTCTGGGGGCAGTCACACACCCCCTCCTTCAGGAAGTCTTCCTGGACTGCTCTGCTCCCGTCTCTGTGGGCGGCTCCCTGCGCCTCCTGTATCTGTGATTGCTTGTGGTTTTTGTACCGAGAACTCACTTCCTGCTCTCCTTCCCCACAGATGGAATCATTTCTCCTACCTGTTTCGTCCCTAGCATGGCCCTGACGGGTCCACCTGGGACATGAGTGCATGAGCCGGGCCTGTGCCCTGAGCCTGGGCTTCCCGCCATCCACCCCTGCCTCTTGGACATGTGAGCTTATCCAGGCTGGGCATTTAACCACCCAAACTTTTCCGATCCCACTGTCGGTCGGTTGTAGGCTGAAGCTGGGGGCTGAACCATGGGGGAAGGGGTGTTCTGCCCTGAGCCCTGAATGGGAGGGGTTCTCTGTAAACTCCAGGGGGGTGAATGATCCCCTTTCCACCCCACCCCACCCCCGACCTGTGGGCCTTTTCCCTGCCACTGGATCCAGGTTCCCTGGAGCCTTACATTCAGGAAGTTACTACAAGCACCTACTGCATGCTTGGTGCTGGGGGTAGTGAGATGATTGCTGATTCAGACTCAGCCTCTGCCCTTGATGAGCTCAGAGGCTGGTTGGGGAAGACCCAGGAGCAAGTGTGGAATTTGCTGTGACACAAACATGTGCAAAGTGGGCCAGGTAGGCAAGGGATGTATGAACAAGTACCTGTTTAGGGGAGTTAGGCATGTGGGAGTTTGGCGTGTCTTTGTGCCTCTGTTTTCTCCTCTGTAAAATGGGGATGATCTACTTCATAAGGTCATTCTAGGCTTAGATGAGTTAAAGTTAATAAACTGCTTAGAGAAATATGTACCAAACATTCTGTTCGTGCTTGTGGTGTATGGTGTGCTAACCTTGCAAAGATTGCCAAGAAGGGGGGGTTTTGCAAACATATGAGGCTGTGGAATCCTTTTGTTGGGATGACGTTCCAGACTCCATACCTTGGGAAACGCTGGCCTGGTGGACCAAGGCTACATGCCAAGGCCTTTCTAGAGGAATCACGTTTGAAGTGGGTCTTGCAGGGTGAGGGGGGGGTGTTCTCTGCAGTGACTGGGGGGGGGGGGCATTTCAGGTGGACAGGACAGCTGTGTAAGGGCTGGGAGGTGTGACGGTGTCTGACATTTATGGTTTGTGCAGTTGGGTTCAGAGTGGCTGGACCAAGAGCTGCGAGTGTGGGGCAGGTGGGGCCTTCGGACCCTGAGGGTGAAGCCCCTTTTCTGCCAGCCCTAAGGAGCTTGGGCTTTGGGTTGAGGCTTGGTCACAGTGGGTCCTGTGTCAGTGTTACTGGTATGGAGGAGATGGGGCCGGAGGAGGGAGGCAGCTAACAGGCAGTGTCAGGAACCCTGAAACAGGGCTGGGGCAGTGGGGATGGAGCCGCCGAGTGACGAGCGCTCAGAGTCTGTGCAGTTGGCAGCATCTGGCCACTTGCTGGACCACGGACAGGCCAGAACAGGTTGCAGCCTGGGGCTCCTGGACTGTGGGATGCCAGAAGCTGGCTGTTTTGCTTCCTGGAACCTTGCAAAGACTCCCCAGTGTTTTCTCAGCTTTGAAAAGGCAACAAAGCGTGGTGTTCACGTACCTTGTATTTTTGTAAAATACTTGTATTTTTAACATCTAGCGCAGGCTTGCGCGTATCAGGTGTTCCGTGGTTGCTTTTTGAGCAAGTGAGTGAACAAGTGCCTTGACCTCTGTCCTCTGGGAAGCCGAGGGGGTGGCCTCTGCCCCCCGGGCAGTTCTGTCCTTCTAAGAGGTCCTGGAGTGAGGTCCTTCTCTGTGCTCCACCCCCCACCAGGCCAGCTCTGGAAGCCACATTTAGGGGAGCCACAGAGGCCACCCGCTTTAGGGGGTCCTGCTTCTTCCTTTGAAGTAGGATTGGGTGGAAAATCACATGGAATGGCCTCGATGTAAATATCTGGTGAGGCCTTTTCTTAAGGCCCCAGGGTTTTCTGAATCTCCTCGCCCTTCCTCTGGCTTACCTCTCCCCCCTCAGCTTCTCTGTTATTTTAAAATCCATTCCCAGAGAAACAATTCCTATGGCAATAAGAACACGGCTGCAGGCTTCTCTTGGCTTGAACTGGTCCGACACTTCACTGCTGCTTCGAGAGTGTGCAAGCTGGACCCAGACCAGCTCTGCCTGGAGCAGGGGAATAGAGTAACAATAACTAACTGTTAGAGGATTTTCAGGAACCCTGAAGCAGATCCTATGGAAGGAGACACACGGCGCGCTGTTCTCCTCTCTGAAGAGTCAGGGGTCCCCAGCTTCCTTGCCTGGGCTTCCTTTCCCTGCCTCCCTGAAACCAGGGTCTACATGTTTCTTTGGTGGCCTGGACAAGACCACCTTGAAAGAAGCTGGACCCAGTCCAGGTTAATTCTGTAACACTTGGGCAAGAGGCGGGGGCTCCCACCTTCTGGGCCTCTGTCTGCCCTACCCCCAGCCGCCTCCGGAGTGATGGGCGGGAAGGTCAGAGCTGGCCAGCTGACTGCTGACCTTTGCCAGCTCCCCTGCTGCCTGTAACGATGTTGCCAAGCTTGTTCCGTCAGGTGTTAATGGAAGTTATGAGAAGCAGCCTGGGAAATGCTCGTGAACCAAGCTCAAGGGTTTCCTTAAGAAAGAGGGAGGGTGTGAAGACCAGGCTCTGGAGCCAGGCGGTCTGGGTCTGAATCCCCGCGCTGGGTGGCCCTGAGCGAACCACCTGACCTCTCTGTGCCTCGGTCTCATATGTAAAATGGGCGTGGGTTTACTTCCTCAGGTCGTTCTGGGGCTTCGGTGAGTTAATCTTCATAAAGCGCTTAGAACAGTATCTAGTAGACACTCTGTGTAGCCCCATGAAATGATAAAGGCTTTCCCAGAGTGGCCAGTGTGATGATGGACCTTGCAAAGCTTGGGGAAAAGAGGAGTTTCGCAGACATCTGGGACCACTGGATCCGTTTCTGGGGAGCGTGTTGGTTGGTGTTGCAGATGCGGTGCTCTGGGAAACGCTGGCCTAGTGGGTCAAGGTTAAATGCCTCAGCAGTTATGGTGCCCTCTGCCTTTTGGAAAGGACCTCTGGCTGGGGTCATCTGCAACCTCGCCCCGCAGTTGCCCACCCTGGCGCTGTGGAGGAGCCAGAGAAACACAGAAGGGAGGGTCCTGTCAGGGTTTCGGAATCCCTGAGAGCCCGCTCAGGTTTTCAAGGCCAAGAGTGAGGGATGGGGGCAGGTCCTCTCTCCCAGCAGAGCTTCCACCACTGGGTAGGGTGGGGCGGTGGACGAACACAGAGGGTCGCCCTCAAAATATGATTGGGGAGCGGGTTGGAGGGTCTGGGGTCCTGAGATGCCCGTGGCGAGTTAGAGCCTGAGGAGTTCTGAGGAGCTTTGTGTCCCCGGAGTGTGACAGCTGAGGGGACCCTGTGTGGCCCCAGGATGGGGGAGAAGGAACCGGGGGACCCACAGTCAGGCCAGCGCTTCCCTTCATTGACTCAACGCCTCACAAGTAACCTGAAACTAATAGGATTGGGCTGAGATCAAATGAGGAAATGTGTTTATTAAATATGCAGGCTCATTATTACTCAGCGCAACCTGCTCCCTGGCCGAGGGCCCCCACCTTTGCAGCTGCCTCCGGCCGAGTCCACCCTCTGAACAAGCCTGGGGGGCACCAACACTTGCAGGAGGATGGATGTTTGCTGCGTGTGTGTGTGTGTGTGTGTGTGTGTGTGTGTGTGTGTGTGGTGTTGTTTGCACCCATGCCTGGCTGCAGTTTGCAGCTGAAACATTTTATGTCTTTGAAAGGGTCTGGTCCCCTCCCCCTTCCACATTCTGGAAGGTCAGGGACTGTGTGACATTTGCTGAGAAGTCCCCCAGTTCCTAGCACGCAGGAGGCCCGGCAGAGGGGCTTCTCTGCTTGGAGCCATTGTGAAAGGCTCAGGCTTCCCTCTTCCCCAGAGAGTACCTTCTGGAATCTGGCCCTGCTGCAGGTTGCCCGCTGACCCTGCAGCCCTGCTGGCCCCCGGAGGCGCCAGGGCCTTTGGGGAGAAGGTGGCAGCTTCCTTCTGATTTGGCTCCAGCTGTCTGCACCCCCGCCAGTTGCCTCTGGCATCTGACATTTTTGTCATTCCTGCAAGGGCTTATCTGGGGAATCAGCACTTACCTCTCCCTGCCCCTCCCTGGTTGACTTGGCCAGACGGCTGATTCTCCCTTCTGAGAGGTCTCAACCTGCCCGGACACCCTCTATTTCTGGGGTCATGGGATCCTGGGCCTCTACAGGGTTTGCCAGGCTCTCTTTCTCTTTTGTCCCCTAGCTGACGATGACGATTAGCTCAGATCCTGAAAGTCTTCATGCAAGAGCTCTGAATACGTACCTTCCTGGAGAGGCAGCTGAACTGATGGGAGAGACCCCTATATCAGGGGCTTGGAGGGAGCCCAGTCCAACCCCGTCTAGCCTGCTTCTTGTCTCTCTGGGTGCTCTGCTCATCACTGGCTACCTTTTAATCTCAAGCTGCTTCCTGCCTCAGGGCCTTTGCACTGCCTTGATCAGTTTTTGCTTTTTCTTGGCCTAGCTAGTTCCTGCTCAAAGCTTAGAGATCCGCTTAAACATCACATCTTCAGGGAACCTTTTGCTGGCCCCCCTCCACAAGGTAAGGTAAGGCCCTTTTGTTAAGCCCTCAGAGCCTACTCTCATATTAGAAGTTCATGATAACTGTAAGTCAATCCTATAATTAATTGATTGATAATTAGTTAATAGTTGTCTATGCTATGACTGTAAATTCTCCGAGGGCAGGGATCTTGTTTGGTGCTGTATCTCTTGGTTCTTGCAGAGTGCCCGGATCACAGAGAGTATCCAGGAAAGGACTAACCACTTTGCAGGCTGTGTTAGCTTCCTACTGCTGCTGTAACAAATGGCCATAAACTTTGTGGCTTAAAACCGCACAAATTCATTATCTTACAGTTCTCAGGGTTAGAAGTCTGAAGTGGGTCTCCCTGGGATAAAAGGTATTCGCAGGATTGGTCCTTCTGGAGGGTCCAGGGAAGAATCCATTTCCTTGCTTTTTCCAGCTTCTAGAGGCTGCTGGCACTCCTTGACTTATAGCTCCTTCCTCCATCTTCAAAGAGCCTCCTCCAACCTCTCTCTCTGACTCTGATCCTCCTGCCTCCATTTTATAAGACCCTTGTGATTAGGTTGGGCCCACCTGGATAATAATCCAGGATCAGCTCCCCACCTCAAGATCCTTAGTTTAATCACACCTGCAAAGTCCTTTTTACCATGTAAGATAATGTATTCACAGGTTCCTGGGGTTAGGATGGGGCATTATTTTAGCCTACAGCACGAACGGAAATGAAAAGTGAAAGATTTGGGGCCTTGAAGAGTTGGATTGAGCTTAGATTTCAAACAGTATTAAGACTGAAAGTGGCTTTGAGCCTCAGAAACCTGTTAAGACTCAGCCTTGTGTAAAGAGTCATGATAAGGGCATGGCCTTCCCACTGAAATTTTTACAGAGGCTGTGAGGTAGGGATTTAACTTTTGTTTCTTTCCCCACAAACCTCCCCTCACACTTCTACTGAAAAATCCATCTATTCCCAATAATTTGAAATGCTGCTTTTATCACATACTAAACTTCCCTATGTACACAGCCCTTTTTCTGAACTCTTAATCTGATCTGGTGCCAAAACTATACTATTGTAATTACTATATCCTTATTCTATGTTTTGTTAGTTGATAGAGCAATTCCTCTTTGCTGTTCATCTTTATCAAAATATTCTTAGCATTTGTACACTTTTTCTTTTGGGTGAATTTTATTTTATTTTTACAATTTTATTTATTTATTTATTTTAGTAGTTTGATGTATTTTAATAGCAAACTTACAGGAAGAGCACAGAAGACAGACGTTAAAAACATGTACTTGCATATAGGACAACTCAGTTAGAAAAGTATAGTGAATGGATGGAATCTATTGTATGATAAAAATGCTGGGCTTCCCTGGTGGCGCAGTGGTTGGGAGTCCGCCTGCCGATGCAGGGGACGCGGGTTCGTGCCCCGGTCCAGGAGGATCCCACGTGCCGCGGAGCGGCTGGGCCCGTGAGCGATGGCCGCTGAGCCTGCGCGTCCGGAGCCTGTGCTCCGCAATGGGAGAGGCCACAACAGTGAGAGGCCCGCATACCGCAAAAAAAAAACAAAAAAACAAAAAAACAAAAATGCTACAAACACCATTTAGTTGCAGTCAATAAGAAATTTACTTGTTTTAAAAAAATCCAAAGACTGGCATTGTTCAGAAAAATTTGACAGGTTTATTTCTAATTGTTATAAAGTTGAACTGCTGAAACTTGTTCACTGAAACAGTTTGACCTGCGTTAATGCTTTATGTCCCCGCATTTACATTAAAAATTCACACACAAATGAAAATGGAAAAGCTGCCAATACCTGATTTCTGTCCCCTATTTCTTCACCTGCAATCATATTCTTAGGTACCTTTTGACCCCATGGGGGGGAAAATCTAACGTTCAGAACTACCAATAACAGGAAGAGAAATTTTTTTTCTTTTAAAGAATGAAATGTTTCCCATCATAGTCGATTCTTAAGCACCTTCTCCACGTACGCGGCGTGCTATAGCTGGATGTCTTTTGGCATAATTGTTACACGTTTGGCATGGATAGCACACAGGTTGGGGTCTTCCAAAAGGCCAACCAGCTAGGCCTCACTTGCCTCCTGCAAAGCACCAATAGCTGCACTCTGGAAGCGCAGATCTGTTCTGAAGTCCTGAGCAATTTCCCACACCAGGCGCTGAAAGGGAAGTTTGCAAATCAGAAGTTCAGTGGGCTTCTGATAACGTCTGATTTCGCGGAGCGCCCCGGTACCAGGCCCGTAACAATGAGTTTTCTTCACCCCTCCAGTAGAGGGCGCACTCTTGCGAGCGGCTTTTGTAGCCGGTCGCTTCCTCGGTGCCTTACCACTGGTCGCTTGGCGGGCAGTCGAGCCATGGTAAAGAGACCTCCTGACTTAACCCCACTTCTCCTTCCGCTGGAGCTCCGCGAGCTAGAGGCAGCGCTGGAGTTGGAGAGTAACAGCGGCGCGGCGGCAGCAGCGAACACAATTGAAAGATCTTGGGTGAATTTTAGAATCATCTTTTCTTGTTCTATAAAACATGCTGTTGGGATTTTGATCTAGGCTGTGTTGACTTAATGGATTAATAGAATTCAATGTTTATAATACTGTGTTTTTCAGTCTTTCTGCTCCATTTATCCAGAGCTTGTGAGATTTATTCTTAGGCGTTTTGTAGTTTTTATTGCTATCGTGAATGAGTTCTTTTTGTTCCCTGACACTTTTAAATGTTGATGTCTGGCAAATAGGAAAGCTGTTGATTTGGGGTACGTTGATTTTATGTCCTGCTACCATAAGGCATTTAAAAAGTATATTTTGATGGTTTTTCAGGTGGCTCTCTTGGGTTTTTGAGGTAGAGAATCCTATAGTCTTCCAGTGTGTGTGTGTGTGTGTGTGTATGCGTGTGTACGTTTGTGTGTATGCGTGTGTGTGTTGGTCACCGTGTAAGTCAACATCTTGGTTGACTTGGAAGAATGAGGCTTCATCTTTCTTACAAAGGATGTTGACGTAGAGGGCTCTGAGGAGAGAGAAAGGAAAGTGGGTTGTGGTTTGGTCTCCCCCAGAGTCATCTCCTCTGCTGCCTCTTCTCCTTGTTTACTCTGAAGAGAGGCAGACAATGTGTGGGTCCTGGACGAGGTTAGAAGATGATGGTATATTTGCCTCACTTCTTGGTTTATAGATAGGATATTTTTGGAGTCCGAGGACCCAGGATTCACACACCTTTCCCTCCCTCTCATCCCCCCTTTATTAAACAAATAGCCTAATAATAGACTGCGGTTTCCAGACTCCTTGTAGGGCCAGTCATTCCGATGAGGCTAAATTATTTCTGCCATTATCACGCATCTGCCCTCTCCTTCCCCATCAGTGACAACTTATTCTTCCTGAAAACAGCCCTGGTCCTAGACCATGAGCTGTCAGCTTCTGTTTGGTCTCTTTTTCTCTAACAAAGCCAGCATCTGTTTGAAGCGGGTGGGGAGGCAGATGCTGAGCTGGGAGTGGGGAGCATGTGAATTCCTCCCTCCCCCCACCCAGCTTGTCCTATGCCGGGAAATGCAGTTAAAATGAAAACCAAGGGCCATCTTGTTTAGCAGAGCCAAGAACATGAACCTATGTCCTTCTACACTGGTGCTCAGGTAGATGGTGTTCCCTGAAAACCACAGGTGGCCCAAAGCATTCCTAAGGCGAGAGAGCAGTGTTTCAGACTGGCATGACACTCTTTTATAGCCTGATGCCAGCCGTATTTTAGTCCATGCGTTAGCTGTCCAGTTGCTTCGTATGGACTGGGGCTGGCCGTGTGGGCCGACTCTGGTCCTCTGCACCCGTTGGTGGGGGAATCACAGGGACAGCTAAGACTGAGTCACAGCTGTGTCCCAGAGAATACAGCGGGCCAAAGTCATCAGTGCCTGGGATCTTGACACATCCTAGCAGGGAAGCTTCGGGGGGCCTGGGATTGTCTGCCTTGGTTATTGCCATATCACTGGAATCTGCCCATATGGAGCCAGAAATAGGTGATAAAGCCAAGTAGGTTCATGCTGGGTGGGCATCTGCCATCTGTGAGTAGGTAGGCAGGTCAGTTTATAAAGGTTCAGCCAAGTTGGGCTGCGGTGGGTGGTCCCAAAAGCACAGGCCTAATAGTACTCAGAACTTTGGAGTCAGGCAAATTGACATCAGAACCTTGGCCCCTCGTCTCGCTGTGGGCAAGTTCCTGTTACCTTGCATCAGTTTACACATCTGTGAAATGGGACTAATCCTAGCCAGTTCCTGTGGGAGCATTCAATGAGCTGTTTGAATCAGGGCTGTGTGTTCTACTTGGAATCTAGAGTGAACAGTGGCCCCTGGGGTGGGTTGTTCTGCCTTCTGGATGGCGGAGCACCTGGCCGTGTGGCTGCCACGGGCAGCTTTCCCCAGGTCCTGTCCTGGCTTGCTTTCTTCTTGTTTCATGTGCTTGTTCTGCAGCTGGACTTCGAGCCCCTTGGGGTCAGGAGCCCCATCCTAGATGGCTTTGTCTGCCCCAGCAGGTAACCCGGGGCTGAGCATGGAGCATGGGCTCAAACAATCCCTTATTGATTCAACCGCAGCCCAACTGGGACACCACAGTTGCTTTCTAGGCCAAGAAGTCCAAGTCACTCAGGATCCTGGAGTTGCATTCTAACCTGGAATGAACCAGGGAGTGAACAGGGGCTCGCTGGGCCATGACGCAGTGTGAGGGTCCAGGCATTGCACGAGCAAGGGGTTTGGAAGGAAAGTTCAATTCCCTGGCTGGCCGTTGGCAGGGAGGCGGGAGGGCTGGAAGTTGTCTGCCTGCTGGCCCGGGGCAGCTGCATGTGGGGACAGCTGTCTCAGCTTCGGACATAGGATCTGCCCCAAGATTAATAACAGAGCCTGGCCATGCCCGTGGGGAGCAGAGAGGGGCTTGGGTTACCGCGCACCAGGAAATTCGCCTGCCCCACTGACAGTGGGTGGGTAGCCGGCAGGATGGATGGGCTCTGGGGGCTGGGGGTGTCTGGGCAAGACAGCTCAGTGCGGGCCCAGCCAAATGCACCCCGATGGGATGCAAGCTGACCCTCCCAAGGGCCACTTTCTTTCCGTTGGACCCGAAACCGGCAGGAGCTGATCTCCAAGAATTATGTGAAGCGTTGGGAATGGAAACCAAATGTTGGTGTCAGGTAGAGAAAGCTGATGGAAGCTCTCGGCCCAGCAGGCCTGGGAGCAGCAGGGGTTGGGGCTCCGGTGGCCAGCACAGATGTTTAGGTGAAAGGGGGCCTGACATCTTCTTTCAAAAAAGGTTTATTTTCCCCCGATTATATTTATCATAGATCATTCGGAAAATATGGAAAAGTGGAAAGAAAGAAATAATTTATAATTCCATTTTTGTAGGTTTAAAAATTTTAATTCTTTTTATTGTGATAGAATACACACAACTTAAAATTTGCCACCTTAATCACTTTTACATGAACAGTTCACTAGCATTAAGTATATTCACATTGCTGTGCAACCATCGCCACTATCATCTCCAGACCCTTTTCATCTTGCAAAACAGAAACTGTGCAACCATTAGACACTAACCCCCCATTTCCTCCTCCCTGCCAGCCCCTGGCAACTGCCATTCTACTTTCTCTCTCTATGGTTTTGACTACTCTAGGTGCCTTGTATAAGTAGAATCATACAGTATTGGTCCTTTTGTGACTAGCATATTTCACTTAGCATAATGTCCTCAAGGCTCATCCATGCTCTAGCATGTGTCAAAATTTCCTCCATTTTTAAGGCCGAATAATATTCCATCGTATGGGTGGAGCACATTTTGTTTATCCATTCGTCTGTTGATAGACACTTGGGTTTCTTCCACCTTCTGGCTATTATAAATAATGCTGATAAGGACATGGGTGTACACATTTCTCTGAGTCTCTGCTTTCAATTCTTTTGGCTAGATACCTAGAAGTGGAATTGCTGGGTCATATGGTAGTTCTATTTTTAACATTTTTGAGGAACCATCACACTGTTTCCCATGGTGCCTGCACAATTTTATGTTCCCACTAACAGAGCAAATGGGTTCCGATTTCTCCACATCCTTACCAGCGCTTGTTATTTTGTAAATTTTTTTGGATAGTCGTCATCCTAGTGGGTGTAAAGCGGTGGTTTTGATTTGTATTTCTCCAGTGATTAGTGATGTTTAGCATCTTTTCACGTGCTTATTGGCCATTTGTTCATCATCTGTAGAGAAATGTCTATTTAAGTCCTTTGCCCAGTTTTGAATCAGGTTTTTTTTGTTGAATTGTCAGCGTTCTTTATATATTCTGGATATTAACCCCTCATCAGATATGTGATTTGCAAATATTTTCTCCCATTGTGTGGGTTGCCTTTTCACTCTGTTGACTGTGTTCTTTGATGCATAAAAGTTTTAAATGTTGATGTAGTCCAATTTATCTATATTTTCTTTCGTTGCTTGTGCTTTTCATGTCATATCCAAGAAATCATTGCCAAATCCAGTGTCGAGAAGCTTTGGCCCTACATTTTCTTTTCTATTTTGCCCTAGGCGTTTTGCTCTTTTAGGACTTACATTTAAGTCTTTGATCCATTTTGAGTAAATTTTTGTAAATGATGTAAGGTAAGGGTTCAATGTCATTCTATTACAACATCATTCTATTACGACGTCATTCTATTACGTGTGTATAATTTTCCCAACACATTTTGTTGAAAAGACTGTCCTTTCCCAATAATTCCATTTTTGAGAGCCATATTTCCTTTGGTATTTGCTGTGTGCTTGCATATATATATATATATATATATATATATATATATATGTTTATGTATAATTTTGCACAGTTGAGATCACACAGGATTTGTTAAGGAGGAAAGTCAATATATTTAGTCTTGGGTCCTGCCTTTTTTTTTTTTTTTTTTTTTTGTGGTATGCGGGCCTCTCACTGTTGTGGCCTCTCCCGTTGCGGAGCACAGGCTCCGGACGCGCAGGCTTAGCAGCCATGGCTCATGGGCCCAGCCGCTCCGTGGCATGTGGGATCTTCCTGGACTGGGGCACGAACCCGTGCCCTGCATCGGCAGGCGGACTGTCAACCACTGCGCCACCAGGGAAGCCCGGGTCCTGCCTTTTAACACATTCGCCTGGAAGCCTCAATGAAGTGGTCTTCAGTCATTATGTAGGTATTCCAGATGCCCAGGGTTTAGCAGGGACTGTTAAACGGTTGCTGAGTGTGCAGAAATGGTTCGGAGAAGGTTACTGTCTTCAAAGTCCAATAGAGGAGACTAAATGAACAATTATCACAGGACGTCTGGAGTCACAAAAGTCTGGACAAAGGGATACAAGGAAACAGAGGCAGGAGCAATGTGGTACCCAGGACAGCTGGGGAGGCTTCCCAAAAGGGGTGACATTTGAGGTGCCTCTGGAGGAAGAAGAGGCAGAGATGGGGAAGACGGAGGACAAGGAGTGAGCAAAGGCCCAGCAAGAGGGTGGGAGGGGGCCTGGCATGGTGTGGCCCTGGGTTCTGGGAACGAGAGACAGAAGCAAGGATGGAGGTGAGCATGGTTCACCCTGGGGGCCATGAGGAGCCTCTGGAGTTCTGGAAGGATTGGAGTGGAGTGATGTGGGCCACCAGATATGACGCCCATCAGAGCCTTGCAGCCATATAGAGTCAGGGGCTCATGTTATGTCACCAGTCTGCAGAGAGATGAGTACAGCTTGGCAAATGGTAAAATGGCAAATGGTAAAACCTTCCGGAGAATATCTCACCAGTCACAATTCACCACCACCCTCTTTCAAGGCCTGTGGAGGCTGAGGCATAATGTAGCGCAGGGGAGGTGATCTTGCCTGGGGGGTTTGTTTCTGAGGACAGTATAATTTGATGGCCAAGGGTCTGACTCGTAGTTTGAGTCCTGCCTCTACCACCTGCCAGCTGTGTGACCTAGGAGAAACCATTTCTTCTCCACAAGCCTCGATTTCCTCATCTGTAAAGTGGGGACAGCCATCATATCTACCCCAAAAGTGAAGGAGAAGATTTATAATAGACTTTATCACATTAGGAATTATTATTATTTTTTAAATTAATTAATTGATTTCATTTGTGGCTGTGTTGGGTCTTTGTTGCTGCGCGTGGGGTTTCTCTAGTTGCGGCGAGTGAGGGCTACTCTTCATTGCGGTGCGCGGGCTTCTCATTGCGGTGGCTTCTCTTGTTGCAGAGTAAGCGCTCTAGGCACGTAGCCTCAGTAGTTGTGGCACACGGGCTCAGTAGTTGTGGCGCATGGGCTTAGTTGTTCTGTGGCATGTGGGATCTTCCCGAACCAGGGCTCGAACCCGTGACCCCTGCATTGGCAGGTGGATTCTTAACCACTGTGCCACCAGGGAAGTCCCGGAGGAGAAGATTAAACAAGAAAAGTCTTCAAAACACTTGGTATTATCCATCTTGGATCATGTGTTTTAACTTCTAATTTCATTTGTAAACTTTTATGAAAGTTGCATATGTACATAGTTTCGAGAAGCAAATAGTTCTACAAGGCTTAAAATGAAAAACAACAGCCCTCCCTCATCCACTTCCTTTCTCATGTTCTCCAGAGACAACCACCCCGACTCTTTTAACTTTTCATATTTTTAGTATGTGCACCCACATCTCTAAGATACGTAGTTACATTGCTACAGCTTGATTTTTCTGTTTCGGGCATTAGGTATCAGTTTTCCACTATGAAAGGTGAGAGTGGAGCATCTTCCACACGCTGCCCTCCCCTTCACACACATTTCCTGTGCCCCCATTTTCCCAAGACACTTTATGTCACAATTCTAGTTAGCATAATACTCAGGTCTTACATTTTATGCCAAGTGATAGCTGAGCCATGCAGTGTGCTACGATGGCTTTTCCTGAACACATTTTTGACCCTTCTTGTTTTTGTTCACTTAGCTTTTCTGTGTTTTTATTAATTCATCTCCAAACTCTCTCCCAGTTGTGCAGATTTCCTCCTGACACTTCATGAGCTATTCCATTACTTTCATCTTCTTCCGGCAATTGCTCCTTGAACCTCTGATCTGCTGCGATCTGGGCAGGTAGAAACCTACAATTTTGGGATTGCTCTTCACCAACAGCCTGGGAATTTCCTTTGCCCCCAAGCTTCCTCCCTGTATTGGGCACCCTCTTTCCTACAGTTCATATCCACTCTTTTGGGTTTGCTGCCTCATTGTGATGGAACACATCCTCCAGTAGCTTTCTGAGAAAAGGTGGCATGTTTACGAGGCTTAAGGTTAGGTGTTCTACCCAAGAGCCAAGGCTGAGACATTTATATATTTCTCCTGCCTGCCTTGTCCACGGGGCTTTACACCAGGGTTTCCCACTGACTTCCCATCATCCTCAGGTTAGACTGCCAGGGATCCATAAACCCAGCAATGTGAGCTTATTCCTCTGGATTCATACATTTTATTAGTTTCTGGCCTCTTACAAATTCCTTTCCTTTCTCTCCAACTTAGCCATGCACTCAGTAATATGTGTTTTTGATATTTTAACCAGCATCATTAGTTGTGCTGAACCAGGAAGGATTTTGCGCACAAGATAAGGGCCTTGGGTGGGGGAGGGGAAGAGGGACCATCTGGGGAAGATAAGAACTAGAGCCTTTCTTCAAAGGCCACAAAGAAAATTGCCTGTAGGGAATTCACACTCAGACACTCCAGGTGGGCCTATGAGTACCAGGAACTATGGAGCTGACTGAGGCAGAGTCAACTTTGCATGGTCCAGGGGCTCATATGGGTCAGACACCCCCTGGGAGCAAAGACCCAAACTTCAGCCCAGTCACAGGTGCAAACAACCGGGGACAAAAGCAAGGGACAAAAAAGTGAACACACAAGTGAACGCCTGACCCACCATCTTCCGGGAAACTGAGGCCCTGGCCTCACCTCTCCTCAGGGGCAGGTCTGTAATTCCGAGTTGTCCTGGAGCAAAGTCCTCTTCTGTGCTTTGTTCCCACCAGACCAGCTTTCCAGAAGCCACTTTAAAGAAGCCACAGAGGCCACCAGCTTTAGGGGTCTTGCTTTTTCCTTTGAAGTGGGAGTGGGCGGAGAAGGAGTTTTCCAGAAAATTCCTTGAGGCAGCCTCAATGTAAATATCTGGTGAGGTCTTAGGAATTGGGAACTGCTTCTCTGGGGCCGGGAAGCTGAGGGCCCGCTGCAGAGGGCTTGGGTAGAGGGGTGGGAAAGGGCCTGGCCAGCTGGGGCCTCCCACACACCCCCAGAGCTCCGCTCCCCTCTCTCCTCCCCTGTGGCTCCAGGATTCCCTCCGAAGAGCATCCCCCCTCTGTAGGTCTCCTCTTTGGCCTGTGCCCTTTGCCCCCACCCTGCCTCTCCAGCCTGACCTGCTAACCAAAGCCTTCTGTGCGAGGTCAGCGCTGCCTGGCGGATGCCTGGGGGATGGGGAAGCAGAAGGGAAGGGGGATGGGGAGAGCCCCAGCCTTCAGAGCCGGAGCAGATGGCGAAGAAAAGAAGCTTGTTTTCCTCGCCGGGGGTCTGGTTCCAGTACAAGAGGGCAGTTTCTACAGTCTCGGGAGTTTGCTTGCACACAAGCACACGTGGGAATGTGTGAGTGGGGGGGGTGGGTCACCCCCTTTTTGCTGGAAGTGCTGGGGCCTGCTGGGGATTCTGGTTGTTGTTTACCTTCCTGAAGGCCTGACTCTGTCTGGGCTGTGAATTCATCCCGGGCAGGGGCCGTGACCCACCCCCCTAGTTCCTGTGTACCCTGGGTGTGTGTCGGCACAGATCTGGTTGAGTGACAGCTGGTCCCAGGAGACTTCAGGCGGAAAAGAGCGTCTTCGTCTTCTCCAAGGCTCTCTCGGGGAGGGAGCCATCTCTGCATTTGGACCCAGGTCTAGAGGACTTAGAGCTTAGAGACAGCGTCTGTCCTGCTCACTGAAGTCCCTGGAACACCCTCGATGCCTGATTATAATGGCAAACACTTCATTCGTGCTTATTCTGTGCCAGGCCGTCTTCTTCCTGTGTTACGTATATTGACTCATTCCTCACAATGACCCCACAGGTTAGGTGCTGGTATTATCCCCATTTTCTAGGTAGGGAAACTGAGGCCCAGGGATGGAGAAGTCACTCTGGGCTTCACAGCAGAGCTGGGATGTGGGAGGTGGGTGCCGAGGCGGGAGAGTTCTCCAGATTGGTGGAAACACAGGAGCAGAGGCGCCCCGAGGGCAGCGGGTCTGGCCCTTTTGAGCCATCCGCACCCACCCCTGCGTCCTGTCTGTAGGCACCTTCCAACAGTTCCTTTCTTTTTGTATCAGTTGTTTTGTACTGCACGCCTTCTGTATTAACTAGGGACCGAGTTTCCCAAAACCAGGCTTATGGTCACATCTGGGAACCCCGGAAAGGTGGCAAAGGTCTGTGACCCAGTTCCCACTTGTCTGAACTGAACCTCCCTCCACAGGCCTGTGTGGCCACCGCTCGGCTGTGTGGCCTGGGGCCAACTCTGTGTAGGAGGTGGAATAAAAGCCCCCAAAGATGTCCACATTCTACTCCCCAGAGCCTGTGAATATGTTACCTTACGTGATAAAAGCGACTTTGCAGATGTGACTAAAGGAAAGCTGTTGAGGTGGAAGATGTTCCTAGATTCCAGGTGAGCACAAGCTAATCACACCGCCCTTCTAAGAGGGAGGCAGGAGGGCAGATGTGACGACGGAATTAAGAGGTCAGAGTGATGTGAGGAAGGGGCCTTGAGCCAAGAACTGCAGGCAGCTTCCAGAAGCTGGAAAAGACTCGGGACAGATTCTCCCCTAGAGCCTCCAGAGGGAACCAGCCCCATCGACGTCAGCCCTGCCGACACCTTGACTCCAGCTCAGGGAGACTGATTTAGGACTTCTGGCCTCCAGAGCTGTAAGATAATAAATGTATATCATTTTACATTGCTAAGTTGATGGTAATTTGTTACAGCGGCCCTAGCACACCAACACGCCATGTCCCCACTCTGAACCACAGTCTCTTCATCTGGAGAATGCTCACAGCACCCACGTCCTGACTCCAAGGCTCTGGGGGTCAGAAAGCAGGAGACCTTCCATTCTTCCGGGCTGTTGCTGGAACTTACTGTCACCTAAAGCAGGTTTCTGCCCATCAGCGGATGAATGGATAAAGAACACGTGGTATTGACGTGCAGTGGAATATTATTCAGCCTTTAAACAGAAGGAAATCCCGCCATTTGTGACAACACGGATGGAACTGGGAGACAGAATACTAAATGAAATAGGCTAGGTGCAGATGGACGAATACTGCATGAGGCCACTTATAGGAGGGACCTAAACTAGTCAAATTTATAGAAGCAGAGAGTGGAATGGTGGGAGGAGGGGCAATGGGGAGGTACTAGTCAAAGGCTACAAAGATGAGTAAGTTCTAGAAATGCTGTGTAGTTAACAATGCTGTAGTGTGTGTTTAAAAATTTGCCAAGAGGGTAGATCTTGCGTTAAGTGTTCTTACCGCAGAATAATAGTAATAATAATCAGGATGATAAGTAGGGCAGGAGGAAACTCTTGGAGGCAATGGATATGTTTGTGGCATAGATTGTAGTGATCGTTTCCCTAGCGTACCCTTACCTCTGAATTCATCAAGTTGTATCCATTAAATATGTACAGCTTTCTGTATGTCAATCATACCTCAATAAAATGGTTTAGAAGAAGAAAACAAGCGGGTTTCCAGGCCTCACTGTTGTGAGGTCTCTTCTGGAGGGGAGAGACCCCTACCCAGAGGAGTTCTAACCAAAAGCTCGGCAACCCCACCACAGGCCTGATTAAAAGAAACCTTTCTAGCAGGAAAACTGCACGTCATTAGTTTTCAGCTTTTTCTTGTGTGAACGACCGTTGGGAGGCCTGGTTCACAGCATCCTGCAGCTTGGGATGCATTTAATTTTCTATCTTGATCCCATGGCAAAACCCACAGATAGGAGTGCATTAGCCGGCCTGGTCCTGGCGGCCGCGCTCCTGGGATGGATGAGCTGCAGATGTAAGGGCCCTCCTGAGCTGCCCTGTGGGAATCACCTGTCTGCGGGCGTTCCTAGAGGGACAATGGCACTGCAGAAACAAACCAAGAACTTGAAAGTGCGTCTCTCTGCCAGATGCCAGGGGAAAGGGGCAGTTCTTCTCCGGTGATTTTGTGTCTTTCTTGTGGCCAGCCCTGTGGTGCCTGGAGGACTTGGGCAAAGCCGCCAGATGAGAGGCGAAAGGTGAGGGGAAGGTGAGCTGCCCGAACAGGGGAACATCTGCCTTCAGTCACAGCGGAGAACAAAGTGGGGCTGAGGAATTACATTGGACCACGCTTCTCTGGAGGCTGCAGCCTTCTGGTGGGGTCTCAGCCCTGGGGTCGTGCACACAGGGGCTCTGGAGAAAACCTTCTGGAACTTAGCTGTGTTCACGTCCTGCCCTTGCTTACAATCTGTTCTGAGGGCTCCCCCCGGCCTCGGGCCAAGGCTGGAACCCCGAGGCCACTCCAGCCACATACAGCTTCTCTGGCAATTCTAGCGCTTTCAAGCTTTTGCAAATGACCATCCTCTTCATGAAAGTTCCTCAGGCCCGTCTCGGAGTCAGGCTGATGCTGGATGCTGGGGTCCTTCCCCTCCGCCCAGGATCGTGTGCATCCTGGGAGGGACCTGGGAGGCCTGGACCAGTGGCAGCAGGAGTGAGAGGGTGACGTAGCAGCCCAGTGGGTGCTGAGGAGACAGCATAAAGCCCTGGTGCAGGCGAGGGGGCCGAGATGCTGGGGAATGGTGCCGTTTGCTGAACGAAGGGCCGAGGTGTGGGGAAGGGAAGTGGGTTTGGTGTGATGCTGGGTTTGCATCTGAGCCTGGGGAGGGTGCAGTGCCCGGACGTCCTGGAGAAGATGACGGGGGGCCTTCCCCATAGAGGTCTGGAGTGGACGAGATCCCTCCAGGCGGGCATAGAGGGAGAAGGGGGAGGGTTCATGGGATCTGCGGGACCCCGACATCTAGATGAGGCTCAGAGAGGGCGGAGGAGGGGAGAAGTTGACAGGGTTCAGAGAGTCAGGAGGGGAGATTTGGGAGACAGGGACTGAGGCGCAGGCGTGTGGACTCCTCTTTTGAGAACTGCGACCCCGAAGAAGAGGAGGAGAGAGAAGGACGAACCCTGGGCATGGGGACCCGGATCTGGTGCGAGAGCCTGGAACATGCAGGTCACTGGAGTAAGATCCAGTGGAGAATGGACATGAAAGCATGGAATATATAGGAGTTGGGAGGTGGGGGGACACCTGGCATGGCCTCTTGATCCCAGGTGAGCTGAGAGGCGGAGAGGCCACCTGCTTCCAGGTGAGTGGGAGGGGGAAGACTCAGCCCTGGTAAGCCTGGAGGACGCTGGGGAAGAAGCCAAGGCAGTGTGCGCCTGTGGGCTCAGCGTTCTCAGTGGATTGGGAGGTGAGCGGCCTGCAGGTGGGGGGAAAGGAGAGGAGGGGAGGGGAGGACAGCAGAGCATCTTGGTGGGGGACCAGGAAAGACTGAGCTGCCACCGGCATGGAGGGCCCTGGGGGGACCAGGCAGGACGTGGCTCTGGGGGATCAGAGTCCCTGGGCAGTGGGGCAGGTCCGGGGTGGTTTGACCTTACCATCCCTCCCCGGCAGAGCCAGGCATCTCCTCCTTAGGGCTCCCCCAGCATCCCAGGTCCTGGCCTGTTCTCATCACCTGCCTCCTACTTCTGTGGTCCTTCGCATCGTCTGTGTCCTTCCCCCAGATCGCAGATCTCCTTCCTGCTCTGTCAGCCTGTGACCACGTCAGGGGCTGGTGCCTAGAAAGGGCTTAATAAAAGTTAATAGACGGGGACTTCCCTGGTGGCGCAGTGGTTAGGAATCCGCCTGCCAATGCAGGGGACACGTGTTCGAGCCCTGGTCCGGGAAGGTCCCACATGCCACGGAGCAAATAAGCCCGTGTGCCACAACTACTGAGCCTGCGCTCTAGAGCCCGCGAGCCACAACGACTGAGCCTGGGTGCCACAACTACTGAAGCCTGCACGCCTAGAGCCCGTGCTCTGCCACAAGAGAAGCCACCACGGTGAGAATCCCATGCACCGCAACAAATAGTAGCCCCCGCTCGCCGCAACCAGAGAAAACCCACGTGCAGCAATGAAGACCCAACGCAGCCAAAAATAAATAAATAAATTTATATTAAAAAAAAAAGTTAATGGACCAAATGGCTCACCCTCAGGAGCTCAGAGTGTCTTTGCTCTGGAAGCCGCAGTTAGACGGGGTGAGTGGACAGTCGTTCACTTCTGTGCCTGACATGCCCCACACGGTGGCTCTGCTTTGCTGGAAATGCTCTCCGAGCCCCTAGCTGGGGGATGATTTTGGAGACCCAGGTGTTTAAAGAACTACCTGCCTGGAAAGGATGTAGGGCTAAGGCTTTCCCTGACACCGCCAGTCCTGTGGGTGGTAGAAGCCTGGCCCGGGCCGGCTGGAGGACGTGGTACCTTGCTCGGCCAGTCCAGTTTCCCAACTGTTCTGGCTTCTGGGCGAGAGGCAGTGTTGCTCGGGTCCTTCTGCCGAGGTGGGGGTGATGGCCTCTGTAATAGTCCCCCAGCTCTGATGCTGCCTTGTGAGTTCCATCTGCTGCTGAGGAGGAGGCAGAGGCCCAGAGAGGGATGGGGCCTGTACAAAGTCACACAGCAATTCCTGCAGCTGGACCCCCCAATCCAGAGCTCTGGAAGCTCTTGTGAGGAAGACCCCTGGAACCCACTGGCTGATCTCAGATGGAAAGGGCAGGATCCGCTGTTGTCTACCCATGTTTCCCGGCTACCTGCTGGAGGGGTTAATGGGCCATCCATGAGTAGTGCTGATAGCAAGATACCTCTAAAAGGTAGGAAACAAAGGCAGATTTGAGAAATGGTGATCCCAAAGAAAAGGCAAACTTCACAAACAGCAGGATGTAATTCGGAACACTGCACTCATTCTCCTGGATTTTGCCCTTTGCAGGGGAATTGAGGCATTCCGTAGAGACTCCGACAGCTGTGGGTTTCTGGGGTGTCATGGGCCACCCAGCTGGGCCTGGTGTTTAGAGCCGGAACCCCTTTCCTTTGGAAGGGATGCAGGTCCAGAAGGTGTTCTGCTCACAGGAGACTCGCTTGGTCGTAATTGTGTGTGATCCTCGGCGGGTATCAAATACCAAATTCCACAGTCAGTCCCTTTCAGCCGTCACATTCCTCAGATTCTTATCAGTTTTTTTTTCCTCAAGTGAACACTGGGAACCACTCTCCCCGCTGATTGCAGAAGGAGGGGAGAAAATTAAAAACAGGAGTCCTGGCTTTCGTCCCCGACTCTGCCACCAGCTTGCCATCCACCTTGGGTCCTTCCCTTCTTTTCTCACCTGTAAAGAGAAGGGGTTGGGACAAGATGATCTTTGCAAAATCTCTTGTGGTACAAAGCTTTCGTAATCCTCCATCCAAGTCCATAGCAAGATGCCGTCTGGAAAATACACCTAAACAACATTCCGACTGCTTCACCAAGCAGGAGAATTTTCCAGCACATCTGCAGTGGTGGGAGCTTAGCAGTGGCGGCCTTTCCATGTGTCCCCTCCCTCACGGGGCACCGTTCCTTCCCCTGAATGTTGCAGCAGAGATTCTCAGAGATGGGCATTCTGAGTTCCAAGGGGCTGGGCCCTCAGGGGAATGTTCCAGTAGTTTGCATCTCCCTGCCCAGCAGTCTGCTGTATGGCCTTTGGCCGTACCTGTTGGCATCAGTAACCATGACTGTCACTACCACTGATTTTCCTTTACAAGTCACAAACTGCTTACACATTCGTTTATTTTCATGGATCCCAGGCTGTGTGCTATTATTCCCATTTTAGAGAGGAGGCCCCAGAGGCTCGGGTGCCATGAAGCCCGTTCAGCTAGGCAGAGCAGAACCAGGACTGGAGCCCGGCTCTCCTGACCCACCCACATCCTGGGCATTTTCCACATCCCATAGTGTGTGGGGTCACGCAGCTAGTCAGGGGCCTTGCATGAGGCAGGGGCTCCATGGACATTTGTGCAAATCGGCGAGTGATGCCCCCTTGGCCCCGCCATGCAGGGCCAGCGTCTTGGTTGGCATTCAACAGTAGGAGTCTTGAGGCACGTGCTATGCTGATGTTTATGGAAGCGAAACATTTGTATCCCAAGGATCCTAAAACTCCAAACCAAGGAGGTGGTCAAGCCAGAGCAGTCTGACGCTCACAGACCCGGATAGAGTCTCTGAAACTGTCCATCATCTAGTGGAGAAAGAAAATGCAGATACTATTGGGTAAAGAGCAAAGTCTTCCTTTGTCCCAGAAAAGATAGAGCTAGTTCAGGATCATGATTATATTTCCATTATTAAGTACAATCAACGGAAGTGCTCAGTAAACGTCACTTATCCCCGCAATGAGTCCGCAAGGTGCCGCGCATCTGTTCTGGACCTGCCAATGGTCCTCGTGTCCACTGGGGCACCAGGATGCGTTTGGTCGGTGAGTGACCTCTGCGGAAAGCGGAGCTTTCTTGTGTCCAAGATCAGGACAGGATCTAGCAGCGTCTTTCTCAAAGACACAGTCCTTCGTGGTCTTTCTTAAGTGCACCGTCTCTCAAAACCACCTGCTGACTCAGATTCTGTGAGGACGGGCCCCAGGAATATGCATGTGTAATAGGTTTCCGGGCGATGCTGAGTAAGGAAGGTGACCCTATCCACTTGAAGGAAGTTGGAAGCTAAAGCAGGAGTAAGAGTAACGTTTACTGAGCGCTTACGATGTGCCAGGTTCAGGGGTTCTCGTGAAAAGTGCTGGTCATGGGACCACTAAAGTGCTTGGCCAGAGGGCATCTCAGTGCGTGGTCCTCGTAAACGTGGGCAGGAACTCTGACCCCATGCAACGCGTTTGGCCCCATCTTCTCACAACTTGTGGCAGAATGCTCAAAACCACATGGTCTGTTCGGCCAAATCATATACTCCCTTAGCTGCCCTCCTCTGAATGGGTAATTCAACCCCTAAGTAGCTGATGTTCTGTGCAAGGCTCTTTCCAGCCTCCTCTCAGTGGGAGGAGGCCTCAGGAATTCTCAGCTGTGGAAGGTGCTAGAGGATGAATGCAGACAATAATTAAGTGGGAGGAAGCCCAGAGGCTGCCTGTGTCACAGCCGTGCTCCCTGGGGCTTGCCGGCTCTCCAGCCCGCCCCCACCCCCTACGCAAATCTGCATTCGCCCTCCAAGCCTCCGTGCACGCGGGACCCTGGAGTCTGTGCCATCGCCCTCCTTTTTTACAGAAACGTTTGGTCAGTTGCCGCGGGGCTTTCGGATCAACATCTTTACCTCTAAAAGTCAGTGACCTTAAATGTCCTTAAATTCCTCCCCAGTGTTGCCTTGAAACGGACCGTTCCAGTAAAAACGCCTGTGAGGAGATGCAGGCAAATTGACCCGCTTATCCAAACACTCCTACTGGTTTTTGTGCCCTGAAAACCCATCAGGCCTTAGTGTAACGTACACTCAGCTATCCTTACATAAACAAAACCCTAACTCCGGACAGTGGTTTCGGTGGATGAGAGATGAGAGACGGAGAGCAGCGTCAGCCGTACAGACACTTACTTTGTTGGGAGACAGCGCGTAGTGGTCCGTGGGTTGGCCCCGTTTGGATCCAGGTGGTAAAGCCCATTTCAGGGGGCTTCCGCCGGGCCTCGGCTGGTCCCTTCATGGTCTGTGCCCGTTTATCCCAAATGGGCTCAGCCTCTGCCCTCCCCCCTGCCACCAGAGGGTCCTCCTGGAACCCCACTGACCGGGTTCCCCTCTCATTTAAAAATCTTCCGAGTCTTCCGGTGGCCTGGGTTCGATCCCTAGTCGGGGAACTAAGATCCCGCGAGCCGCACAGCGCAGCCAAAAAACCCCCAAAATCTTCCATGCCTTACCTCCTCTTTTCCAATAGGGTGAGTCTCCATGCTCTTTGAGGATCAATTGTGTATCTTCACCCTCCATCCGCCAAGTGGGTGTCCTGCCTCTGCTCACCGTTCCCCTCCCAGGACGGGGCGCCCACTACAAACGTGCGGGCAGCTCATTGCACCCATGGCCCACCCTCCGGAAGCAGTACCTCCCCAGCCTGAGTGGAAGTCTGCCTTCTGGTGGGTGTCGTGTTCTGACCCGACTCCAGGCCCTCTGAGGCCCCACGAGCAAGTGTTGTCTAGCTCCCCTGCACTTATCTTGGCGGAGGGGAGAGCTGGCCTCCCAGAGCTGCCTCCCGCCACCACGGCCGTCAGCTTATTTCTGCTCAGTATATCTGAACGCTCCATCGTCGACAGGCCTCCACTGCTGGAGAGGGCAGATGTGGACCCGAGGGGTGTGGGGCCGTCCCCTCCACGTCACCAAACCTTGGGCTTCTGACCTGTCCTCCTCCCATGGACACTCACTGCTCTGCAGGCCAACCTTCCCCTCCTCCCAACCCTGGTGTCCCCTGCTCAGAGGACAGCGGTCGCAGCCCTCTCCTCCCAGTGCACTGGCTCTCAGTTTGTTCCTTTTCCCGTTGGGGCTCACGGCAGACACCAGGTGGGGTCTCCAGGAAGCAGATTCTGAGATGCGGTCCAAGAGGGAGGACGTGTATTGGGGGCGCCTCTTAAGATTGATGCCCGTGGAAGGGAGGGGCAGAAGCAGGAGTTAGAAGGAGAAGGTGAGCTTTGATGTGGACCCAGTGACAACTACCATTGACCTCCAGGGGGCCCTGCACCTACAATGGCCCTTCGAGTTGTCCTGAGGTCCATATGACTGAGCCTTTCATCTTGTGCAGGGACCAGACACTGGACAGGGCCCCAGGAAGAGCCGGCCCTTGGGCAAGGTGGTTCTGGGCAGCTGAGGTCTAAAGACCCTTCACTGAGGGGGATCTGGGTGGCACAGCCCAGGGTCCACCATATGTGGGCCAGTGCAGAGGGGAGCGGGGATGTTCCCGACGTTATTCTGCTCTCAAGACGGCCTGAGAGTGCCTTTGCTTTCCGCATGCTGCACAGACCTCTGACTCACGCCTCTGACTCACAGTGAACTTATTGTTGGCGAGAACCACTGCGCCCCATCTGGGGCCTGTCCGCTGGGTTTTGGGGCTGCAGTGCAGGACTCCACATTTGCCTGGTCATGTTTCATCTTGTTAGACTTGGCTCCTTGCTCTGGGCTGGGGAGATCTAGCTTGGATCCTGACCCCCTCCCAAGACCCAGGCCCTGCTTCTCCCAGCTCCTGGGCTTCCGCGGTTTCTCTCAGCAGCCCCGCTGCCTTCGTCATGGTCTGTGGCACGGCCCTCTCCCGGCAGCACGGCCCCAGGTGGACAGACCACCGTATGCCGAGACCCACGCACTCAGGGTGAGCTCTAAGTCAATTCGGCAGGGTAGTCAGGGGGCTAAGGGCTGGGCTCGAATCTGGGTTGTCTGTTGACTTGTTGGGTGGCCTTGGATGTGCCTCGGTTTCCTTACCTGGAAAACTGGCAGAACAGCAGTTCTGACCACCCAGGATTGTGTGAGGCTGAATGGAGGTCTGATTTAGGTAAACGCAGGGACGAGGGGGTAGGGGACGGGACCGGCTTGGAGCCCACCCTGTGAGCCCTGCTGTGGCCTGAACTGCCCTCAACAGTTGTCCCAATGGTTTCACGCATGAGGTGGGGGCCGTCCCCTCTGCTTGCTGTTTTGCATGTGAGGTGGTCCCCTGAGGCACACGGCTCATAAGGGCCTGCCACGGGATGCTGTATTTGCTGTCTAACTCTGCTGTCCTCACTGGCAAGGTGGATACAGCTTGGGGTTTGGAATTAGAAGGCTGATCTTCAAGACCTAAGATAAAAGGTATAAACTTCCAGCTACAAGATAAACGAATCTCAGGGATAAAATGTACAGTATGGGGAATATAGTCAATGATAGCGTAAAAACTTTGTATGGTGACGGATGGTAACTAGACTTATCGTGGTGATCATTTTGTGAGGTATAGAAATACCGAACCACTGTGTTGTACACCTGGAACTAACACAGTGTTGTAGGTCAGTTATACTTCAATTACTTCAAATACTTCAAAAAAAAAGAAAAGAACCTAAACTGACCACTTATCACTGTGTGACCTTGAGTCTCCCCTGCAGTCTGGGGTTCCTTCTTTGTAGAATTCCTACCTGAGACTTGTTGAGAAGATTAAACAAGGTCACGTATGTGTGTGAGTTGACTAGGGCAGCCATAACAAGGTACCACACAGGGGGCAGCTGAAACAACAGAAGTTAATTTCCTTAAAGTTCTGGAGGCTGGAAGTCCAAGATCAAGGTGCTGACAAGGGTGCTTTCTCCTGAGGCCTCTCAGATGGCCACCTTCTGCCTGTGTTGTTCACATTCGCATCCAAACTTCCTCTTTTTTTTTTGCAGTACGCAGGCCTCTCACTGCCGTGGCCTCTCCTGTTGCGGAGCACAGGCTCCGGACGCGCAGGCTCAGCGGCCATGGCTCACGAGACCAGCCGCTCCGTGGTATGTGGGATCTTCCCGGACTGGGGCACGAACCCGTGTCCCCTGCATCGGCAGGCGGACTCTCAACCACTGCGCCACCAGGGAAGCCCCAAAACTTCCTCTTCTTATGACACCAGTCCTATTGGATTAGAACCCACCCTAAGGCCCTCACTTTAATGTAATTATCTCTTTAAAGACCCTATCTCCAAATACAGTCAGATTTTGAGGTAATTGGGGTTAGGGCTTCAGTGTATGGATTTGTGTGTGAGGGGGACACAATTCAGCCTATAACAGTATGTGAAACTGCTTTGCCAACCGTAAAACAGGTCTTGGGGGGGCTTCCCTGGTGGCGCAGTGGTTTAGAGTCCGTCTGCCGATGCAGGGGACACGGGTTCGTGCCCCGGTCTGGGAGGATCCCACGTGCCGCGGAGCGGCTGGGCCCGTGAGCCATGGCCGTTGAGCCTGCGCGTCCGGAGCCTGTGCTCCGCAACGGGAGGTGCCACGGCAGTGAGAGGCTCGCGTACCGCAAAAAAAAAAAAAAAAAAAAGGTCTTGGGGTACTGGGCCTGACTCTGCCCACAGAAGAGGGTCTCTGTATGGTAAGGATCCTGGCAGGCCGATTCTGCTTGCACCAGAGTTGTTCTTCCTGTCGCTGGAAGGGGCTGGGAGCTGGCTCCTCTGCCTGCATCTCTCGGGGAACCAGCCCAGGCCCTGTGGGCTCTTGGTCGTGGGTGTGGCCTCAGCGTCATCTGAATTGCCTGTCCACTTGGCCATGGCCTTTAGGTTGCAAACCTCATTTCTCACAGAGTTTCTTGAGCCAAGCTGGCAGGCAACCCCCCTGGAATTGGCCTCTGTAGGGGTCAGGCAGGTGTGGTCAGGTAATAGAACAGTGAGGGCCAGGTGGAGAGGGGCCTGACACAGGACACCCCCAACCTTGAGGTGGGTGGCTGCAGCCACAGGAGCAAACCCCACGGTGCCGAGCCCGAGAAGCAGTTTTTGGTAAGAGAGTGAGTGAATGTGGATGGGAAAAGGTCCCTCTGGGATGCGGGGCTTGGGGTCAGATGAGCACCCCTTTATGGGGCCTGCTGTCTTCCGGAGCCTGTGGTCATCAGGTGTGATGAGGGTTAAGATAGAGGCATGCAAGGGGCCCTGTGGAGCAGGGGGTCAGGGAGGGCTTCCAGGAGGGGACAGAGCCTGAATGGAGATGGGTAGGGTAAGAGTTGGCTGAGTGAAAGAAGGTGGGATGGCATGCCAGGGAGGACAAAGTGACAGCATAAATGGCAAGATGGAGCGTCGTGGGAGGTGACAACGGGGAGGTGGGTGGGAACCGTGGAGGATGGGGAACTATGAAAGGGTTTCCAGAGGCCGGGTGACAGGGCCAGATTTGTGGTTTAGGGAGCGCCCTCTGGTGGCACCTCGAGGAGATTGCAGGGAAACAGGGCGGATGCTGGCCGACCAGCGAGGGCCTGGCTGTGGGAATCAGGACTGTGGGACCAGGGCTGGGATGCAGGCAGAACTTGCCTGACGTGGGGGCTGATCAGCCATGGAGAGTAAGGGAGGGAAAATGTGGGTTCTGTGGCGATTTGCCTCTGGGGGTTCTGGGTCAGGGGACCGGGAACTTACTGGTGCTGGTCACCAAGATGGAGCGAGAAGGGGTTGGATAGCGATGGTCTCCGTAGTGGATGGATTGAAATGGTGTGTCCTGAGGTGTTCCGTGGGCTATGAGGATGTGTGTCCATGCAAGTGGGGCACATATGTTGGGGTTCAAGAGGAAGCATTGAGGTGATGCCACACTGGGGTGGAGCAGAGCATGGGACAGTGACGTGGGGGCAGACTGGGTGGTCCTCTTGGGAAGGGAGATCACTGTCAAAGCCCTCTGGCTTGGTTCAGGCTCAGAGTCCTGGGGGTGGAGGGGAAGGTGAGATCAGGTCCCAAAGCAAAGCTCAGATAGGACTGGGGCTCATGGGCCAGTGCGGGAGGGGGTCCCAGGGTTAAGGGGAGAAGGGCTGATGTGGTGGCATCCCCCGGGTGAAATAGATGGGTTGGTTAGTTATGTTCAGAGGTGGGCATGGGCTGGCGGTGTCCTGAAGACCCCTCCATTCCATCATGACATGATTTCCTGAAAGCACTTAGCACTTGTTTTCCCCAAGGACTCTAAATTAAGGATTTCACGGCTTGGCCAAGCCACAGAGCCAGACACATAGCGTGGCAAAAGCTGCTGCAGGAGCAGCCCCCGGGCCTGGTGGAGCAGGGCCAAGTTAGCTTCTCTTCCCCATCAGGGAGCGGGGCCTCCCCTCATAAGACAGACCTGGAGGGGAGCAGATCTGTCCCTAAGGCTGGGAGTGAGTTTCCCATCCTGGACCCTCCACGAGAGCTCAGCTGAGGAGGGTTGTGGGGGAGATGATGAAGGGAGGTCGCTGAGATGATGCCCCCAAATAAAGCCAGTCCTGCCCCATCCTGATGAAGGCTGCTGAGGCCACCCTTACTTCTTAGGCAGTTTGAAGACCAGCCCTGCCACTCCCAAAATCTCTGCCCTTGGGTCAGTCCTTCCAGTAGGGTCACAGAAGGGATGTACTCCTGCCAAGCCTGTCTCTGGACGGAGTCATCCTGTAGCCCTTACAGCCTTGTTCACCCATCATTGTGCACCCACCATGGTCAGGGGTGGGGGTGGTGGTGGGCGGTGGTGTGATGCCACCCACAAAACAGGAGACATAGATATGATACTCAGGAGACAGGGATCCTAAGGGGGACCGTATATGGGAGCAGAGTGCCTGACACCGAGATTCCCTGGAACTGCGGGTGCCTGGAGATGAATGGGGTTTAGAATTCCATCTGAAAATGCCCGGAGCCCTCTTTGCTTGTCTCTGCCTGCCTTCTTCGTTGTTTTTGGCCAGGTTTTAATTTTGGGAAACCATTTACAGCCCATTAAAAGATCAAATGTCTGGAGATGATGAATCAAGGCATTTGAAAATGTTTTCCAGTTCATAGCTCATTTCCCTATAGAAAGCTCTGACCCAGAGGTGGCTGGACTCTGTCTGTTCCACATCGCCAGGGGCAGATCTCAGGGTGGAGCATTGTCCTTGGATTGGACAGCAGTTCATCCCGAAGAGACTCATGCTGAATGTCCGAGGTGGTACTGATGCTCCCTGGTAGAGATGGAGGAGGGGTCCAGGCCCAGTTTCCCTGAGTAACTAGCAGAGGCAGTGGTTTGTATTGTACAGGTGGGACCCTACTGGCCGCCTGGGCAGGAAGGCTGGATTCCCTTCCCAGCTTGGCCTCTGATTTGAGCCATGGGCAGTGAGGTTTCATCTCTCAGTACTTCTTTTCCCATCTGCAAAATAGGAAGGGCAGTCCTTACACTTGTATGAACGTTGTGGGGTTTCAGTAGCCAGGTAATCAATCATGACCCCTGGGGGTATGTAGTGCCACATGGATCTGCTCACTTAGTCCTCACAATAACCTTGAGAGGTAGAATTTTTTTATTTAACTGAGGCTCAGAGAGGGAACATCACTTTGCTCAAGTCACACAGCAGACTGGTGGCAGAACCAGGTCTCCTGATGCCTTTGGGGAGAGGGATCAACTTTTGATTACTTTTTCATGTTCTCTCTTGGTATTTTTGACTGTGCCAATATATTCTCCTAGAAAATTGTCCAATTGTCAACATTTTGAAAAATGTTGATGTAAGATCAGACATAATATTTATTTACAATTTCTAATCTCTATGGGGATTTTTTTCTTGTTCTTAATGTCTCCTTATGTCTTTTGTTTGTTTCTCATTAAAAATTGTCTAGGTTTTGTCTGTTTGATTTTCTTTAGACCTGTGTTTGATTTTGTTGATTCACTTTTGAAAGTAATCTATTTCATTAATTTCTTTTTAAAAAAATTTTATTTATTTTTGGCTGCATTGGGTCTTCGTTGCTGCACGCAGGCTTTCTCTAGTTGTGGCGAGCGGGGGCTACTCTTGGTTGCAGTGCGTGGGCTTCTCATTGTGGTGGCTTCTCTTGTTGCGGAGCATGGGCCCTAGGTGCGTGGGCTTCAGTAGTTGCAGCACATGGGCTCAGTAGTTGTGGCTTGAGGGCTGTAGAGCACAGGCTCAGTAGTTGTGGTGCACGGGCTTAGTTACTCCACGGCATGTGGGATCTTCCCCGACCAGGGTGCGAACCCGTGTCCCCTGTGCTTGGGGGTGGATTCTAAACCACTGCACCACCAGGGCAGCCCTATTTCAATAATTTCTGCTTCCATCTTTGTTAATTCCTTTCTTCTCCTTTCTAATTTCATTGTCTTCTAATTATTGTGTTTTCTGTTGCTACTTTCTTGCTTTTCTAGCATTCTGTTGGGTTAATCAAATCTTCTTTGTTTTACTTCTTTCTTTCATGGTTTGTCAGTTTTATGTGCTCTTCCTACACTTTCTAGTATTTATCTTAAAATTTAAAAAATTTTAAAAATTTAATTGTATATTTATCTACTGCACCTAAAGTTGCACAGTTTCTATATCTTTTCCTCAAACAAGACAAAAATCTCAGCAAATATTAGTTCCTTCTGTCCCCTCTTTGCCATTGTCCATATTCAGATCACCTTGGATTTTAGATCTAGGCTGTTTTTAAATCTTATTATTGTTTCTTTGTTTGTAACTGCTCCTCACGTTTAATATATTCCTCCTATGCTCTCCTATGTCCGTTAGTTTGTTGGAATACATCCTCTAGTAATTCTTTCAGAAAAGGTGACTGATAAACTTTCTGAGTTCTTATGCATCTGAAAATGTCTTTATTTTGCCTTCACCTTTGAAGAAGAGTTTGTTCAGGTATAGAATTCTAAATATTTCTAAATATTTCCCCTCAAAACTTTGAAGCAGTTGTGTCACTATATTCCCAATTCTGATATTGCTCATAAGAAATCTAATTTCAGTTTATTGTAGGTGATTTGTTTTTTCTTTTCTTTCTTCAGTGTTTAGTATTTTCTCTTCATTCTGAGTGTTCTGAAATTTCACCGCAATATGTCTGTCTTTGTTCACCTTGCTTAGCACTCAGTGGGCCCTTTTGAATTAAGAATTCATGTCTTTTACAAATATCATAGGATATCACTTATGTGTGGAATCTAAAGACATGATACAAATGAACTTATTTACAAAACAGAAATAGACTGACAGACATAGAAAACAAACTTATGGTTGCCAGAGGGGAAAGGTGGGGGGAGGGATAAATTAGGAATCTGAGATTAATAGATACACACTACAGTATATAAAATAGATAAACAACAAGGACCTACTGTATAGCACAGGGAACTATACTCAGTATCTTGTAATAACCTATAATGGAAAAGGATCTGAAAAAGAATATGTATATATAACTGAATCACTTTGCTATATACCTGAAACATTGTAAATCAACTATATCTCAATTAAAAAATAAACATTATTCACACACACACAAAAGAATTCATGTCTTTCTTCAGCTCTGGAAAATATTCTTTATTATCGCTTTAAGTCTATACTTCCCTGTGCTCTCTCTGATCTCCCCTTCCAGGGCTACTAATAGATGTATGCTGGAATTTGGTCTGTCCTCCAGGTACCTCACCTTTTCTCACACATTTTTCATCTCTATGTCCCTTTGCAGTATATCCTTGGAAAGTTCACGGCTCAGATTTCCAGCTCATCAGCTCATTCCTTAGCTTTGTCTGTTCTGTGTTTTCAGCCCATCTGTCGAGCCTTTTTATTTTCACAGTCATACATTTCATTTCTAACATATCTAATTTTTTGATTTCATAATATTTCTTATGAGTGAAAAATTCTATCTCTTTAAGGACTTTAATTGTGCTTGAAAAAACTGTCTCCATTATTTGCTTCATTAATTGTTTTTTCTTGAAGTGTGATTTATTATCTGTTGAGTCAGTGCCTTTCTTTCAGGGTGTTGGCCTTTTTTCTTAAATAATTTGCAATTGTTGGCATTTGGGGTTTTCCATTAGCTTGTCTCTGTTTCTCTGTTCACTGCTGCTTTGCCTCTTGGAGGGTTGGTGGTATAGGATAAAGAATGTGCAACAATTCAGTTGTCTGACCTTGAGAGGGTCCCTGTTTCTTCTGGAGGTCATCAGCCTTTGAGGCACCCATTCTGACCACACCTGCCACAAAACAAGTGAGTTCAATGCCTGATTCTTGACACCAGCAGGGATAGGGATCCTGGTCCTACCTGTCTGGCTCCTTCTACCATGGTCCTTTGACAGTCACCTCTGCTGCTCCTATGTTGCACCCACCTTGAGCCCCAATCTTCCCTGTGTGTTTTGGACTGTACTTCCTCCTTCAGTTTATTCCCATATGCTTTTCAGTCTCTCAAGGATTCCTCAAAATATCTGGCCCACTGCTTTTTGTTTTCCAATGCTGTTAGGGACTTATTTTTTACTTTATTTGTATTTTCTGCTTATTGAGCTCCGATTGAAAAATTTAAGAAATGTTTATTCAAGTTGTACAACTTGATTTTTTTGGTTTAAAACATGATGATTTAATTGCATATACATTGTGAAATGATTACCATGGATTATTAAAACATCTGTCATCTCACATAGCTACCTTTTTTATGTGTGTGGTAAGAACACTTAAGATCTATTCTCTTAGCAAATTTCAAGTACACAATATGGTATTTTGAATTATAATCACCATGTGGAGATCTAATCTGTACATTCGATCCCCAGAACTTATTCATATTATAACTGGAAGTTTGTATCCTTTGACCAACGTCTCCCCATCTCTCCCATTCCCCCTCCCCTGGCAACCACTATTCTACTCTCTGGTTCTATGAGTTTGACATTTTCAGACTCCACTTGTAAGTGAGATCATACAGATTTGTCTTTCTCTGTCTGACCTACTCACTGAGCATAATGTCCTCTAGGTTCATCCATGCTGTCACAACTGGTAGGATTACGTTCTTTTTTGTGGTCGAATAATTGTATTCCATTGTACATATACATTACATTTTCTTTATCCATTTATCTGTAGATGGACACTTAGGTTGTTTCCATCTTGGCTGTTGTGAATAGTGCTGCATTGAACGTGGAGGTGCAGATATCTCTTTGGGATACTGATTTTGTTTCCTTTGGATAGATACCCAGAATTGAGATTCCTGGATCATATGGTAGTTCTATTTTTAATTTTTTGAGGAACCTACCATAATGAATGCACCAATTTACATTCCTACCAACACTGTACCAGGGTTCCCTTTTCTCCACACCTTCAACCACTCTTTTTTTTTTTTGCGGTACGCGGGCCTCTCACTGTTGTGGCCTCTCCCGTTGCGGGGCATAGGCTCCGGACGCGCAGGCTCAGCGGCCATGGCTCACGGGCCCAGCCGCTCCGCGGCATGTGGGATCCTCCCGGACCGGGGCACGAACCCGTGTCCCCTGCATCGGCAGGCGGACTCTCAACCACTGCGCCACCAGGGAAGCCCCCTTCAACCACTCTTGTTGTCTCATGTCTTTTTGATAATTGCCATCCTAACAAGTGTGAGGTGATATCTTATTTTGATTTGCATTTCCCTGATGATTAGTGATGTTGAGCACCTTTTCATATACCTGTCAGCCATTTATATGTATTCTTTGGAAAAATGTCTATTCAGATTTTTTGGCCATTTTTATTGGATTATTATTACTATTTTTTTTGCTATTGAGTTTTATGAGTTCCTTATATATTTTGGATATCAATCCTTATCAGATAAATAGTTTGCAAAAATCCTAAAGCTCCCACAAAGGCATTTTTGTTCAAGAATGGCTGCCAAATTACCGTTACTGAAGGGTATTGAGTAAGGGACCTCCTCTCCCACCATCTTGCCGATGTCACAGTGGGGACTTATTTTTAGATTTTCAATATCTAGGATCTGGAGATGGGAGGGGGAGGTGTCTGCCATCTTGATCCAATCACCATATTGTTTGCACATGTCCCCTCTTCCCCGCTGCAGGCCCCAGCTCAGGCCTCCTCAGCTCTTACACACTGCACCAGAGGGGCTTTTCTAAAATCAGACCCATCTGAGTCATTCCCCACCGCGCCCACCCCCCAGTCCTTCAGTGGCTCTCCACCAATGTCATAAGACCCACCTCTGGCAGGTTCCCCGCCTCTTCCTTTCTCCTGGCTACTCCCTTTCCTCCAGCCTCAGGCCACGCCTAGTTGCACGCTGGTCCCTGGGCAGCTGCAGTCCGTCTCGCCAACATGCCCTTGCTCGCCCTGCTCTCTCCTCTGTGAACTGTCCCCGCTCATTGCCCCCACACTTTGGGTCTGCTGACTCTGACCTTTCAGTTCTCAGCTGATTGGCCTTTCTTAGGACCTGGGTTGGGGGCCCTGCTGGGTTCCCATGGTTCCCTGTGCTCATCCTGTGGTTGTTCCTATGAGCCAGTGTTCCCGTGTGTTCTCTTCATCTCGCCGACCGTCTTCCCCTCCAGAGTGGGATTTCCTGACAGGGGGACAGCCTTTATCACTGATTTCGCACGGAGTGTTTGAAGACTGAAATGATGCTGGGGCTTCATGGCTAGGGGGTGTGGGTACTCTCCCTTCCCCTTAGACCGGTACGCAGGGTCTCAGTGGGCCCCTTACCCAGGAGCACCGTCCCTCCGGCCTGTGGAGGGGCCCCTCCTTGGCCCGCACGGCCTTTTGATCCACAGTCGGCACCTCAGGAACAGGCAGGACTGACCTCACTGTTGCTCTCCCCACAGGCACTGGTGCCATCACACGGTGACACGGACGGTGTCCTGCCAGGTGCAGAACGGCTCAGAGACAGTGGTCCAGCGCGTGTACCAGAGCTGCCGGTGGCCCGGGCCCTGCGCCAACCTCGTGAGGTAAAGGCCGCGGGGCTGACCAGCTCTGCCTTGCCTGTCTGTTCCCTTGGATGAATCCAACCCTCTCACAGCTGCTGGGATAGGGGGGTTGACTCTCGGAAACAGAGTCAGACACGCATTTATGGAGCACCTTTTGTGTACGGGGCATGGGGGGTGTGCGTGCGCAAAGATGAAAGGGACATGCTCCCCACACGGAAGAGTCCTCACAATCCAGTGGGTATTTGATGAGCAGAAGGGCCAGGTGAGGCCCCCTCACACACCTCCCCACAAGCCCCGCCTCTCAAGCCCCGCCCCCTCATAGGCCCGCCCCCACAGCCACGCCCCCCTCAAGCCCGGCCCTTTTCACAGTCTTGCTCCTCTCCCCAGTGCCTTCCGCTCCCAGCCCTCAGCAGCTCCTCGGCATTCACAGGGAGAGCTCTGAATGAATGACCAGACTTTCTGGGTCTCTGAGACCCCACCTTGCAGTGCCTCGTTGTCTTCTCCCCCTCCAGGTCCTGCTCCCGCTCCAGGGACTGGCTTCCCTTACACCCTCACCCCCACACCTCTCCAGCCCTGCGTTTCTGCCTCAAAGACCCTTCCTCATCTCTGCCTGGGACCACCCTCCTCAAACTCCAAATCCCTTTCCCTTCTATGTTAAGAGAGCACTTTGTGCCCTCCACTGAAAGGACTTACTGCATGAGGTCTGTATTAGGCAAGGTTCTCCAGAGAAACAGAACCAATAGAATAAGTGTGTGTGTGTGTGTGTGTGTGTGTGTGTGTGTGTGTGTGTGCGCGTTGGATAGATATATAGGAGATGGAGAGATTTTTAAGGAATTGGCTCATGTGGTGGTAGAGGTTGGCGCATCCAAAAGCTGCAGGATGGGCTAATGGGCCAGAGACCCAGAGAAGAACTGATGTTTCAGAAGGCAATCAGATGACAGAATTTACTCTTCCTCAGAGGAAGTCAGTCTTTTTCTGAAAGCCTTCACCTGATTGGATGAGGCCCACCACATTATGGAGGGTCATCTGCTTTACTCAAAGTTTACCACCTTGATGTTAATCTCATCTAAAGAAATACTTTCATGGCAACATCCATTGGCATTTGACCAAATATCTGGGTACTGTCACTCAACCAAGTTGACACATAAAATTAACCATCAGAGGGTCATCATGAGTTGGATATGTTTTCATCACCAGAGATGGAGAATGAGCCCATGCATGAGTCAGGGCCTGTGCCCACACAGTGCTGTCCCCTATAGGGCTCACCATGGAGCTGACACCAGAATCAGCCTGCAGCATGAATTAGTGGGACCCACAAATGTGGCAGAGAATCTGATCCTGGGCCAGAATTATTATTGTTTGTTTTTATTATGAAGATAGTGATACATACTCACTGCAGAAAAAGTTCAAACATTCGGTAATAACTGAATAAGGTAAAAAATGAGCATTCTTTCCTCTCCCAATGCCACCTCCATAATCCCATTATTAATATGTCATTCCAGACTTTTTTCTCCACTTATATGTATATATGTAAATATATTTTCTTTTTTTTTTAATTTATGTTTTATTGAAGTATAGTTGAATTACAATGTTGTGTTAATTTCTGCTGTATAGCAAAGTGACTCAGTTATACATATATATACATTCTTTTCATGTTCTTTTCCATTATGGTTTATCACAGGATATTGAATATAGTTCCCTGTGCTATACAGTAGGACCTTGTTGTTTATCCATTCTATATATACCAGTTTGTATCTGCTAATCCCAAGCTCCCAATCCCCTCCCCACCACCCTTAGCAACCACCAGTCTCTTCTCTATGTCCCTGATTATAAATGTATTTTCTTAAACAAATACTAAATGATGTTATTTTGTTCTACAACTTGCTTTTCCCCCAGAAAAATATTTTGAAATATATTCCCATAGAGCCACCTCATTTTTAACAGCTGTGTAGTATTCCACTGTAGAAAAGCATCATCATTTATTTCCCATGTCCTCAATTGATGGATATTTAAGTGGTTTCCTAGTTTAGCCATTCCAGACCATGCTTCAATTGCATCATTATATATATTTTAATACTTTTACAAGTGTTTTTAAAAAAATATTTATTTATTTGGTTGCACTGGTTCTTAGTTGCGGCAGACAGGCTCCTTAGTTGCAGCTTGTGGGCTCCTCAGTTGCGGCATGCATGTGGGATCTAGTTCCCTGACCAGGGATTGAACCTGGACCCCCTGCATTGGGAGCGTGGAGTCTTAACCACTGGACCACCAAGGAAGTCCCTACAAGTTTGTTTTTTTTTTTCAAACTTTTTTTGGGGAACAATTTTAGATTTACGTAAGTGTTGCAAAAAATAGTAAACAGAGTTTCTGCATAACTTTTCCTTTCACCCAGCTTCCCTGTCTTAGTCCGTTTGGGCTGCTATATCAAACCACTGTAGACTGGGTGGCTTAAACAACAAACACTTATTTCTCACAGTTCTGGAGGCTGAGAAGTCCAAGATGAAGGTGCTGGCAGATTCATTGTCTGGAGAGAGCTCTTTTCTTGGTTCACAGACAGCCCTCTTCTCAATGTATCTTCACATGGCAGAGGAGATGAGGGAGTTCCCTGGGGTCTCTTTTATAAGGGCACTAATCCCATTCATGAGGGCTCCACCCTCATGAGCTAATCACCTCCCAAAGTCCCCACCTCCAAATATCATTACACTGGGGATTAGGTTTTAACATATGAATTTAGTGGGGTGACACAAATATTGAGTCTATAGCATACCCCTAAGATTAATATCTTCTGGGGCTTCCCTGGCAGTCCAGTGGTTGGGGCTTCACCTTCCAATGCAGGGGGTGCGGGTTCGATCCCCGGTTGGGGAGCTAAGATCCCACATGCCTTGCAGCCAAAAAAACCAGAACATAAAACAGAAGCAATATTGTAACAAATTCAATAAAGACTTTAAAAATGGTCCACATAAAAAAGAATCTTAAAAAAAGATTAATATCTTCTATAACCATAGTACAATTATCCAAGCCAAGAAATTAACAACAATGCAATACTATAAACTAAGACCTTATTCAAATTTTACCAACTGTCCCACTAATATCATTTTTCTGTTATTTTTTCCCCCGTTTTTCATTTAAGTTGTCATATCTCCTTAGTCTCCTCTAATCTGGGGTCATTTCTTAGTCTTACTTTGTCTTTCATGACCTTAACACTTGTGAAAGTACTGGCCAGTTATTTGATGGAGGTTATGCATTTTTGGCAAGGAGACTGTAAAAGCCATGTTGTACCTTTCTCAGGGCATCATATTAAGAGGTACATCAATCAATACTGGTAATGTTAACTTTGATCACTTAATTAAGGTGGTGTCTGCCAGGTTTCTCCACTGTTGTGTAATTATTTCTCCCTTTTTCGTTTATAAGTATCTTGTGGGGAGATATCTGAGTCTAGACAAACGTCCTGTTCCTCATCCTATTTTCACCCAGTAATTTTAGCATCCACTGGTGATTCTTGCTTGCCATAATTATTATTATGGTGTTGACCAAATAGTGATTTTCTATTTTCATCATTTTTTAGTAGTAGAGGTTCTTAACTTGGGGTCCGCATGGTACACAAGTGTTTTTATATACTCATTCTGCAGGAGGAATGGCTAAGTAAATGGATACGTCCATTAAAAATTGAAGGCAAAGGACTGCTTTTATTTTATTTTATTTTAAATTTATTTATTTATTTATATTTTATTTTTGGCTGTGTTGGGTCTTTGTTGCTACGTGCGGGCTTTCTCTAGTTGTGGCGAGTGGTGGCTACTC